>NW_023494804.1:4927570-5117570 GCF_904425465.1 Colossoma macropomum
AAGAGCCTGGGTGCTGAACTGGACTGACTGCAGTCCAGACCATGAAATCTGGCAAACTGTTAAGCAGATAGAATCCTACATTAGACAAGAATGGAACAACAATCCTCTCCCAAAACTCCAGCAATTGGTCTCCTCGCTTCCCAGACATTTACAGACTGCATTGGTGCCATAAAATTCCAAATGAGTTATTTTTCATGAAATGGTAAAATGTCTCACTTTCAACATCTGATATGTGTTCTATGTTCTATTGTGAATAAAATATGGGTCTATAAGGTTAGCTAATCATTGCATATTTTTATTTTCATGTTTTTAACATTTTTACACAGCGTCCTAACTGTTTTCGAATTGTGGTTGTATTTTTTGGGACTTTGAGTAAGGAATCAGGCCTACACGGACTCCTGTCTCCCCTTTCTCCTCTTTTGTCATTCAGTGTTTGTTGATATTATCTGTTTTGCTACATAAATGGTTGTTTGTATTACCTGCATTTGTTCCTTGAGAATTATCTAAATGTGTGTGTTCCTTCGTGTTTACTTCAATAATCTATATTGTTCATGTTCTTAAAAGCAAGGGCCCTGCTGTGTGTTAAACCATGACTTGTGCAGCAGTGGGGGACAGCGATGCGGAGCTAGTAAGCTGGCTACAGGAGAGGCAGAACACAGATGGGGCATCCCCATGGCCCACTATGAAAGTTTTATAATGTGGTGGTATTATTATTATTATTATTATTATTATTATTATTATTGTTGTTGTTGTTACAGGAATAGCAGTTTGTATGCAGGAGTAACACAACACTCCTAATATATTGAAGGGGACAGTGATGATGGAGGGTGTTTTGTGTACAATGTCAAAAAAATTCAGGGTATATGTTTGTGTACAGTGTGCATGGGGCACGTCTTTGTAGCATGTAAGATACTAGACAAGGGAAAGACTACTGGGTGTACAGTACACAACAACACTTCATTTGCACTTGACTGGCAAAATTCTACACTTGACAGCAGAGGCCTCTTTCTGGCAACCCCCTCAAACAACTTTTGGTCATATAGGTGATGTTTCATTGTTGTTTGGGAGACATTTTAACCCCAACACCTTACTAAGTTCTACAATTCTCCATCTGTGATCCTGGAAGATTCTTTGTCCACCCAAAACACCCTCCTCACTGTGTGTGAGGTCAGTATAGACATATGACCTCTTCTCAGCAGATTCCTAACATCTCCAGTTGTTTTAAATGTCTCAATCATTGTCCTGATAGTGGAATTGGACATTTTTAATTGTTTAACTATTTGTAGCAATTTTCTGATTTGTGGGGCTCAACAACCTTTTGCTGCACATTATTGCTGTATTCTCTGGTCTTTCTCATAGTGATGGATGACTGAGGGAATTTGGTCTTTCTGCATGGGAGTTTTATCTTATATATGTAGTCGTACAGAGAGCCATGGCTGGCCATTACAGTGTTCCTAATCACTCAGGTGAACTTCAAACTCGTAAAATATGAATGGAACTATACTTTTGTTAGATTTTACTCTAATTTCTGGGGGTAGCAACATTTGTTGCACCCTTAGATGTAAGAAAAATACTTTTTCATGACAAGATTTACTTTTTTCAATCATTATACCTCTGCACTTCTCAGTCTTGACTCAGACTCGACTTCTAAAAGTCTTGGTCTTGACTCGGACTGTAACACTAGAAAACATGTTTGTTCATTTATTGTTTTATTGTTGGTGTCAAACTATAATTCATAATTATTATAGCATGTGAGGATAAACTTTAAATATTTATATATGGGCAGTTTAGTTTTAAGTAACACAAAATAAAATTACACATGAGCACCCCAGATCTACTACCATGTCTTCAATTACTCTAAACTTTGAAATCTTAATGAAAAAAAATTTAATGCCTTGAAATTGCAAAGACATTGTGGCTGTCTAAGTGATTAAAAACAGGGTCCTGTATCTCCCTCAGTTTGCTGTATGGCTAAACACATCGGCCTCCCCACTACTCTAATAAACCCTATTAAATTTTAGAAAATCACATTCAGCAGAGCTGCCTTATACAGTCTGAAACATCCAGTAACACAGAGTTTATCTAAGAATCTGTTTTAAATATTGGTACTGAGAGTAAAGTGGTTTCAACTTTGCTGAATTCAATCCAAGTTAAAAACGCTCTGGAAGCAAATTAAACCTTAAAGATGAGGATTTAAATATTTGGCATGATATTATATATTTAGCTGACTCTCGAAACCATGGGTAGAATATGGCATATATTAGAGGATTCACAAAGGAGTTTATGTATAAAATCCAGCTGAACACAGTCCAAACCATTGACACAGTTGTGATACTTTCAACTGACAGAGAGCTTACATAATAAGGTATCCAGCAAGCAAGATAAACAAATATAACAATTCCTAGTGTTTTTGCTGCTTTGGTTTCAGAAGTGCTTGAAATTTTGTGTGAGACACTGTTTGTCACAGCTCTAACAGCTTTAGCTTGACGTCTCGCCACATTAAAAATGATTGAATACAAGACTACTATCACAGAGCAAGGGGCTAGAAAAAAAAACACCAGGTCAATAATCAACCAAGAATATTTGAGAAGCACTACACACTCTCCATAACATCTAACAGACATCTGAGACTGAAGAAGATGGTCATTAAAGTAAAAATAAGTGATAAGATACAAAAGACAAAAAGACCAGACAAGAATTAGAAATATAGACATTTTACAAACTGTGATTCTACTGGAATATAGTAGAGGGTCACTAACAGCAATGTACCGGTCAACTGCAATGAAAACCAGGTTACAGAGAGATGCTAAAACTGAGAGGGCGATGATCATTTCAGAAATAGAGCATGCCTGTTTTCCAAGATACCAACAGGAGTCAATAAGTTGCATTATTTTCACAGGCATAACAAACAGACCCACCAGAAGATCCGCCACAGCCAGAGAGAGGATGAGCAGGTTGGTGGGAGTGTGGAGCTGCTTGAAGTGAGAGATGGAGATGATCACCAGCAGATTCAGAAACACAGTGAACACAGATACACATGAGAGAAAAATGAACAAAAATATATTAGCAGAGCCTGTTCGGACCTCCTTTCTGCATGATGAGTTAATGTCAGGAAAGCAGTATTGAACTGTGATATTGTCCATCTGGAAAAGGTATGTTGAAATATGTCGTCCAGTAAAGCTGAACTGACAGATTTGGCTTTCTGTTTTGTCTCTTTATAACAAAGCATGACTCCTCCCACTGACACATCAATGGCTTGTATGTCTCTTACATCAGTCCCTCCTAATTCAATGTTACGTCATTATTTATTTTGGTGGTCACCTGAAAACAGGGGAAGTTGGTGAGTGTTTTTACAATGATGGCAGGGTTTCTCAGCCTTGAATTGAGAATCACTGGTCTATAGATAATTACAAGAAAAAAAAAACATTAAAAGATTGCTTCATTTTTGTTTGTGTTTTAGAGTACAACAGCACGCTCATACATAGAAAAATATAAATATAAACAAAAGTACACATGGGGTAATAGGGAAGGTTCCCATACTGGCTGTCTTTTCAATTCTCACTTAAGATGTCTGTTGGTCAGAAAACCGAATACAGAGCTTCACAGACCCAAGCCACACAGTTTTAACAACAGTTCATAAGGAACGCCTATTTTCAAGTATATACTTCTAAATCAGCATACTGTAGTGACCCACTACTGGTCAGCACTGACTCCAAGGCGTGGCTATGCAGACAGCCATGCGTAAAGGCCTATGGAATTTATACACCCTCCAAAAGACATTTACTGTGTTGTTTATTGTTGTCTGTTAGTTTAAGTCATGTGTATGTGTTTATTGTGTTATTTAGTGTGAGAGGTTGTAGCTTTTGTTTGGGTGGTCACTGTCAGGGTGAAGTGTGTTGCTAGTAGTGACCTCCCCTGTGGTTTCGTGTTTTGCATGTGCCTTTCAGCTAGTGTATTTAATAAAAAGTACTCCTTGCAGCAGATGCATGGCCTTCCTTGTGTTTCCTTTTCAGCTGATGCACAATACATAGATATTTTACTTCTGCAGGTGTGTCAGAGTGAGCAAGATGGCATCATTGATTGAACAGTGTGGCGATATGTGAACTGAAATTGGGCTAGGCTGAAGGGCATATTAGTTTTTATGAATAAAACGATGAATTGCAATCTCATGGTTTGCTGGACAGAACACATGTTGATAATATTTTGGCAGTACCTTTTCAGGGTCACAGTCCCACTGATAGTATGTCCAGGTAGCAGTTTTCATGTTTAGCTTTACCATTTGGTGATAGATAGACACCTGTGAAAAACACAGGAACAATCACAAGGAAGGTTGAAAATACAACATTTGATTGTGAAACAATCAAGTACAGAACTGCAAGGTTTCATGATGGTTCAACTTCAGTGCACAATGGGTAAAGAAAAGAAAAAAGTAAAGAAAACGCCACCTCCCTTTCCCTTGCTAGTAGCCTCCCCATTGTGGTAGATAGAGGGGTTGAACAGCACTGTCTGATATATTAGGTTTTAAACAGATTTCTGTGAAGCAGCTCTTATGCAGGTGTTGCTGTGAGGAGATGCAGCAGTGAAGTCTTTGACTGTATAATATATTCTGTGCTTTTAACATTAACTCTTTGCACATTATTATCATGCCACCCAAAGGGCAAGGGTTGGGGCTCTGTGTAGGTGAGGTGCATAACGGATAGTGGCAGGCAAGCTAGTATAGTGGCAAGCCTGCGGAGCTGGAAATGATATAGAAAAAAGAGGAAAAGTTGGTGGTGTGCTGAGCTGCGCACTCTGGTGAAGCCTCTGGGCATATTCTTTGCCTAGGGCTAGAAGGGAAACATTGAAGGTTAGAAGTGGTACCTCCAAGGGCCTCTTTTCCACTATTGGTCCAAATAATTCTCAGGGCCTTACTGGGACATTCCACGCTGGTCCGGACTCGTAAGACCAGTTCTTTTTTCATCTGTTGTACCACTAAATCAGAACCAGGAAATACCCAGAAAAACAAAAAACTACACAAACAAGTATCTAACTGCTAACAGGCTAATAGCCACGCACACACCACCCACAACAAAACATGTCTGATTCCGTCTGTCACTTCATTTCCAGTCTCTCGGCATGCTCTCATCTTCGTTATCCTCTAAATGGGTGTTCTTTGAGCATCTGTTACTGAAACAGCCTGTACTGCAGTGGGTTTTACCCATAGTCTGATAACTAGCTACATTAGCATTAGCCCCCAGCAGGGTGCAGCTCAAAGCACCACAGAACAATTCTATGTTTTACCTCTCTTTCATTTCAACACTAGTCTTTCAAATTTATGCTCTCACATACGTGTGTTATCCTCTAAACGGGTGTATATAATCATTTCACTAAAACTGAGCATGTACTGCTGTGGGAGACACCGTGTTAGCTTAGGCTAGCAAGCTACAGCTTAAAGCACTACAGAACAGGTTCAATTTCGGCTTTCTGTTACTCCACCATCAATCAGTGGACTTTGCTCTGGTTGTTATGAGTTTAATCATTTATAATTGAGATAGCAGAGCATCAATGAGTCAAATCGAACCTGCACTGGGGTGTTTGGATCTCTTCAGCTATGTTAAGTCAGCTATAAGAGCGGGCCCAGCCGGCATTAGCTTAGCTTGGAGGCTCAAGCTCTAGACACCAGAGACTGGTGGCTTGACTTCACTTCATCAGAGTTGAGTCACTACCATCTAAATTTGAGTCAGCAAAGTTTTGGTTAGTCAGAATCAAACCTGTTCAGTGGTGAGTAGAGCTGGCAGCATGCAGCTAAGCTAACACTAACCAGTTACTCTCTCCTGGTTATCAAAGCTGTTTAATATTTAGAAATTGGTGTTAAATAATTGAAGCTTTGACATCTATTGAATGGTGGGTTGAAAATCGTGCACTGCTTTCCAATTATTTGCCCTCTGTGTGGGTGAACTAAACTTATTTGATTGTTTTCAAGTTCAAAATAATGCAGCACGATGCAGTTGGCACAATACTTGACATAATCAATCAGTGACTATGTCATCAGAGCAAAGGATGCAGGTGGGTCATTTGACTGTCATGTAAAATTGACTCATCTCAAACCATTTAACATGACATCTGAGCAACAAAACCCCATTAAACTTGGGGAGTACCAGTTGGAAAATGCTGAGGGTATCCCGCTTACTTGTCATAAATGGCTTTAAATAAAATTCAGAAATAACATCTAAACCAGGAGAGCTTGAATGTTGAGCAAAAAAATCTAGCTCTAAAAGATTCATCGGTGTGATTAGTCATCATTACCATGAGTGTTCCTGACATTAATGAAAAGTACCTTGTTGGTAGGAAATGGGGGCTAGTGGCAGATTTGATGTATGAGCTGTGGGATGAAGAAGAGTTTTATTGTAAGCAAGTTTCAGTAAATTTCAGCCTCAGGCACTCTGTTCATAGCTTGTCTGATAAAAACTGCATGCTATAATCACCTCCATTGTCAGAATCTTATATCTCACACAAAAATTAAACTGTCTCAGTGTTGACTTTATTAAAGTATTGCATCCAGTGCATTTCATTCTGTGCATCCATTAAGCTGGTAAGTGTTGCAATGCACATTTGCAGCAATACATTACTTTTTTGTTACGTGCATAACTGTTTAAGTGTGTGAGGAACGCGGGGACAGTTTGAGTGTAGGGGGAACGGGGGACAATAATTAGGGAGAGTGTTGTCTTTACAATGTATAGGGGTATGTGTGCACTGCATGTGGAGCACATGGAGCATGACTTTGCAGAGTATGAGATCCTATATTTGTAACAATGCCACAAATCCCACATAGAAAATGTTGCAGGTGACTTGAACCGGAATAAATATCAAGGTGAGTTGATATTTAGTGCCACTACTGACTTGGATAAAAATGGAACTGACAGCAGTCAGTAATTCTAGAAGTAAAAGCAAACACAGATTATCCCTATATGTTGTTGATTGATTTATTTATTTCTCATTTTAAAACATAATTCTATAGTAGGGAAACATTTTGAATCTAAATCTAAAAGCGTTTTGAATCTTTAATCTAAAATGTTAATATTTGTATACAGGCATTTATGTTTACAAAGGATAATCATAAGACTGGAGTCCTAGCATCATACATAATTAAAATAAATATATCAGATCCAATAAATGCTTGAAATGCTGAAATCTCTTAAGATAAATTTAAAGACATAGGCATTAAGGATATGTGATCAAAAACAGGGGCCTGTGTCTGTTTCAGTTGGTTGTATGGCTTATCTCTGCCTCTCTTCTGTCATTGTTACTCCTATTAAATTTGAGATAATCCTTTTTCATCTAAAACCACAAATAAAGTAAACAGAGTTTCTATTCATTATTCAGGACACTGTCCTCAATGCGGTCAGCACCTATAAACTGTGTCAGCTGAATACAATCTGAAATAAAAAAAAAAAACAAAAACATTATGGAATCAAATTCAGCCTTGAAGATGAAGAATCTAATATTCTACAAGTAACAATATACTTGACAGATTGTCTGAACCATGGATAAAATATGGCATATATTAGAGGATTCAGAGAGGAGTTAATGTAAATTAGCCAGCCAAACACAGACCACACTAATGACAAAGATGTGACATGTTCAACTGAGAGAGAGCTTAAATAAAAAGGTATCCAGCAAGTCAGATAAACAAAAATGACAATTCCCAATGTTTTTGTGGCTTTGGTTTCAGAAGAGCGTGTGACTTTGGATCCATGTTTGCGTAAGATACTATTAGTCACAGCTCTAACAGCTTTTGCTTGATGTCTTGCCACATTAAAAATGATTGAATACAAAATCAGTATTACAGAGCAAGGGGTCAGAAAAAAAAGGATGAGGTCAACAATCACCCAGGAATACTTTACAAACACTACACACTCTCCAAAACATTCAGTGGTTATCTGAGATGGAAGAAGATGGTCATTAAAGTAATAATAGATGATGACATACAACAGACAAAAAGACCAGCCTAGAACTATAGAAACAGACATTTTACAAACTGTGATTCTGCTAGAGTAAAGCAGAGGGTCACTGACTGCAATGTATCGATCAACTGCAATGAAAATGAAACTACAAAGAGATCCTGACATTGAGAGAGCAACAATTATTTCAGAACTAATGCATGCTATTTTTCCAAGATACCAACAAGAGTCCATAAGTTGCATTATTTTTACTGGCATAACAAACAGTCCCACGAGAAGATCCGCCACAGCCAGAGAGAGGATGAGCAGGTTGGTTGGAGTGTGGAGCTGCTTGAAGTGAGAGATGGAGATGATCACCAGCAGGTTCAGAAACACAGTGCACACAGATATACATGAGAGAGTAATGAATAAAAATATGTAAGCAGGGCCTGTTCGCACCTCCTTCCTGCAAGATGAGTTATATCCTGGAAAGCAGTATTGAACTGTGATGTTTTGCCTGTTGTCTGTGTTATCCATCTGAAATATTTGCAGATCTGTCAGCTGGAACTGATCCGGTTGTGCTCTCCAGTAATGTTGAACTGACAGATTTGGGCTTTTGGCATGTCTCTTTATAGTGAAGCATGAATCCTCCCACCGACATATGAATGGCTACCTTGCCTCTTCAGTCACTCACACTAGATGTTACATCATCACTTTCGGTGTGAGCTGAAAATAAGTGATGCTGGTGATGCTGGCATACAAACCTAAACATGTAGTTTATAGGCCATGTGAATGGACAAATGAAAATAAAGTGTTTTTCTCTCCATCATGCACATGCATATGCAGATGGTTCACACAAAAAAGTGCAGATATTACGAGAGTGGTTGATTACATGTACTAAAATTTGAGCCATGTTCTGCATGGAATTTTTACCTTTTCAAGACCACTGGTAAATGATCAGGACGGTCTCAAAAGCATGTTACTAGGAGATTTCCTTAAACAATAGAAGCAGACACAGCTGCTAAACAGCTGCTGCACAATTTGTCTCACCTTTAAATGTGCCACTGTCATAGGACGATACCTTTGCCACAAATCAGTTTATGAAATTTCTGTCCTTATAGAACTGCTTCAGCCATCAGTAAGTGATATTATTTCAAAACAGATGTGTTGCGAGTTCGATCCCTGGTGATGCTACAGCCATCCGTGGCCGGGAGTCCAAGACAGCACAATTGGCCTCGCTCTCTCTGGGTGGGTAGGATGGCCCCCCTTCTCCCCCCATCACTCAACGCAATGCTAGTCAGCGCAGGCGTCTGTTAGCTGACATAACATATCTAGCAGTTGGTGCATTTGGCTGTCCAATGACGTTGCGTGAACAACAGTTTGAAAAGATGTGGCTTTACAGGTCTCGGAGGAAGCCTGTGTTAGACTTCACCCTCCTGGCATTGGTTGTATCGTGTGATTGGAGGAGTCCTAGGTAGTGGGTGGAATTGGAGATGACTAAATTGGGGAGAAAATCGGGGAAAAATCCTTAAAAAATAAAAATAGATGTGTCTAAGAGCAATATACGTTATCAGTTTATAACCTATGCTCTGTTGCATGAGTTCCAGCCTGACCCTGAAAGCAACATCAGTACAAGAACTGTGCATGAAAGCTCAATGAAATGAGTTTCTGTGGTCAAGCAGTTGCACAAAAGCTTAAGTAACTATGCACATTGCCAAGTGTCAGCTGGAGTGATGGACAGAATGTTGCCACTGGACTCTTCAAGTTCAAATTAAAAAGGCTTTTTTGTCATTTCAACTAAGAAATAGTTGAAATAGTAGACCACTGCTATGAACGCAGAAGGGAATTCCCATTGTAAAGGTCTGCATTTGATAATCACAAACTCCACCAGCAGAGAGCAGTACTTTGCGACAAGCACAGAGTTCTTATACCATTCCATGTTAATGTAAACACATATGCCATCTCCGTGTGTCTTTCTCATCAGAGCTGCAGTTCTGTCGGCACGGGCCAGCCTGTCCAGCTGAATAGCGGCATTGGGAATGCTGTCACTGAGGCACATTTCAGTAAAAACCAAAATGCAGCAGTCTCAGAACTCCTCCCACACTTTTGCCTCCTCGCACAGCACTTTTAGCGGACCCTCCCCCAGCTTCACTCATGAGGCAATGCTGAGGACGGCCAGCTTTTGTGAGCAGACCCCTGCAAGCTTGGTTCTCTTAGCAAAGCAGACTCTGGAGCAGTGGAAATGTCTTCTCTGGTGTGATGAATCCTGCTTCACTATTTGGCAGTCTGATGGCTGAATCTTCATTAGGCAGGTGTCAGGGGAGGGCTACCTCCATTGCACACTGCTTACAGTATAATGGTCTGGGTCCATTTTCAAGGCTGTGGACCTCAAAATTTCAATGAAGGGTAACGTGGATGATACCGCATACAGTGACATTTTAGACAACTCTATGCTTCCATCTGTGATAACAGATTGGTGGAAGTACCTTTCCAGTTTTGGCCTCCAAAATGCAAAACATAGGGGGGTCCCAGGTTTCTAAGATTCAGAAAATAAACCCTTCGGACCCCTATAAATCTAGTTTTTGGGGGCTCTCTAAAAAGATGCAAAACATAGGCTGGAAACAAAATTTGTTTCTTTAGCCCCAACCCTTTGACAAGTGTTTTGTCAGATGAGCGAGAAGCCTTAATTTTTCATGGAGAAAAAGAAGTAAACAGTTTTGCCAAGCTACTGAATGAACCAGCTAGGGAGGCAATGGAGCATTTCAGAGATTGAAAGCTGCAGGGCAAACCACAGGGCAAAACACTGTGTATAACAAGTCAAACTTATCTCCCTTCTTCTGCAAAATGTGAGTGAGGGTTTTCTGCCATCAACAACATTGCTACCCAAAGCCACAGCAGTTTACATGAACGGAATGTTTCTTCACTGTTATTTATGGACTTAAATAGGCCCCTGTTGGAACATTTCGATCCAGTGCCTTACATTAGATCCTGCATGTATCATGGACAGTGGTTCTTACATGTGATACATGTGATATGGTGGCATGTTTTATTTTTTATCTATTTATATTATGCTTAGAGTATGCAGTAGCATTGTAAATTGTTAATTTATATTCTGTAATACTGAAGTAAGACTTAAGTGTTCAGCCCACAGTGGAACATAGGGACCCCCTGATTACACGTGATTATATTGCACTTCATCCCTCTGTGGAGCAATGGGCATACATACACAAAAACATATTTTAAAATCTTGTGGAAAGCCATTCCAGAAGAATAGAAGCTATTATAGTATCAAAGTGAGACCAGCACTGTTTTAGAATTCGGAATACCAACAAACTCATAGGTTGTGGTGAGTAGGTGTCCACATACTTTTGGCCAAACAATTCACATGTGAATTCTGTGTTACTGTTTCATGATGTCTTTTTAAGGCTGATTTATACGTCTGCATATCTGTGAGTATGTGCAGGCATCAATCAAATGCATTCACATACACTACATGGCCAAAAGTATGTAGACACCTGACCATCACACCTATATGAATTTGTTTGGCATCCTACACCAAACTAATTGGTATTAATTTGGAGTTGACATTACTTTTACACCTATAACATCCTCTGCTTTTCTAGGAAGCATTTTCACTGCCTGTGAGAAATTGGGCACTTTCAGTCAAAAGAGCATTTGTGAGGTCAGTGATGTTGGATGAGAGGGCCTGGCTCACAAGGTGTTCAGGGGGGTTGAGGTCAGGGCTCTATGCAGGCAACTAGAGATCCTCTGCACCAAACTCATCAAACCAAGTTTTTATAGAGCTCGCTTTGTGCACAGGGGTACAATCATGCTGGAACAGGAAAGAGCCTTTCCCAAGTTGTTGCCAAAAAATGGGTACATAGAATTACCATTAACATCACCCTTCACTGGAATTAAGACGCCAAACCCAGACCCTGAAAAATACCTCCTTCACCAAACTTTACTGTTGGTATTATGCATTCTGGTACATAGGATTCTCCTGGCATCTGCTAAACATAGGTTCTTCCATCAGACTGCCTGACAGTGAAGAATGATTCTTCTCAAGAGAGAAAATATTTGCACTGCTCTAGAGTCCAGTGGTGGCATGCTTTACACCACTCGCTATGCCAACACTATGCATTGCATAGAGTGATCATAAGCTTGTGTGCAAGGTATGCACTATGCGGTTCAGCACTTGGTGGTGCCATTCTATGTGTTTATGTGGTCTACAGCTTCATGGCTGAGCCGTTGTGGATTTTGTCACAATTCGCAACTATAGGTTGACCGCAGAAGATCAAGCAGAGCAGAAAATCTACTGCCAGTGTTCTTCTACGGATTGCATGGTTAGGTTCTTTATTTAATACACCTGTTAGCAAATGGGTGTGGCAGAAGCACGTAAAGTAATTATTAGGAGGGGTGTCGACCTACTTTTGGACATGCAGTGAACAATTATATGTATCTTAAATCTGGCTTTCAGCAGTAGTTGAAATACAGCTTTGTAGAATATTTTGGTGGGAAACACCTTCATTCATTGACACTGATCTCTTTTCATCGCTGATTCTTTTGTTTTCTTAATTGAGCTTGTTAATGGCTTCTTTATTACAGCTTCATTAATGCATCATATAAATAGTATGACTCAAATGTGCACACAGGTTGTAAGCGATCCTCTGTGCAGTTTGTGGTCCTTTGTTAATTAAAGTAGATAAACTCTCAGTGCATATTGCAGTCACAGCACATTTTGCGCTAAGCTTGTACATACATACATTAGCTGAGGCTCATAGTTCTGTGTAATGTGTGGTGCGCTTTTCACTTGAAGCCCTTCACATTTTAGTGGACTGCCAGAAAATTCTAGTACCTAGAGAGCAATAGTTGGGGCCCTGTGTAGATGGAGTGCAGAGTTGACAGCAGCTACAACAACAAAAGCAGGGGGATATTCTTTACTTTAGTGTTAAAATTCTTAAAATATTGCATCCAGCATATTACAATGTGTCCTACAGATTCCTAATTATTCTAAGTTAGAGAAATGTAGCATAACATTTATATATGAGCATGTAAAAGTTACAAAGAAATACAATACGACAGAATGATTTAAGGAGCAGACAAGAAATCCAAATAAATGTTTCAGATGCAATAACTATGTCTTCCATTACTGTAAAGTGAACTCTAATGAGGACAGTGAAATCTCTCTCTGTGAAATCCTTAATAGAAGACAGTATCTCTCTTAGAAGGCCTTATGTGTAAACAGTTCTACCTTTCATCATTTATCATCATTGTTCCTATCAAATTTGAATAAAGTTTCCTACAGTGAAATAAAATAATCTTACAGTATTAATTATGCAAGCAACGTTTCCAAGCTTTGCCCTAAATGTGGTCAGTGATTCTCAGCTGAATCCAGTCTGAAGCTAACAACGTTTTAGAAACAAATCAAACTTTGAAGATGAGGATTCAAAAATTCTACAAGATACAATACATTTGGCTGATGTTCTAAACCACGGATAGAATATTGCATATATTAGTGGATTCACAGAGGAGTTCATGTATAAAAGCCAGCCAAACACAGTCCACACTATTGAAAAAGATGTGACCTTTTCAACTGTCAGAGAACTTAAATAAAATGGTATCCAACAAGCAAGATAAACAAAAATTACAATTCCCAATGTTTTTGCTGCTTTGGTTTCAGCAGAGAGTAAACTTTTTGCTCCACGTTTAAAGGAGGTGCCATTAGTCACAGCTCTAACAGCTTTAGCTTGACGTCTTGCCACTTTAAATATGATTGAATACAAGACCAGTATTACAGAGCAAGGAGCTAGAAAAAAAATGACCAGGTCAATTACCACCCAGGAATATTTTACAAGCATTACACACTCTCCATCACATCTAGTGGACATCTGAGATTGTAGAAGATGGTCATTAAAGTACACATAGATGATCATATACAACAAACAGAAAGACCAGCCCAGAATTATGACCATAGACATTTTGGAAGCTGTGATTCTTGTGGAATAAAGCAGAGGGTCGCTGATAGCAATGTACCGGTCAACTGCAATAAATATTAAGCTACAGAGTGATGCTAACACTGAGAGACCATTGATTATTGGAGAAACAGAGCATGCTATTTTTCCAAGATGCCAACAGGAGTCAACAAGTTCCAGTATTTTCACAGGCATAACAAACAGACCCACGAGAAGATCCGCCACAGCCAGAGAGAGGATGAGCAGGTTGGTTGGAGTGTGGAGCTGCTTGAAGTGAGAGATGGAGATGATCACCAGCAGGTTCAGAAACACAGTGAACACAGACACAAATGAGAGAATAATGAACAAAATTATATGCCCAGGGCCTGTTCGCACCTCCTTCCTGCAAGATGAGTTGTTGTCAGGAAAGCAGTATTGAACTGTGATGTTCTGCCTGTAGTCTGTGTTGTCCATCTGAAGTAGATGCTGCTCTGCCAGTTAGAACTGATCCTGTTGTCCAGTAATGCTGAACTGGGTGATTTGGTTTTTTGCAGTGACTCTTTATACATAAGCATGAATCCTCCCACTGACACATGAATGGCCAGTTTGTCCTTGACATCAGTCACTCGTCTGAAATATAACATTGCATCACAACTTACTGTGAAAGTCAACAGGTAAGGGGGGGTGGGGGTGTTTACAGTAATATCTAATATCTAAGGTCAAAGTTAGAACAAAGTACAGAATAAATTAAACATTGCAGATGAACCTAAAAGGCTGTCATACTGCGAGTGACCAGAATAGAGTTGTGAGGTTCTTTGGTTACTTGAATATATGATGTACTGTGTGCTTTTCATATGCATAGAAAATTTATATTAAAAAAATCCAGTATATAGTTGTTAATTAATGCCTTTTATTTAGCTGTCTAATTTTTATTTAGCGATTTAAAATAAGTATTACTGTGGCTACTCTGTAGTGATCTTGCTATGAAACACAGACAGAAACATTTACAATCTCATTTCCAAAAAAGTTAGGACGCTGTGTAAAATGTAAATAAAAACAAAATGCAATGATTTGGAGATCATTTAAACCTTATATTTCATTGAAAATAGTACAAAGACAACAAATCAGATGCTGAAACAGAGAAATTTTACTGTTTATTGAAAAAATATTTGTGTCACGCTTCCTGGTTCTCATTCGGACTCCCAGACCACCAAGAACTCCACTTCCCAGAATCCTTCAGTCAGTCACGAGACTCTGCCAACCAATCACCAACCACCTAACAGATCACAGTCACCGGAGTACTAATCATCATCACCTGTTGCACTCTGTATTTATACCGGTTTGTTTGAAACGTATCTTTGCGAAGTATTGCCCTTACCTAGTCTGTGCATACCGAGCCGTTTGTTTTTCTGATTGCTACTCCGTGTTTGACCTCGCTTGTTTTTTCGTTTTCGATTCTCGTCTCTGTCTTGGCTTTGTTGTTTTGGTTTTTGTGCTATTTCTGGTTACGACCCTCGCCTGTTTTTTCGACTTCGCTTTCGCCTATGCCCATGTATTTCGTCTGCTTGTTCTGGTTATTGGCCTGGTCTGGTGTTAACCCTGTTTACTCCCGTCAGAATAAATCTTCCGGATTAACTTTTATCCGCGTGTGTCTGGTTTACAAACCCTGCGTTACAATTTGCCTATTTTGAATTTGATGCCAACAACACATTCCAAAAAAGTTGGGATGGTGGCAACAAAAGGCTTGTAAGTTGTGTAATGCTAAAAAAAGCACTAATGCTAATAGGAGGATCCCAGAGAGTCTTTCATAGGTAAACATGAGGAGGGGTTCACCACTCTGTGAAAGACTGCGCAGGCAAAAAGTGCAACAATTCAAGAATAATCTTTCTTAACGCAAAAGAGCAAAGAACATATGCTTTTCATCATCTACAGTACATAATATCATTTAAAGATTCAGAGAATCTGGAGAAATCTCTGTATGCAAGGGACAAGGCCAAAAACCAGTATTTGCTGGCCATGATCTTTGGGCCCTCAGGCAGCACTGCATCAAAACAGACATGATTCTCTAGTAAAAATCACTGCATGGGCTCAGAAACACTTCTGAAACCCACTGTCTGTGAAAATAGTTCATCACCGCCTCCACAAATGCAAGTTAAAACTCTTAAATGACGCAGTGGTGTCAGTGGGCAGAGAGTTTTTATTCTTTCTCTAAAAATATATAACGAAACAAACAAAAGAACACTAGGCTGTGAGCGGAAAGCTCTTTACTACTGCAGGCTTCAGAGTTGTCTCTGTCTCTGTGGTTTTAAGTTCAGCTGGTCTCCCTGCCCATGTGCTCCTGTCTCCCAGGTCTTTCTCTCTCTACTGGGAAAGAAGCTCATATTAGTAGGGAAAGAGATAATTAGCCACATGTGTAAGTGTTTGCCAAGGCTGAAAAGCCAGATACCAGCTGGTGATCTGGGCGTTGGCATCTTTCATGTGGTGGAGACAATGGAGAGGGGCGTGATCTGAACAGAGAGTGAAGGGTCGACCCAGCAGGTAATCGCGGAGGGTGAGAACCGCCCACTCGATGGCTAGACACTCTTCTTCTTTGGTGCTGTATTTAATCTCTCTCAGGGAGAGCTAATGGCTAATATACAACACAGGCTGGTCCACTGCCTCCACCTACTGGGACAGAACCACTCCCAGCCCCTGTCCAATGCGTCTGTCTATAAGGTAAAAGGGAGAGTAAACTCAGGCGAGTGTAACAGTGGACCCCCAGAAAGAGCTGCTTTAACCCGGTTAAAAGCCTGTTGGCACTGCTCTATCCACTGGAACGGGTTGGGGCCTCCCTTTTTAGTGAGATTGGTCAGCGGGCTGGTGACATCCGAATAGTTAGGAATGAATCTGCGATAATAGCCAGCCAGCCCCAGGGACCGTCTCACCTCCTTTTTGGTCTTGGGTCTTGGACAGGTTGCAATTGCAGCAGTTTTATCAATTTGGGGCCAAACTTGTCCATGACCCAAATAGAAGCCCAGATTCCGCACCTTTGCCTGTCCAATAGCACACTTCTTCGGGTTGACCGTGAGTCCAGCTCACCTCAAGGACCTAAGAACCGCCCTCAGATGCTGCATATGCCCCTGCCAGTCATTACTATAAATAATGATATCATCCAAATAAGCTGTGGCATACGCAGCATGGGGGCATAAAATTTTGTCTATGAGACATCAAATTTAGACACTGCATTGACTTTTCTACAATTGACACAGAACCAAAAAGTTCCATTGGGCTTAGGAACAAGCACCACAGGGCTGCTCCGGTCACTGTTTCGACTCCTCTATTACTCCCATATCAAGCCTGGGGTCAAGTTCTTCCCGACCCATTTTTTCTTGTGTTTGGGCAACCTACAGGGGTGGCTGCGTTCAACTGTCCCAGGAGGAGTATCAATGTGGTGTTCTATAGGCGTGGTCCAGCCTGGCAGAGGTGAAAACCCGTGAAAATTCAGAGGTGAAAATACAGCTTTTGCAACTTGGCAACTTCTGTTTCTGGGACAGCGAAAGCTGGTCACCACACAGGGACCGGAGTTGACTTGATAGCATTGGGTACCTCTGGTCTGGTCCCAGCTCAGCTCCCTCTGGGACTGCTGTCGCCAGAGAAACAGGGACCACTTCTCTCCATGGTTTTAGGAGGTTGAGGTGATATTTGTAGCGAATCACCCCTGTCAGACTGTTTCACGTCATAGTCGACGTCTCCTACTCATCATGTGACCTCATAGGGTCCTTGGCACTTGGTGAGTAATTTTGAGCTTGATGTTTGAAGTAAAACGAGCACTTTCTCTCCCAGTGTAAATTCCCGTAGCTGAACACCCCTGTTTTAGGTGTAGCTTTGTCATCCTTGAGCCTTGAGCAAATCCTCTTGAGTTAATTGACCGAGTGTGTGGAGTTTTGCTCTCAGGTCAAGAACATACTGAATTTCACTTTTACTATGTAAAGGTCCTTCTTCCCAATTTTCTCTAATGATGTCTAACACGCCACAAGGCCATCTTCCGTATAACTCAAAAGGGGAGAACCCCGAAGAGGCAGGACCTCTCGCACAACAAACAGGGGTTCTAGCCACTTGTCCCAGTTTTTTCATCTTTGTGAGTGAACTTACAAATCATATTTTTCGAGGTTTGATTAAATTGTTCAACCAGCCTGTCTGATTGTGGATGGTAAACACTAGTACAAACCAATTTAATGCCCAGTAATTCATATAGCTCATGCAAGATACATGACATAAAAGTGGTGCCCTGATCAGTAAGAATCTCTTTCGGGATTCCAACCCCAGGAGATGATGCGGAATAGTACCTCCGCAACACCGCCTGCTAATATGTTGCGAAAAGGCACTGCTTCCGGGTATCGTATTGCATAGTCCATGAGAACCAATACTAAACGGTACCCCCATGCACTCTGGTTTAATGCCCCAACGAGGTCCATACCAATTCTCTTGAAGGGGGCCTTGATTAAGGGGAGAGGGCACAAAGGTGCTTTTGGTATGGCCGGGGGGTTAACTAGTTGACATTCACAGCAAGCCGCACACCAATTGCATATATCGCCATAAATGCCTGGCCAGTAGAAACAAGCCGTTAGCCGCTGTGTTTTCTCTTGGCCCAAATGTCCTGCCGTAGGGTTACTATGAGCCGTATGGAAAGGCATTTCCCTACAACTCTTCAGAATCATTAACTGTGTTATAATCTATTCTATTTGAGTGTCCTGTGTCACTCTCTATAACTTATCCTTTATTATACAAAAATAGGGGTGTGCGAGTGCCCTCTCCTCTTTCACTTGGCCAAAGGCATGCTTTAGAGTGTCATCACATGACTGCTGCAGGGGGAAATCCCCCAGGGGATCCCCGATTTTGGGATTTGGGGTGGGATTTTGGGATTGGCCTCCCTATGCGATTCCCCGCCCCCCTGATAAAGTTGAGTCTGGAGAAGTGTGTGACAGCCCTGGAAGCTCATCTCTGTCTGAAGGTGCACAGTTTGCACCCCATTCCTCATTACAGGAGCCATCCTTTGCCAGTTCCTTTAATAACCCCCGAAATTGTGGCCAATTTGTTCCCAAATTTAAAGTATTGGTAAGGCAAGGACTAACCGCTGCCATAACACTGTTTTTCTCCCTGAAATTCAATAGTGATGGACACGAGCAGATATTCATGTAGATCCCCATGAACACACCTCACTTTTACCTTACACGCTTTTCCCAATGCCTTGTTTTCAATCAGGCATTGATGTATTGTGGTCTGATCACAACCGGAATCCACCAAGGCCTGATGTGTACCCCCTTGAATACTCACTGGTATTCGGTACGTCCCAGCTCAACCTGGGGAGACATGAGGAGAGTGTGGGATCTGGACCAGTGTGCCAACCTCCATGTGAGGACAATAGTCCTGGAAATGACCTGGTTCCCCGCACCCCCAGGCTTCACCTGTGGAGGGAGAGAGGACACAGGATTAGAAGGGGTGTTTTTTCTGAGACCTGTATGGTTGGGTGCGGGACAAAAGTTTTGGAATTGTCCCTCTCTTTTTTCTGGGAGCAGGGAGGGGAGAGAGAGAGAAAGGGAGAAACCTGAATTGGTTGTGGGAGGGTCCCCGTCACCATGTATGCTGCCAGGTGAGCCTCTGCCAGGCTGGTGGCCTCTTCTAGGGACTTGGGGTGGTGGCACTGAACCCAAGACACAGTCCCTTCTGGTAACCGGGCTATGAATTGTTTCAGAACCACTGAATCTATCAGTTCCTCCAAGTCCCACTCCTCAACTAAAAGCCATCTCCTACAGGAGTCCTAGAGCTGCTGTACAAATACAAAGGGTCGGTTGAACTCCTGAAGTGTCAGTGTCCGGAAACACTGACAGTGCTGCTGACTTGCTGAAGAATGGCCTTTTTCAACTCTGTGTGGTCCAGGTGCGACCGCACTGGAAGCTGTTGAGTAGCCAATTGGGCCTCCCCCGTGAGGAGGGGGAGTGGTCAGACTGCCCAATCCACTTTATCCCACTGGTATGCTCTAGCGCTTCCTGGTGTGACTGAGCCATCAGAAGCCAGTCGTTTGGTGCATTTCACAAATACCTGCAGACTTAGTTAGAGGCCGAATGGGTGAACCAAATATTCATATGCCACGCCTTGAAATGTGAACCTAAAACATTTCTGTGTGGAGGATAGATCGAAATGTAAATATAAACATCTTTCAGGTTGATTGATGTAAACCAGTCACCAGGATGCACAAAATTTATGCTGCATGTGTTAACATCCTGAACTTGTACTTTCTTAGATGTCTGTTCAGAGTGTACAGATCTAGTATTGATCGCAGATCCCCTCCTTTTTAGGGAACTAGAAACTACATTGAATAAAAGCTGCTTTGGCCCCTGGTTAGAGGTATTATTTTTATCACTTTTTTGTTTAGCAGCGAGACTATCTCCACCTGCAAAATATGAGCACATTCCCCCTGAGTCTGTGATTGCACTATCCCATGGAAATGCGGTGGAGCAAATTGGAGTAGATAACCATGGGTTATGGTCTTTAAAACCCACAGCGAGAGGACCCAATGGACGACTCATTGTGTGTTAAGGTGCTCCTGTTCTTCCAGTAAGAAGAGAGGAGGACAAAAGGCAAATAATTTGATCAGATGGCAGGATAGTGACAGATCACACAATCGGCAAGAGGACCCAATGAGCGTCTCATCTGCGTCATTGTGCCCTCTTGTGACCTGAATGGGATTTGCATCTTGGGGCACACTAACTAAGTAGCCCTTACAGTCCACATCGTTTGGGAGTGCGTGTGGGCACATATAAGCTGCATGCCTCTTTTATAGGGACTTTTCTGCTTGACGAAAAATCTTTTGGATCATCATTGGGATGGCTACACCTTTGGCACTTGGCCTGGATGTGCACCCTTGAACATTTTTATTAAAGAGGGGCACTGGTGTGTTCTTATGAGACTCAACTGTGGCTCTAACTGGCTTTTTTGTCTCTCCTCCTCTTTGTGAGGTTGGGGGCACCGGTGCAACCTCTGCATACTGTTTGTAGGGCAGGAAACATGCTCTTTGGAACAGGCTCAGGAACGGCGCTTCTGAACAGGGAGAGACTGGTCTGGCTGACCCTTTCTCTCCCCTCTGAGGGTAGAAGGCTAGGTAGCATACCTCTTTTTCTCTCCCCCCCTGAGTGGCAGGAGGGATAGGGTGACCACCCTGCATCACACTGGGGGTGAATGGTTTCTTGCTCCAAGCACCTCTGGGTTGTGGTGCTTTATTCTGACCCTGAGCTGCAGTATGCTGGTGGATGCACCATAGCCTGAGCAAACATCTGCTGAGGTGCCACCAGTGGGGGATTTGGTTCCTGGGGAGGCGAACCTGGAGCGCTTCACCCTCTCACTTTTTTCTTCATATTGCTTCTGCATGGTGGTCACTACTGGGCCAAAGAGGTCTTTGGGGTCCACAGGCACATCTGGGAGAGGCTGGTGTCTAGCTGGCCCTTTCTCTCCCCTCTGAGGGTAGAAGGCTAGATAGAATGCCTCTTTTTCTCTCCCCCCTGAGTGGCAGGAGAGGTAGGGTGAGCTCCTTGCATCACACTGGGGGTGAAGGGTTTCTTGCTCCAAGCACCTCTGGGTTCTGGGGCTTTATTCTGACCCTGGGCTGCAGTATGCTGGTGGATGCACCATAGCCTGAGCAAACATCTGCTGAAGTACCACCAGTGGGGGCATTTGGTTCCTGGGGAGGCAAAACTGGAGCACTTTGTCAGCTAAAGGAGAAGTCACTTCATGCTGGTTGCCACAGGTAGCTACTTTGGGAATGTTAGGATTCTGAGAACCTGCTGTGGAGTCTAGTGGTGGGAGAATGGATACCCCCACCATGGGATCTTTGCCTGTCAGGCTAGCTTGGTGTGCTTGCCTGTGCCTCAGGTTCTTAAGGGAGTGTGTAGCAGCCCTAGGCATGAGGCAACAGTGGAGTGGGTGCTGACATGTTTCCATCGAAACACAGCGTAGTGTGGTGGTTAGCTGGCAGAGGCTACTGTTCGGAGATAGGCTAGCCATTACTTCTCAGAATGGACGAGGTGACGACCATGCAGGTAGCATTTTTTGACTGAATGGTTAGTTTGCTCTGGGAACAGTTCAGCTTGCCTGTCCACTGTGTCGGAGAGAGTAGCTTGCTTCTGAGAGTGAGAAGAGATTTTAGATTGATTTTATGATGTGCCATGGATTTTAAGGCAGGAGGGGACCCCTCTTCCAAGATGCACACGTCACAGTTGCCAGCCAGTCACACCTGGTGTAATGACATACGGCTTCTGAAGACAACGCGGAGACACGCCCCATAGTATGATACCAAAACGAGTGCTTAAAAGAGAACACTATGCATTGCGCAATGATCATGGGCTTGTGTGCAACTATTCAGCCAAGGAAACTCATTTCATCAAGCTTCCAGAGTTCAATTCTTGTGCTCATGTTGCTGGTTTGATGTTTACTTGTAAGAGATGTAACAGAGAATGTCCAAAATGTATGCGCTATGTGGTTCTGCACTCGGTGACCCCACTCTGAGTTTATGTGGTCTACACTTTCATGGCTGAGCTGTTGTGGCTCCTAGACATTTTCACAATAATAGCACTTGCAGTTGACCCCAGCAGATCTAGCAGAGCAGAAAATTTACTACCAGTGTTCATAAATGGATTGCACGGCTAGGTTCTTGATTTAATACACCTTTTAACCAATGGATGTAGCAGAAACACTTAAAGTAATTATCAGGAGGGGTGTCGACTTACTGTTGGACATATAGTGAACAATTGCATCTTAAACCTGTCTTTAGCAGTAGTTGAATTACAGTTCAACTAACTCAATTAACTCAAATAAATCAAGTCTGTTGTACATAAAACTTAGTATATTGCTCAACAATTTTAAGTTAAGGGAACGTTTTTGATGATTTTGTACACTCAAATGGCATTTTTGAGTTGAATTAACGTATTGCTATTTAGTTTAGTCTGTTACTATGGCAACTTTGAAACCCCACATTCAAAAAATGACATTTCTTTTGGTTTTAATTGGTTCTTTCTCATTAAAGTTGCTGAACAAATGTGTGAAACTGAGTGAAGCTAAGTAAGCTGTGAAATACAGTTACTTGTTTGTTTTGTTAACACGCTCTTATTAGATAAAACATGTATTTACTTCCCATTGGCTCCTGGCTCCATCTATTTGCATATTGAGTGTTTCTTTCCCTTTGTTTTATTCACCATCAGTGTGCTTTCATTCCAACCAGGCTGCCTTTCCTCAGGCGAATGTTTTTTTTTTATCTATGCTTTACTCAGCTGCCTGACATTGTGTTGTTGGCTAAGAGTGAAGG
This sequence comes from Colossoma macropomum, assembly GCF_904425465.1. NCBI lineage: Eukaryota > Metazoa > Chordata > Actinopteri > Characiformes > Serrasalmidae > Colossoma > Colossoma macropomum. The sequence continues at coordinate 4,950,775 of NW_023494804.1, forward strand.
TTATCGTTCTCTTTGCTGATAAGTTGGCGTTTGTTTTGGTCAGTGATCATGTCCACAGTAAAGGTTAACTCTTCAGTGTTTAGCAATATCACTTAATTAGAAAAAAATTCTCAATTGCCTAATGAAACATATAGTTAAATTGCAATTTCAAGACGTTAAATTAAAATAATTAGAATTTACGAGTTGCACAAATGTATGTTTATGTTATTCTAACTCAAAATTATAGTTATTCTAACTCAAGTTTTCATTACGTATTACTTATTTTTTTTTCCTCAAATTTTTTATGTAAATTCAACTTATCCGGGCTTACAGTGTAGAATGTTTTGATGGGAAACACCTTTATTAACAACACTCTCTTCATCACTGATTTTCTTATTTGAGCTTGTTGACAGCATCATTAATGCACCATTTAAATAGTACGCCTCAAAGGTGCACATAGGTTGTAAGTGATCCTCTGTGCAGTTTGTGGTCCTGCGCAGACGCTTTCTTAATCAAACATTTCTTTTAAATAAACAGTCATGTCAAGACACATTTTGCACTAATCTTGTACATACATGCATTAGCTGAATCTCATAACCTCATTAGCTGAGTTGTTTTGGGACTAATGTTCTAAAAGACATTTCTTTGACTGTATAATGTACGGTGTGCTTTTTACGTCAAGCCCTTCACACTTTCCCAAAGTGGATTGCCAGAAAATTCTAGCACAATAGAACAATAATAAGACAGAATGATTTAAGCATGACACAAAAAATCCACAGACATGTATCAGATCCAAAAATGTCTTCCATAACTCTAACCTAAATTCTGATGAGTACAGGTGGCCTTATGCTTAAACATTACTACCTTTCCTCTACCATCATCGCTCCTATCAAATTTGAACAAAATAAAATATATAATGTTTTTTTTTAAATAACCTTAAAGTACTAATTATGCAAGCAATGTTTCCAAGCTTTGTATTTACAACTGTCCTAAATGTGGTCAGCTTTCTCAGCTGAATCCAATCTGAAGCTAAGAATGTTTTAGAAACAAGTTAAACCTTGAAGATGAGGATTCAAATATTTTACAAGATACAATATATTTCGCTGATGCTCTAAACCATGGATAGAAAATGGCATATATTAGTGGATTCACAGAGGAGTTCATGTATAAAAGCCAGTTAAACACAGTCCACACTATTGACTCAGATGTCACACTTTCAACTGACAGAGAACTTACATAAAATGGTATCCAACAAGCAAGATAAACAATAATTACAATTCCCAATGTTTTTGCTGCTTTGGTTTCAGCAGAGAGTAAACTTTTTGCTCCACGTTTAAAGGAGGTGTCATTAGTCACAGCTGTCACAGCTTTAGCTTGACGTCTTGCCACTTTAAATATGATTGAATACAAGACCAGTATTACAGAGCAAGGAGCTAGAAAAAAAATGACCAGGTCAATTACCACCCAGGAATATTTTACAGGCATTGAACACTCTCCACATCTAGTGGACATCTGAGATTGAAGAAGATCATTAAAGTACATAAAGATAATCATATACAACAAACAGAAAGACCAGCCCAGAATTATGACCATAGACATTTTGGAGGCTGTGATTCTCATGGAATAAAGCAGAGGGTCACTGATAGCAATGTACCGGTCAACTGCAATGAATATTAAGCTACTGAGAGATGCTGACACTGAGAGTCCATTGATTATTGAAAAAATAGAGCATGCTATTTTTCCAAAATACCAACAGGAGTCAACAAGTTCCATTATTTTCACAGGCATAATAATCAGTCCCACGAGAAGATCAGCCATAGCCAGAGAGAGGATGAGCAAGTTGGTTGGAGTGTGGAGCTGCTTGAAGTGAGAGATGGAGATGATCACCAGCAGGTTCAGAAACACAGTGCACACAGATATACATGAGAGAAAAAAGAACAAAAATATATAAACAGTTCCTGTTCGGACCTCCTTTCTGCAAGATGAGTTGTTATCAGGAAAGCAGTATTGAACTGTGATGTTCTGCCTGTAGTCTGTGTTCTCCATCTGAAGTAGACGCTGCTCTGCCAGTTAGAACTGATCCTGTTGTCCAGTAATGCTGAACTGGGTGATTTGGTTTTTTGCAGTGACTCTTTATACATGAGCATGGATCCTCCCACTGACACATGAATGGCCAGTTTGTCCTTGACATCAGTCACTCGTCTGAAATACAACTTTGCATCATAAATTATTGTGAAAGTCAACAAGTAAGGGGGGGTGGGGGTGTTTACAGTAATATCTAATATCTAAGGTCAAAGTTATTAATTTTGCATACAGAATAAATTAAACATTGCAGATGAACCTAAAGGGCCATAAAACTGTTACTTTGTAGTTTGCAGTTTGTAGCGAGTGATGCAACAAGGGTAAGGCGATTCTAACGTACTTCAGAACTTGAAGGCTGTGCTCTGTGAGTCTGCATGGTCTGTCGCTTCATAGCTATTGTTGCTCCTAGATGCCTCCATTTCAGAATAATAACACTTATAGTTGACCGGGGTAGATCTACCAGGGCAGAAATTTCACAAACTGGCCTGCAATGGGTGTGACCTGAACTCAATAATTAGGAAGGATGTCCACATACTTTTGTCTATATAGAGCATTAAAAACTATATATATATCTGCAGCAGAATGTACCAAATATTTGAGCACCCTTGGGCCTCGGACCTTAAAATGTAATTCCGCCCTGCCCCTCAGTTGTAATGTTCCGCCTGCGGTATGCTCACCCATAACAATGGTATTAGTTCGTTCAGGATTTGTCTCGATTTGATCTTTTCTAGTGGAAATGTCTCTACTTTTTCACAGGATATAGTAATTGTCTGTCTTCCTGTCTGATGGGTCCACATGTTAGTTGCAATTTGCATGACAGGTACATCACTTATTGGTAGGTTAACAAAGGGCGCCCTAACTCTCTTTTTTGCTGTAGCTGTTAGTTGACATGGACAAGACTTACAATATTCTTTTAAATTGAGATACAGTATCCTTGCCCTCTGGCTGTGGTCTATTGCCCCAGATGCGCCCTGGATGGGAGATAGACCTATTTGCCTAGACCTAGTTGCAGCACTGAATATCTGGCCCTTTTGGGGTCTACTGAATATTTGTTGTTGCCACAACCTCATTGCATCACCTGCTTAGAGTATATTTTTTAACATTTTACATTGTTAGTAGACTTAAACTGCCCTGTCTAAACATTTTTTTTTGCAGGAATTGATTTCAGACTCATATAATATATGAAGAATATATATAAAGAAATATAATTAAGTTAATATGGTAAAACATTAGTTAGATTGTCTGTGCTGGTTTTGCAGAAACAGATGCCAAAGTAGATTCACAAATCATTCCATTTGTCATTTGCATTTCACAAACTGTCCAAAGCTTTCTTGAATTGAAGTTTGTTCATTCTCATGTTCTCTCTTTCTTCAGGTCAGACAGGGGCCTTATGCTGTCACGGATCATTCCTGATCTAAAGCTGTGCCCCATTAATATCTCAAAACTGCACTGACTCTTCATGCTCCACCTGTTGCTCTCAGTCAACATTCCCATTTTTCCTAAAGGTTTTCAGTGAGGTTGAGGTCAGGGCTCTGTGCAGGCCACTGGAGATCCTCCACACCAAACTCATCAAACCATGCCTGTATGGAGTTTGCTTTGTGCACAGGGGTACAGTCATGCTGGAACAGGAAACAGCCTTCCCCAAACTGCTGCCACAAAGGTGCATAGAATTGTGTCTATAATGTCTTTGAATGCTCTAGCATTCACGTAGCATTCTCCTGGCATCTGCCAATCCTGGATTCATCTATCAGACTGCCAGATAGTAAAGAATTATTCTTCACTCAAGAAAAGTATTTGTACTGCTCCAAGGTCCAGTGGCAGCATGCTTTGCACCACTATAGCCAACATTATGTATTACGTGCCTGCGATGCATGTATGTTTTGTTTTGGTTTGTTTTTCTCTTCTTCTCTTGCTCTCCTTTCACTTTACCGAACTACTATGCAGGTGTGCGATGCACCAATGAGGACATTGCTGATACTTGGCTGCGCTCTTCTGTCCACCAATCAGAGTCACCTTTGCTTTCCCGGGCCATCAAAGAGGCTAAGCGTGCCTACTCAAAGAAAATCCACAATCACTTTCAAAACACTGCTGACACACGGCGCATGTGGCAGGGCATCCAGGCTATCACCAACTACAAGCCACCTCCACTTGCTTGTGACAGTGATGCCTCCATTCCAGATGTGCTGAGTAACTTCTATGCTCGGTTTGAAGCACAGAACAGCATGACGGCTGAAGGAAAAACACTCCTTCTCCAAGTGAACAGGTACTGTGTCTGTCCACAGCTGATGTGCGGAGAACCCTAGGAAAAGCCCCTCGGAAAGCACCAGGATCTGACAGCATACCGGGCAGAGTGCTCAGAGGATGCGCTGAACAGCTGGCTGATGTTCTCACGGACATATTCAACATCTCTTTGAGCACTGCAGTCATTCCAACTTGCTTCAAGTCCACCATCATCATCCCTGTGCCGAAGAAGTCTCCAGTGTCCTGCCTCAATGAATACCGTCCCGTTGCACACACTCCAATCATCATGAAGTGCTTTGGGAGGCTTGTCATGAGGCACATTAAAGAGCAGCTTCCTCCTTCACTGGACCCACTGCAATTTGCATATCGCCCCAACCGCTCAACAGATGACGCCATCTCCACCACACTCCACCTGGCTCTCACCCACCTGGACAATAGAGACACCTATGTCAGAATGCTGTTCATAGACTTCAGTTCAGCATTCAACACCATCATCCCCAAGCAGCTGATAGGAAAACTGAGCCTGCTGGGCCTGAACACCTCCCTCTGTAACTGGGTCCTGGATTTTCTGACTGAGAGACCTCAGTTAGTCAGGATAGGTAATAACATCTCCAGCACCACCACACTGAGCACCGGTGCACCTCAGGGCTGTGTGCTTAGTCCACTGCTGTTTACCCTGCTGACTCATGACTGTACTGCAAAATACAGCTCAAACCACATCCTCAAGTTTGCTGATGACACGACTGTGGTGGGTCTGATCAGCAAAAATGATGCAGCGGCTAACAGACTGGTGCAGAACCAACAACCTGTCTCTGAACGTAGACAAAACTAAGGAGATGGTTGTTGATTTCCGGAGAGTGTGAGGTGACCACCGCCCACTTAACATCACTGGCTCGTCAGGAGCACCAAGTTCCTTGGTGTCCACATCACAGAGAACCTCACCTGGTCCCTCAACACCAACTCCATAGCCAAGAGAGCCCAGCAGCGCCTCTACTTCCTACTTCCACCCCACACACACACACACCTCTTTTGATGCACTACTTGAACATTGCTGCTAATTCTGTGTTTACACTGTTTTACTACCTCAGTAACAGCTGTGCTCACATATGTTATCTGACTGCATAACTCACAGATCACAGCATGTTAAATATCTCTGCCCCTTGTTCCACTACCTAGAAATGAGTGCTGTGTCGGTGCTGCACTGTCCTGTCTGTTTAATTTATCGTATTTATTGTATTGTTTCAAGCTTAATTTTTTTGTTTGCACACTTATGTCTGTCACATTCGCACTTTATACTTTTTGTACCTTGTTGCACCTTGTTCCTGGAGGGACATAATTTCACTCCACTGTGTACTTGTACATAGATGGAATGATAATAAAAGCCTCTTGACTTGACTTGATCTGCTGTTTGCTGAGGGGCAGGTCTTGGCAAATGAAAGGACCCACCTGAGAGGATTCAATAAATCCTCTGTTTGCTGAGGGGCAGGTCTTGGCAAAGAAAAGGACCCACCTGAGAAGATTCAATAAAACCTTAGAGCCTCCCTCCAGAAACTACATACCTGATGGGTTCACTGATAAAGCATGCATGTCGCCCACGCTTTTTCACTGTAGCCAGTGTAATAAAGCCGTTTTAGATAGAGTAGCTTCAGGCTCACTCAATCTAAAGGCTCAAATGGTGAAACCATGGACATCACATAGATGATGCTCTGGCATTCTGAATGGTTGCAATCACATTTTGGGGTAGCCCCGCAGAGGTCAAGTTCAACCTTTCATGGGCCAAGCCCAAAGTGCCAGGCGCTCCAGATGAGGGTGAAAAATCTCTCGCTGAGCTTGAGATAGGATATCCCTGCACAGCAGTAGAGGCCATAGTTGTGCACATAGCAGCTGAGTTATTTCTGCAAACCAGTGTTTCCCTGGCCAGTGAGGTGCTATCGGGATCAGCAAAAGCCCTTTCTTCTGCACCCTGGCTACAGTTGGAGTTATCAGATCCAACGGGGACAAGCATACTGGAGGGTCCGCAGCCACTCATGTGCTAATGCGTCCACCCCAACTGGGGCATGCTGGTTGTATAGAGAGTAGTAAAGAGGGCGCTGTGCACGGATGCACAGCGAGAGGACCCAATGGATAACTCATTGTGTGTTAAGGCGTTCCTCTTCTTCCGCTGAGAATGGAGGAGGACAAAAGGCAAATAATTTGATCGGATGGCATGATAGTGACAGATTGATAATTTTCAGAATAAATGCAGGGTTAGGCTTCAATATAAACCTCTCAGCGAGAGGACCAATGAGCGACTCATCTGTGTCAGTGTGCCGTCTAATGGCCTGAATGGGATTTGCATCCCGGGGCGCACTAACTGTGAAGTCTTTGCGGTCGACATCATTTGGGAGTGTGGGCACATATAAGCTGCATGCCTCTTTTATAGGGACTTTTTTGTTCAATGAAAAACCTTTTAATTGGGATGACTGCACCCTTGGCACTTGGTCTGGATGCGCGCTGTTGAACACTTTTATTAAAGAGGGGCACTAGTGTGTTCTTATGAGACTCAACTGTGGCTCTAACTGGCTTTTTTGGTCTCCTCCTCTTTGTGAGGTTGTGGGTTGTGGGCACTGGTGCAGCCTCTGCATGCCGTTTGTAGGGGAGGGAACATGCTCTTTGGAACAGGTTCATAAACAGCGCTTCTGAACAAGGAGGGACTGTTGTCTGGCTGGGCCCTTTCTTTCCCCTCTGAGGGTAGAAGGCTAGGTAGCTCTTTTTCTCTCCCCCCTGAGTGGCAGGAGGGGTAGGGTGACCTCTCTGCATCACACTGGGGTGAAGCATTTCTTGCTCCAAGCACCTCTGGGTTGTGGTGCTTTGTTCTGACCCTGGGCTGCACTATGCTGATGGATGCACCACAGACTGAGCAAACATCTGCTGAGGTGCCACCGGCGGGGGCATTTGCTTCTTGCAAAACTGGAGCACTTCACCCTCTCGCTTTTTTCTTCACATTGCTTCTGCATGGTGGCCACTACTGGGCCAAAGAGGCCTTTGGGGTCCACAGGCACATCTGGGAGAAGCTGGACAAACTGAGCCATCATGATTGTTCACAAGCTACCATCAAGGCCCTGGCTCTCCCTGAGGCTTGATCTGTGCATCTGTGCAGGAGTAGGCAGAGGTCAGTGACTGACCTTCCCTGGATGGGGTTTTTTAGCTGAGAAAGAATTGTTCCACAAACGTGTGGCTTCCTCCAGGCACTCCAGAAAAATGGCATCAGTTGTCTTGCAGAACACTTCACCTTCAGCAGCCGCTTACCCTCACAGCAAGTGTCTAGGATGCCGAGCTTTTCAGCTGCTCTCTTGCAGACATTGTGCAGATCTATAATGGTGGTGGGGTGTGGTGACCCATCAGCCATGCTGCACTTGCTCCCTGAAGCTACAGGCTTTGCAGCCTGTGCAGAGGGAATGAAGGACTCATTATAGTCTTCCTCTTCTTCCTCTTCAGAAATGAGAGTAACAAACTCTTCCCCCGAGTCAGAGCCATCTGTGACCACGTCGTGTCTGGCCGTGAGGCTGGTGTCCGCTTTGTCAAGGAGAAGTTGCCACAAACAAAAATTACAATTCCCAATGTTTTTGCTGCTTTAGTTTCAGAAAAGATCAATTTTTTTACTCCACGTTTAAAGGAGGTAAAGTTTGTCACAGCTGTAACAGCTTTAGCTTGACGTCTTGCCACTTTAAATATGATTGAAAACAAGACCAGTATAACAGAACAAGGAGCTAGAAAAAAAATGACCAGGTCAGTAAACACGCAGGAATATTTTACAGGCATTACACACTCTCCATCACAGCTATTGGACGTAGATTGAAAAAGATGGTCATTAAAGTACACATGGATGATCACATACAACAAACAGAATGACCAGCCTAGAAATATGACCATAGATATTTTAGAAGCTGTGATTCTTGTGGAATAAAGCAGAAGGTCGCTGATAGCAATGTACCGGTCAACTGCAATGAATAATAAGCTACAGAGTGATGCTAACACTGAGAGACCATTGATTATTGGAAAAACAGAGCATGCTATTGTTCCAAGATACCAACAGGAGTCAATTAACTGCATTATTTTCACAGGCATAACAAACAGTCCCACAAGAAGATCCGCCACAGCCAGAGAGAGGATGAGCAGGTTGGTTGGAGTGTGGAGCTGCTAGAAGTGAAAGATGGAGATGATCACCAGCAGATTCAGAAACACAGTGAACACAGAAATACATGCGAAAATAATTAACAAAAATGTATTTGCAGGGCCTGTTCGCACCTCCTTTCTGCAAGATGAGTTGTTGTCAGGAAAGCAGTATTGAACTGTGATGTTCTGCCTGTAGTCTGTGTTGTCCATCTAAAATAGATGCTGCTCTGCCAGTTGTAACTGATCCTGTTGTCCAGTAGTGCTGAACTGGGTGATTTGGCTTTTTGCAATGACTCTTTATACATAAGCATGAATCCTCCCACTGACACATGAATGGCCAGTTTGTCCTTAACATCAGTCACTCATCTGAAATACAGCATTGCATCATTACTTACTGTGAAGGTTCACATTTAAAGGGGGTGGGGGTGTTTAAAGTAATAGATGATAACAAATGTCATAGTTACTAATTTTGCATACAGAATAAGTGAAACATTGCAGATGAACCTAAAGGGCTGTAATACTGCTAGTGACCAGATGAGAGTTGTGAGGTTACTTGAATATATGACATACTGTGTGCTTTTCATATGTATAGAAAATTTACATTAAAAATCCTACAACAACATTGCCTTTAAAGACCCTGAGGTCTTCTGTACGACCCATTCTACTGCCAAAATTTTTCCGAGATTCATAAATCTGTGCTTGATTTTATATACCTTTTAGCAATGGGTGTGACCTGAACTCAAAAATAAGGAGGGGTGTCCACATACTTTTGTCCATATAGAGTATATAAGCTTGTAGAAACACCACTTTGCTATCTGCTTTAATAATAGTTAAAATAATAAGCAATAATAATACATAACTTGAAGGCCTTGAGATCAGATAATATTTCTCATTTTGATTTTTTAATCTGGGCGGCACAGTGGCGCAGTGGGTAGCGCTGTCGCCTCACAGCAAGAATGGGTCATTTCTGTGTGGAGTTTGCATGTTCTCCCCGTGTCTGCGTGGGTTTCCTCCGGGTACTCCGGTTTCCTCCCACAGTCCAAAAACATGCAGTCAGGCCAATTGGACATGCTAAATTGCCCCTAGGTGTGAATGTGTATGTCTGTCTGTCTGCCCTGTGATGGACTGGCGATCTGTCCAGGGTGTATCCTGCCTTCCGCCCAATGACAGCTGGGATAGGCTCCAGCACCCCACTGCGACCCAGAAGGATAAGCGGTTTAGATGATGGATGGATGGATGGATGGATTTTTTAATCTTTTGTACATGTTCAATAGCTGTTTGTGCACCCAATGTTTATATCTGCAGTGGAATGCACCAAGTGGGGCTTGTGGTCTGAGGCCCCAGGCAGTCAGAAACCCCTGGGCACTGTCCCCTTTGACCTTTAACTCTAATCCATCCCTGGCCCTAAGCTGTAATATTCTGCCCTCAGTGTACCAACCCATGACAATAACTGTATCACTGCATCCTGATTTGACCTTTTCCAGTGGAAATGTCTCTGGATACTTTGTGACAATATATAGTGATTGTCTGTCCTTCCTGTCTGATGGGCCCACACATTAGTGTCATTTTGCATAACAGGTACATCATTAGTTGGTAGGTTAACAAAGGATATCCTATCTCTCTTCTATGCTGTTGCTGTTAGTTGACATGCAGGACATGACATGCAATATTCCTTTACATTCCTTGCCATTTACCTCTCCTTGCCAAGGACCATACATGGCTGTGGTCTTTTGCCCCATGTCCCACCCAGGGCATATTGTGACCTAGCTGCAGCACTGAAGGTCTGATGCTTTGGGGACTGCTGAATATTTTTTGTTGTCAACCAACCTCATTGTCACTTGATTAAGGCATTTTTTCACATTTCACACTGTTGGTAGTCCTAAACTGCCCTGTCCAAACTATTTGGTGGCTCTATGATGGCTGTGTAGAACTGCACCATCAGCTCCTGGGGCAGGTTGAACTTCCTCGGCTAACACAGGAAGTACATCCTCTGCTGGGCTCTCTTGATGATGGAGCTGATGTTGCTGTCCGACTTCAGGTCTCTGGTGATTGTTGTGCCCAGGAACTTCGAGGACTCCACTGCCATCACAGTTCTGTCCAGGATGGTGAGTGCTGGCAGGGTTGGAGGGCTCCTCCTGAAGTTCACTTTCATCTCTGCTGTTTTCACTGTATTCAGCACCAGGATCAACCACCTGTCTGTAAGCAGACTCATCACCATCTTGGATGAGACCAATGACTGTAATGTCATCTACAATCTTCCAGATTTTGACTGAGGGGTCCCTTTAGGTACAGTCGTTAGTGAGAAGAGCAATGGTGAGAGTACACAACGCTGTGGAGCACCCGTACTGATGATCTGGGTTTTGGAGGTGAACTTTCCCAACCTCACCTGCTGCTCTCTGCCAGTGAGGAAGTTGGTGGTCCACTGGCAGGTGGCGGTTGGCACCCTGAGTTGGAGTAGTTTGTTGTGTAGCTGTCCTGGGATGATTGTATTAAAAGCTGAACTGAAGTCCAAGAACAGAATTCTTGCATAAGTTCCTGGGTGTTCAAGCTGTTGGAGAATAAGATGGAGTCCCATGTTCACTGTGTTGTCCACTGACCTGTTTGCTCGGTATGCAAACTGCAGCGAGTCTAGCAGAGGATCTGTGATGTTCATCAGATGAGTAAGCACCAGTCTCTCAAAAATTTCATGACTTCATACAGAAGATTTCTTGGGAACTGGTATTATGGTGGAGCGTTTGAAACAGGAAGGTACGACACACAGCTCCAGTCATTCGTTGTAGATTGTTGTGAATACAGGTGTGAGCTGGTTGGCGCAGGTGCTCAGACAGGAAAGTGATACACCATAAAGGAAGGTGATGCACCATAAAGGAGGGTGACGCACCCTCCTTCGTGCTCCACCTATTACGTCTTTTGTTTGTTTTTTTGTTTTTTTTTAACCAAAGCATTGTCTACACTGGTGGTGCTGAGATCTATGGTCCTAACCAGGCCTGAGGGAAAGTTCTCTGATGCCCCTGGGATTTGCAGCAATGGTGGTACCTGATTGTGTTATCCAGTAATGTTATACTGGTCCAGTAAACAAGACCAGTATAACAGAGCAAGGGGTCAGAAAAAAAACTACAAGGTCAACAATGACCCAGGAAAATTTTACTGACACTACACACTCTCCATAGCATCTGGTGGAAATCTGAGATGGAAGGAGATGGTCATTAAAGTAAAAATACATTATAGCAAACAGCAGACAGAAAGACCAGCCTAGAATTATCATCATAGACATTTTACAAACTGTGATTCTCGTGGAATACAGTAGAGGGTCAGTGACAGCGATGTAGCGATCGACTGCAATAAGAACCAGGTTACAGAGAGATGCTGACATTAAGAGGGCATTGATCACAGAAAGAATACAGCATCCCAGTTTTCCGAGATACCAACAAGAGTCGATTAATCGCATGATTTTCACAGGCATAACAATCAGTCCCACAAGAAAATCCACCGCAGCCAGAGAGAGGATGAGCAGGTTGGTGGGAGTGTGGAGCTGCTTGAAGTGAGAGATGGAGATGATCACCAGCACATTCAGAAACACAGTGAACACAGATACACATGTGAGGAAAATGTAGAAAAACATATGAACAGTTCCTGTTCGGACCTCCTTTCTGCAAGATGAGTTGTTGTCAGGAAAGCAGTATTGAACTGTAATGTTCTGCCTGTAGTCTGTGTTGTCCATCTGAAATAGATGCTGCTCTGCCAGTTGGAACTGATCCTGTTGTCCAGTAGTGCTGAACTGGGTGATTTGGCTTTTTACAATGACTCTTAATACATAAGCATGGATCCTCCCACTGACACATGAATGGCCAGTTTGTCCTTTACATCAGTCGCTCATCTGAAATACAACATTGCATCATTACTTATTGTAAATGTCCACTGGTAAGACGTTGGGGGGTGTTTACAATAATAGTTGATTGTTTATGCTATAGTTACTAATTTTGCCTTCAGAATAAATGAAATGTTACAGGTGAACCTAAAGGGCTGTAATACTGCCAGTGACCGGTCTGAGTCATAATGCAGAAACAGAAGAATTCTGACACACATGGATCCTTAAAACATCGATTTTGAATGACAGAAATAAAATCAATGAAATCAGATAACATTTTAATTATTTAGCCTTTGTACATGTTCAATGGCTATTTGTTCACCCACTGTTTATATCTGCAGTGGAATGCACCAAGTATTTGAGCATCCTTGGGCCTTGTGGACTGAGGCCCCCTGAGGTCCCCTGCAGTCAGAGACCCCTGTGCACTGCCCCTTTGACCTTAAACTGTAATCCATCCCTGGCCCTGAGCTGTAATATTCTGCCCTCGGTGTGCCGACCCATGACAATAACTATATCACTGCATCCTGATTTGATTTTTTCCAGTGGAAATGTCTCTGGATACTTTGTGACAGGATGTAGTAATTGTCTGTCTTCCTGTCTCACTTCTCTGCTGTAGCTGTTAGTTGACATGCAGGACATGACATACAATATTCCTTTACATTAACATGCAGTCTCCTTGCCAAGGACCATACATGGCTGTGGGCCTTTGCCCCAGATGTCCCACCCAGGGCACAGTGTGACCTAGCTGCAGCACTGAAGGTCTGACGCTTTTAGGGGACTCCTGAATATTTGTTGTTGTCACCCTGTTAGAAGGTGGTACCCCTGGATGGAGGATTTCAGTTTTACATGGGTTTTGAGGTCAAGGTCTGTGTGGGTGGGCCGGCGCTTACTAACGTGATCACAAGTAGGTGCATGAAGTGACTTCATTAATTGATGGTACACAAACAAAACAATGAGCACAACAGAAAGAAAACGCAATAATGTTTACACTACATACAAGTAAATTTGAGTAACAGCCACAAGGCTGGAACTCCACACACACATCTCCAACACACGCTGACGCGAACTACACGGGTGACTAGTAGTGAGTACAGGTGAGCTTTTTCTGAATGGCTGACCCAGAGCTCTTGCACTCTAAGCTCTGCCCCAGACTACACTAAACCCCAACCCTGGGGTACATAACTAACACAAACACACAGCGCACACTGTACAGTAATGACATAACATACACCTGGTTGCAACCCATGACAGTCTTACCGGTAAGTATAAACAAATATTACATATAAAGATCATGATCACTCTAACAACTCTAACCCTTCTCCCTGCGTTGGTGGATCTGTCTGACCAGGATAAGAGGAGCCCCTGTTCTCACTGACAAAGGATGCACATCAAAGGAATACAGGTGACTCAAATGTCCATAACTCATGATGGTTATACTACAAGTCTCTAGACTGTAAAAGGGTTGGTGCTGGGTGTAAAGCTCACCACATCACACACACAGCTTCATTGCAGCACCTGATTATGGTATTTTTTCAGCATTTCACATTGTTGGTGGTCCTAAACCGCCCTGTCTAAACTATATTGCAGACACTGATTTCAGAGTGAGTGAATATTTCTGAAATATAATTCAGTTAATATGGTAAAACATTCAATGGATTATCTTTGTACTGGCTTTGTAGAAATAGAGGCCAACGTGGATTCAAAAATCACAACATTTTTCATTTGCATTTCACAAACTGTCCAAACCTTTTATGCATTGAGGTTTTTTCACTTTTTCTCCCGTTCTTTAGTGCAGGCAGTGCTGACACTAAGAGGGCATTGATCACAGAAACAATACAGCGTCCCAATTTTCCAGAATACCAACAACAGTCTATAAATTGCATGATATTAACTGGCATAAATCAGCCCCACAAGGTTATGCTGCATTATGCTGCCACTGATCACTCCTGACTGGCTCTTCATGCTCCACCTGTTGCATTTTTTTTTTTTTAAACCAAGGCATTGTCCACTGTGGTAGTGCTGAGATCTATGGTTCTAAGCAGGCCTGAGGGGATTTTCTCTGATTCCCTTGGGATTTGCAGCAATTGCGGGCCACCTGTGCACAGACAATACCGCTCTCCTGATCATGCACACTGCTTTTTCCACTGACCCATCGCCAAAGATGTTGGAGGCCAAAATGTACAAGAATTACACCAAGGTTTATACTTTTGGTAATCTTTTTGATGGCACATGGAGCTCCTCTGTTCAATCCTTCATTCATAGTTTTTCACATGCGATGTAAAAACATTAATAAGTGCCACAAAAAAGCACAACTTGGTGCAGTTTTATTGGAGACATGATCAGAATTTTCTTCTCAAAGCTCCTTATCTACAGCCTTGTCAAATTCTTGCTGATAAAGGAACATATGCTGACTTATGAAGATCATTATCATCATAATCTAAGATGAATAAGATTCTAAAAACATCATTTACTTTCCCCATGTTTTTTGCACATAGTCAAAACTGTCCACCAAGTTTAAGGCTTACTTAATGTTGGTGCTTATTGGTTGGATTGCTAGACAGACTAACTAGTTTGGTCGGTAAATAGATTTAAAACAAAATGAATGTAAATGTCCAAAAAATGTTGAGCCTCTAGCCACTGAGTGCCTCTGGGCATTCACTCATATTGTAGATCCAGCCAAAGTCTTAATGCATGGATGGCCATGGGCAGCAGTGTTTGGTCAAGATGCTGCTCCTTTTGACAACCCAGGCTAAACATAAGGATGTAAAACACACATAATACATTTTTCCTTATTAGTATTTTCAAATTGAGGTAGCTAAATCCTGAATTTTATTAATATGAAATATATTTTAATACAGGAATACAAAAAAAAAAACAGATAAATGTCAGCTGATGCCACACAAAGTAAAGTTGTATATACACATCAGATCTGATGAGAGACCAGATCTTATGCAGTTGCATGTTTTCACATGTTCAGAAAATGTAGTGGTTTAATTAAAATTATAGTAACATTATCAAAAAGTCAGATCAGTGATGAACAGCAAAGTAGAATTTACTCCAGCAGCCTTATTACTACTCTGTACAATAACTGTTTTCCAAATATATACATCTTAAAAAAATACATTTTGATAAGTCTTTACTTTAACAGCTGAAGTTAAGAACATCCTGGAAACAAATTAAACCTTGAAGATGAGGATTCAAATATCTTACATGATAAAATATACTTAGCTGATTTTCTGAACCATGGATAAAAAATGGCATATATTAATGGATTTACAGAGGAGTTAATGGAAAGTAGGCATGCTAACAGGGCCCACACTATTGATTCAGATGTGACACTTTTAGCTGACAAAGAATTGATAAAAAACGGTATCCAGCAAGCAAGATAAACAAAAACAACAATGCTCAGTGTTTTCGCTGCTTTGGTTTCAGAAGCACTCGAGAGTTTTGCTCCATGTTTCATTGAAGCTCCATTCTTCACAGCTCTAACAGTTCTAGCTTGACGTCTGGCCACATTAAAAATGATTGAATACAAGACCAGTATAACAGAGCAAGGGGCTAGAAAAAAAACTACAAGGTCAACAATGACCCAGGAAAATTTTACAAACACTACACACTCTCCATAGCATCTGGTGGAAATCTGAGATGGAAGGAGATTGTCATTAAAGTAAAAATACATGATAGTAAACAGCAGACAGAAAGACCAGCCTAGAATTATCATCATAGACATTTTACAAACTGTGATCTTTGTGGAATACAGTAGAGGGTCAGTGACAGCGATGTAACGATCAACTGCAATAAGAACCAGGTTACAGAGAGATGCTGACACTAAGAGGGCATTGATCACAGAAAGAATACAGCATCCCAGTTTTCCGAGATACCAACAAGAGTCGATTAATCGCATGATTTTCACAGGCATAACAATCAGCCCTACAAGAAGATCCACTACAGCCAGAGAGAGGATGAGCAGGTTGGTTGGAGTGTGGAGCTGCTTGAAGTGAGAGATGGAGATGATCACCAGCAGGTTCAGAAACACAGTGAACACAGATACACATGTGAGAAAAAAGTAGAAAAACATATAAACAGTTCCTGTTCGGACCTCCTTTCTGCAAGATGAGTTGTTGTCAGGAAAGCAGTATTGAACTGTGATGTTCTGCCTGTAGTCTGTGTTGTCCATCTGAAAAAGATGATGCTCTGCCAGTTGGAACTGATCCTGTTGTCCAGTAATGCTGAACTGGGTGATTTGACTTTTTTCAATGACTCTTAATACATAAGCATGGATCCTCCCACTGACACATGAATGGCCAGTTTGTCCTCAACATCAGTCACTCATCTGAAATACAAGATTGCATCATTACTTATTGCGAATTTCCACTGGTAAGATGTTGGGGGCTGTTTACAATAATAGTTGATTGTTTATGCTATAGTTACTAATTTTGCCTTCAGAATAAATGAAACGTTACAGGTGAACCTAAAGGGCTGTAATACTGCCAGTGACCGGTCTGAGTCATAATGCAGAAACAGAAGAATTCTGACACACATGGATCCTTAAAACATCAATTTTGAATGACAGAAATAAAATCAATGAAATCAGATAACATTTTAATTATTTAGCCTTTGTACATGTTCAATGGCTATTTGTGCACCCACTGTTTATATCTGCAGTGGAATGCACCAAGTATTTGAGCATCCTGTAATCTATCCCTGGCCCTGAGCTGTAATATTCTGCCCTCAGTGTGCCGACCCATGACAACAACTATAGCACTGCATCCTGATTTGATCTTTTCCAGTGGAAACGTCTCTGGATACTTTGTGACAGGATGTAGTAATTGTCTGTCTTCCTGTCTGATGGGCCCACATATTACTTTTTACATAACAGGTACATCATTAGTTGGTAGATCAACAAATGGTGCTCTATCTCTCTTCTATGCTGTAGCTGTTAGTTGACATGCAGGACATGAGTTACAATATTCATTTACATTAAGATACAGTCTCCTTCCCCCTTGGCTGTGGTCTTTTGCCGTAGATGTCCCACCCAGGGCATAGAGTGACCTAGCTGCAGCACCGAAGTTCTGACCCTTTTGGGGACTCCTAAATATTTGTTGTTGTCGCATAACCTCATTGCGTCACCTGTTTGAGGTATATTTTTTTTAACATTTCACATCTTTGGTAGACTTAAACCACCCTGTCCAGACTATTTTGCAGGCACTGATTCCAGAGTGAGTGAATATTTCTGAATATTTCTGTACCCAGTATATACTTTCCTGATCATGCACAGGATTTTTTTTTCACTGACCTATCACTAAAAGTGTGTGAGGGCAAAGTGTACAAGAATTATACTGATGTTTATATTTTTGGTCATTTTTTATTTCTGTGGAGTTCCTCAGCTATTATAATTTATTTTTATTTTTTTGTCATTTCTGAAAAAGCCCTCTGGTCTGTGTATAAATCTGAAACAAACTTAATGTAAATGTCTTATAAATGTTGAGCCCCTAGCCACTGAGTGCCATTGGGCAGTCACCCAGGTCACCCATATTGTAGATCTGGCCAAGGTGTGTAGATGGCCAAGGGCAACAGTGTTTGTCCAAGATGTTTTTTGCAACCCAGCTTACATATAAAGATGTAAAACAAACTTCATAATTTTTCATTTATATTTATTATTAAGATTTTCAATCTGATATTGATAAATCCTGCATTTTAGGAATATGAAATGTGTTTGAAGACAGGAATAAAAAGAAATTAGTTAAATTGATAAATTGGTAAATGTCAGCTGATGCCACACAAAGTAAAGTTGTATATACACATCGTATCTTATGAGAGACCAGATCTTATGCCATTGCAGATTTTCACATGTTCAGAAAAAACAGTGGTTTGATTGAAATTACAGTAACATTATTAAAAAGCCAGATGAGTGAACAACAGCTGAGTAGCATATACTCCAGCAGCCTTATTACTACTCTGTACAATAACTGTCTTCCAAATATATACATTATATATTCATGAATTCCAGCGTGGTACCGTGATAGGATGCCACCTGTGCAACAAGTCCAGTCGTGAAATTTCCTCGCTACTAAATATTCCACGGTCAACTGTCTGCGGTATTATAACAAAGTAGAAGCGATTGGGAACGACAGCAACTCAGCCATGAAGTGGTAGGCCATGACAGATTGGGGTCAGCAGATGCTGAGGCGCATAGTGCGCAGAGGTCGCCAACTTTCTGCAGAGACTTCATGTGGCCTTCAGATTAGCTCAAGAACAGCGTAGAGAGCTTCATGGAATGGGTTTCCATGGCCGAGCAGCTGCATCCAAGCCTTACATCACCAAGCACAATGCAAAGTGTCGAATGCAGTGGTGTAAAGCGCCGCCACTGGACACTAGAGCAGTGGCGACATGTTCTCTGGCGTGACGAATTACGCTTCTCCAATCCAATGGACGAGTCTTGTCTTGTCTGACTGCATTGTGCCAAGTGTAAAGTTTGGTGGAGGGGGGATTATGGTGTGGGGTTGTTCTTCAGGAGTTGGGCTCGGCCCCTTAGTTCCAGTGAAAGGAATTCTTAATGCTTCAGCAGACCAAGAGATTTTGGACAGTTTCATGCTCTCAACTTTGTGGGAACAGTTTGGGGACGGCCCCTTCCTGTTCCAACATGACTGCGCACCAGTGCACAAAGCAAGGTCCATAAAGACATGGATGAGCGAGTTTGGTGTGGAAGAACTTGACTGACCTACACAGAGTCCTGACATCAACCCAATAAAATACCTTTGGGATGAATTAGAGCGGAGACTGCGAGCCAGGCCTTCTCGTCCAACATCAGTGTCCGACCTCACAAATGCGCTTCTGGAAGAATGGTCAAAAATTCCCATGAACACTCCTAAACCTTGTGGAAAGCCTTCGCAGAAGAGTTGAAGCTGTTGTTGTAGCTGCATATTAAACCATATGGATTAAGAATGGGATGTTACCCAAGTTCATATGTGTGTGAAGACAGACAATCGAGTACTTTTGGCAATATAGTGTAATTTTGCATACAAAATAAATGAAACATTAAAGGTGAAGCTAAACGGCTGTAATACTGCCAGTGACCGGTCTGTCATAATGCAGACACATAAGAATTCTGAGACACATGGATACTTAAAACACATATTTTGAATGACAGAAATAAAATCAATGCAATCAGATAACATTTAAATTATTTAGTCTTTTGTACAACTTCAATCGCTATTTGTGCACCCAGTGTTTATATCTGCAGTGAGAGGATGTAGTGATTGTCTGTCTTCCTGTCTGATGGGCCCACATTTTAGTTGCAGTTTGTATGACAGGTCCATCATTAGTTGGTAGGTTAACAAAAGCTGCCCTATCTCTCTTCTCTTTGCTGTAGCTGTTAGTTGACATGACTTATAATATTCCTTTACATTGAGACACAGTCTACCTGCCCCCTGGCTGTGGTCCTTTGCCTCAGATGTCCCACCCAGGACAGGGGACAGAGTGACCTAGCTGCAGCACTGAAGGTCTGACCCTTTTGGGGACTACTGAATATTTGTTGTTGTCGCATAACCTCATTGCGTCACCTGTTTAAGGTATATTTCTTAACCTTTCACCTCGTTGGTAGTCCTAAACTGCCCTGTCCAAACTATTTTGCAGGCACTGATTCCAGAGTGAGTGAATATTTCTGAAATATAATTAAGTTAATATGCTAAAACATTAGATAGATTGTCTTTGTACTGGTTTTGTAGAAACAGAGGCCAAAGTAGATTCACAAATCATTCCATTTGTTATTTACATTTCACAAACTGTCCAAACCTCTCTTGAATTAAGGTTTGTTCTTTCTCCTTTGCTCTCTTTTTCAGGGCAGGCAGGGGCATTACACTGTCACTGATCATTCCTGACTGACTCTTCATTGTACACCTGTTGCCTAAACCAAGGCATTGTCCACTCTGCTGCTGCTGAGATCTATGGTTCTAAGCAGGCCTGTGGGAAGGTTCTCTGATTCCCTTGGGATTTGCAGCAATTGCGGGCCACCTGTGCACAGACAATAGCACTCTCCTGATCATGCACAGTACTTTTTCCACTGACCCATCACCAAAGATATTGGAGGCCAAAATGTACAAGAATTACACCAACTTTTGGTGATCTTTTTGATGGCACATTCACGTCCTCAGTTCAGTTTACCTTAATAATTCTGTACAAGCGATGTAAAAACATTAGTAAGTGCCACAAAAAAGCACAACTTGGTGCAGTTTTATTGGAGACATGATCAGTATTTTCTTCTCAAAGCTCCTTATCTACAGCCTTGTCAGATTCTTGCTGATAAAAGGACATTAAGTTCACTTATGAAGATCATTATCATCATAATCTAAGATGAATAAGATTCTAAAAACATCATTCGCTTTCCTCATGTTTTTTGCACATTGTCAACACTGTCCACCAAGTTTAAAGGCTTACTTAATGTTGGTGCTTATTGGTTGGATTGTTAGACAGACTAAAAAGTTTGCTCTGTGAATAGATTTGAAACAAACTAAATGTAAATGTTCAACAAATGTTGAGCCTCTAGCCACTGAGTGCCTCTGGGCCGTCACCCAGGTCACCCATACTGTAGATCCAGCCAAAGTCTTAATGCATGGATGGCCAAGATGCTGCTCCTTCTATGAATCAGCTTATACATAAGGATGTAAAACACATTCAATAAATTTTTCCTGTTTATATTTTTAATATTAATTATTGGTATTTTCAAATTGAGATAGCTAAATCCTGAATTTTATGAATACGAATTATATTTTAATATAGGAATACAAAAAAAAAGATGAGAGACCAGATCTTATGCAGTTGCAGGTTTTCACGTGTTCAGAAAATATAGTGGCTTAATTGAAATCACAGTAACATTATCAAAAAGCCAGATGAGTGATGAACAGCAATGTTCCTCCAGCAGCCTTATTACTACTCTGTACAATAACTATCTTCCAAATATATACGTTTAAAAAAAAACATTTTTATACTGTTGTGTAATGCAGTATAAACTACAAAAGAAGTAATCTGTGAAGTCTTTGCTTTATCAGCTGAAGTTAAGAACATCCTGGAAACAAATAAAACCTTGAAGATGAGGATTCAAATATTCGACATGATAAAATATACTTAGCTGATTTTCTGAACCATGGATAAAAAAATGGCATATATTAATGGATTTACAGAGGAGTTAATAGATAGTAGCCATGCAAACACAGTCCACACTATGGATTTAGATGTGACACTTTCAACTGACAGAGAATTAATAAAAAACGGTATCCAGCAAGCAAGATAAACAAAAACAACAATGCTCAGTGTTTTCGCTGCTTTGGTTTCAGAAGCACTCGAGAGTTTTGCTCCATGTTTCATTGAAGCTCCATTCTTCACAGCTCTAACAGTTCTAGCTTGACGTCTTGCCACGTTAAAAATGATTGAATACAAGACCAGTATAACAGAGCAAGGGGCTAGAAAAAAAACTACAAGGTCAACAATGACCCAGGAAAATTTTACTGACACTACACACTCTCCATAGCATCTGGTGGAAATCTGAGATGGAAGGAGATTGTCATTAAAGTAAAAATACATGATAGCAAACAGCAGACAGAAAGACCAGCCTAGAATTATCATCATAGACATTTTACAAACTGTGATTCTCGTGGAATACAGTAGAGGGTCAGTGACAGCGATGTAGCGCTCAACTGCAATAAAAACTAGGTTACAGAGCGACGCTGATACTACGAGGGCATTGATCACAGAAAGAATACAGCATCCCAGTTTTCCAAGATACCAACAAGAGTCTATAAATTTCATGATACTCAGTGGCATACCAATCAGTCCCACAAGAAGATCCACTGCAGCCAGAGAGAGGATGAGCAGGTTGGTTGGAGTGTGGAGCTGCTTGAAGTGAGAGATGGAGATGATCACCAGCAGATTCAGAAACACAGTGAACACAGATACACATGAGAGAAAAACAAACAGAAACATATAAACAGGGCCTGTTCGGACCTCCTTTCTGCAAGATGAGTTGTTGTCAGGAAAGCAGTATTGAACTGTAATGTTCTGCCTGTGGTCTGTGTTGTCCATCTGAAATAAATGATGCTCTGCCAGTTGGAACTGATCCTGTTGTCCAGTAGTGCTGAACTGGGTGATTTGGCTTTTTGCAATGAGTCTTTATACACAAGCTTGGATCCTCCCACTGACACATGAATGGCCAGTTTGTCCTTTACATCAGTCACTCATCTGAAATACAACATTGCATCATTACTTACTGTGAAGGTCCACAAGTGGGGGGGTGTTTAAAATAATAGTTGACAACTAATGTCATACTAATTTTGCCTACAGTAAAAATGAAACATTACAGATGTACTTAAAGGGCCGTAACACTGCCAGTGACCGGTCTGAGTCATAGTACAGAAACATAAGAGATCCAACACACATGGATACTTAAAACATCTATTTGGACTGACAGAAATAAAATCAATGCAATCAGATAACATTTTAATTATTTAGTCTTTTGTACATGTTCAATGGCTGTTTGTGCACCCAAGTGGAATGCAGTGGAATGCACCAAGTATTTGAGCATCCTTGGGCCTGAGGCCCTATGAGGTCCCTGGCAGTCAGAGACCCCTGTGCACTGCCCCTTTGACCTTAAACTGTAATCTATCCCTGGCCCTAAGCTGTAATATTCTGCCCTCAGTGTGCCGACCCATGACAATAACTGTATCACTGCATCCTGATTTGTTCTTTTCTAGTGGAACCGTCTCTGGGTACTTTGTGACAGGATGTAGTAATTGTCTGTCTTCCTCTCTAGTCGGCCCACATGTTAGTTGCAATTTGTATGACAGGTCCATCATTAGTTGGTAGGTTAACAACCCAGATAGCGTGCGGATTTGGGCCACTTCTGGCAAAGATATGGCATTGCTGGCCCATGGTCGGCACTGGCTAACTACATGTGACCCAAAACTGGCCCACATATTAAAATGTTTAAATGGCCCACATGTCTCAAAACAGATCTAGGCCACTACTGGCAAACATTGCAAGTGCTGATATGTGTCACGCCTCAGGCTGAATCGGACTTCATTTCCCAGGATACACTGGGAGATCACATGACTACGGACTATCATGCACGCACCTATCAGCATTCGCAGTCTCCCGAATATTGAGTGTATACACCTGAATCCAATGTCATATGATCAAATTAGTTCAATATTTAAGCCCGGGCTGTACGAGGTATTGTTTCTATTAGAACTTACTGAGCGTTATCTATGTTGCTATCACTGCCTGTTATGACCCTTGATTCGTTTACTTGACCTTGTCTTTTGATACTCCCTTTTGGTACTTCTGCCCGGTTGTGTTTGGACCTGTTTTTCGACCCTTTTGCCCGTTCTCTTGACAACGTTTTTGGATTATCCTTGTGGTTTTGTATGCTTGGTGTTCGGATCACTTTCGTGATTCTGTATAAGTCTTTTTGGCTCCGACCTTTGCTTGTTTTTGGACCCGACTTTCTAAACTCTAATAAACCTGGTTTTCACTGTTTATCCGCGAGCGTCTGGATTCTGCCACAGCGTCACAATATGAGCTACATGATAATCATTTACATTTTAAACAGGGTTTGAAAAGAACTTTGGGGGAACATAGTTTACATTCAGATCTTGGCCATATATGGCACAGTACACTGTAAAAAATCCAATCTAAAATGTTTTAGATTTTGTGACATTTTATTTGTTATTTCAACAGAGAAATACCAGGTTAAAATGCTGATTTTAGTTAATTGAACACAACCTGCCTCAGTACAAGGAACACTGCTACATATCCTATCACTGAACTTTTCTGTCAGGCACGTCACTTATTTTAAATGAAACAAATCTTTTTTCATAGTGTAGTAAAAATTTTCGACATGTAGGAATACCTGAGTAGTGCAGTGGGCCGATCATTTATCAGGAAAACGTGAGTTCAAATCCCATCAACACCATAGCCATCTGAAGCTGGTAGTCCAAGAGTGTTAAACATCACCCCTCCCTGAGCCTCATGGCACTGTGCAGCATTCCCACCCAACAGGGCAGTTTTTGTAATGACCTGGTTTTTATAATAATGGTTTTTGAGTTGTGAGTCAGTTCTGGCACTGGTGGTTTAAAGGTGGCTGAGATGTGGACCTGGAATGGCAGTAAACAGACTGGGTTCTGGCAACTGCATCTGGCCCACTTCTGTGCCATCATTCCATGTGGTATGTGGGCCCTATCTAAATGCAGGATGTGGCCCAGGTTTGGGCCATATCAAATGTGCTATCTGGGAAAGTGTACCCTATCTCCCTTCTCTTTGCTGTAGCTGTTAGTTGACATGACTTATAATATTGCTTTACACTGAGACACAATCTACCTGCCCCCTGTCTTTGGTCGATTCGCGACAGATGTCCCACCCAGAGGACAGAGTGACCTAGCTGCAGCACTGAAGGTCTGACCCTTTTGGGGACTCCTGAAAATTGGTTGTTGTCGCATAACCTCATTGCGTCAGCTGTTTAAGGTATATTTCTTAACATTTCACCTTGTTGGTAGTCCTAAACTGCCCTGTCCAAACTATTTTGCAGGCGCTGATTTCAGAGAGAGTGAATATTTCTGAAATATAATTAAGTTAATATGGTAAAACATTACATAGATTGTCTTTGTACTGGTTTTGTAGAAGTAGAGGCCAAAGTGGATTCACAAATCACTCCATTTGTTATTTGCATTTTACAAACTGTCCAAACCTTTTTGGATTGAGGTTTGTTCTTTCTCCTTTTCTCTCTTTCTTGTGGTCAGGCAGTGGCATTGCACTGTCACTGATCATTCCTGATTTAGAGCGGTGGCTCATTATCATCTCTAAACTGCACTGACTCTTCATGCTCCAGCTGTTTTATTTGTTTGTTTGTTTGTTAAACCAAGGCACTGTCCACTCTGGTGATGCTGAGATCTCTGGTGATCTATAGTCAGGCCTGTGGGGAGGTTCTCTGATGCCCCTGGGATTTAAAGCTATGGCTGGCTTGCCTGTACCCAGAATATAATTTCCTGATCATCCACAGGATTTTTTTCACTGGCCTATCACCAAAGGTGTGTGAGGGCAAAGTGTACAAGAATTATACTGATGTTTATATATTTGGTCATTTTTTATTTTTTATTTTTGATTGCATGTGGAGTTCCTCAGTTATTATTATAATTATTTTTTTGTCATTTGCAAAAAAGCCCTCTGGTCTGTGAATGAATCTGAAACAAACTTAATGTAAATGTCCTATAAGTGTTGAGCCCCTAGCCACTGAGTGCCCCTGGGCAGTTGCCCATGTCACCCTTATTGTAGATCTGGCCAAGGTCTTAATGCGTGGATGGCCAAGGGAAACAGTGTTTGTCCAAGATGCTTCTTGCAACCCAGCTTACATAGAAAGATGTTAAACAAACTTCATATTTTTTCTTTTATATATATTTTTATGATTTTCAATCTGATATTGATAAATCCTGCATTTCAGGAATATGAAATGTGTTTAACAAGACATAAATAAAATAAAATTAATTAAATTGATAAATTGGTAAATGTCAGAAGATGCCACGCAAAGTAAAGTTGTATATACACATCAGTTCTGGTGAGAGACCAGATCTTATGCAGTTGCAGGTTTTCACATGTTCAGGAAACACAGTGGCTTGATTGAAATTACAGTAACATTATTAAAAAGATGAACAGCAATGTTCCTCCAGCAGCCTTATTACTACTCTTCTCCATAACTGTCTTCCAATTATATACATTTTTTAAAATATATACATTTCTGTACTGGTATATAATGCAGTATAAACTACAAATGAAATTATCTGTGAAGTCATCTCTGCTTTAGTAGCTGAAGTTAAAAACGATCTGGAAACAAATTAAATCTTGAAGACGAGGATTCAAATATTCTACATGATAAAATACACTTAGCTGATTCTCTGAACCATGGATAAAAAATGGCATATATTAATGGATTCACAGAGGAGTTAATAGATAGTAGCCATGATAACACAGTCCACACCATCCACAAAGATGTGATACTTTCAACTGACAGAGAAGTTACATAAAACGGTATCCAGCAAGCAAGATAAACAAAAACAACAATGCTCAGTGTTTTCGCTGCTTTGGTTTCAGAAGCACTCGAGAGTTTTGCTCCATGTTTCATTGAAGCTCCATTCTTCACAGCTCTAACAGTTCTAGCTTGACGTCTTGCCACATTAAAAATCATTGAATACAAGACCAGTATAACAGAGCAAGGGGTCAGAAAAAAAACTACAAGGTCAACAATCAACCAGGAAAATTGTATAAACACTACACACTCTCCATAGCATCTGGGGGAAACCTGAGATGGAAGGAGATTGTCATTAAAGTAAAGATACATGATAACATATATTACACAGAAAGACCAGCCTAGAATTATCATCATGGACATTTTACAAACTGTGATCTTTGTGGAATACAGTAGAGGGTCAGTGACAGCGATGTAGCGATCAACTGCAATAAAAACCAGGTTACAGAGCGACGCTGACACTAAGACGGCATTGATCACAGAAAGAATACAGCATCCCAATTTTCCAAGATACCAACAAGAGTCTATAAATTCGATTATTTTCACAGGCATAACAATCAGGCCCACGAGAAGATCCGCCACAGCCAGAGAGAGGATGAGCAGGTTGGTTGGAGTGTGGAGCTGCTTGAAGTGAGAGATGGAGATGATCACCAGCAGGTTCAGAAGAACAGTGAACACAGATACACATGAAAGAAAAACAAACAATAATATATAAACAGGGCCTGTTCTGACCTCCTTTCTGCAAGATGAGTTGTTGTCAGGAAAGCAGTACTGAACTGTGATGTTCTGCCTGTAGTCTGTGTTGTCCATCTGAAATAGATGCTGCTCTGCCAGTTGGAACTGATCCTGTTGTCCAGTAGTGCCGAACTGGGTGATCTGACTTTTTTGCAGTGACTTTTTATACATAAGCATAAATCCTCCCACTGACACGTGAATGGCCAGTTTGTCCTCAACATCAGTCACTCGTCTGAAATGCAACATTACATCATTACTTACTGTGAAGGTCCAAAGTGGGGGGGGGTCGGGGTCGGTTGGGGGTGGTTAAAGTAATAGTTAATAACTAATGTCATAGTTACTACACTAAATTGCCAGAAGTATTCAGTCACCCATCCAAGTAATTGAATTCAGGTGTTCCAATCACTTCCATGGCCACATGTGTATACAACCAAGCACCTTGGCATGCAGACTGCTTCTACAAACATTAGTGAAAGAATGGGTCGCTCTCAGGAGCTCAGTGAATTCCAGCGTGGTACCGTGATAGGATGCCACCTGTGCAGTCCAGTCGTGAAATTTCCTCACTACTAAATATTCCACAGTCAACTGTCAGTGGTATTATAACAAAGTGTAAGCGATTGGGAACGACAGCAACTCAGCCACGAAGTGGTCGGCCAAGTAAAATGACAGAGCAGGGTCAGCGGATGCTGAGGCGCATAGTGCGCAGAGGTCGCCAACTTTCTGCAGAGTCAATTGCAACAGACCTCCAAACTTCATGTGGCCTTCAGATTAGCTCAAGAACAGCATAGAGAGCTTCATGGAATGGGTTTCCATGGCTGAGCAGCTGCATCCAAGCCTTACATCACCAAGCGCAATGCAAAGCATTGGATGCAGTGGTGTAAAGAGCCGCCACTGGACTCTGGAGCAGTGGAGACGTGTTCTCTGGTGTGACCAATCATGCTTATCTGTCTGGCAATCCGATGGATGACTCTGGGTTTGGCGGTTGCCAGGAGAACGGTACTTGTCTGACTGCATTGTGCCAAGTGTAAAGTTTGGTGGAGGGGGGATTATGGTGTGGGGTTGTTTTTCAGGAGTTGGGCTCGGCCCCTTAGTTCCAGTGAAAGGAACTCTTAATGCTTCAGCACCAAGAGATTTTGGACAGTTTCATACTCCCAACTTTGTGGGAACAGTTTGGGGACGGCCCCTTCCTGTTCCAACATGACTGCGAACCAGTGCACAAAGCAAGGTCCATAAAGACATGGATGAGCGAGTTTGGTGTGGAAGAACTTGACTGGCCTACACAGAGTCCTGATCTCAACCTGATAGAACACCTTTGGGATGAATTAGAGCGGAGACTGTGAGCCAGGCCTTCTCGTCCTACATCAGTGTCTGACCTCTCAAATGCGCTTCTGGAAGAATGGTCAAAAATTCCCATGAACACTCCTAACCCTTGTGGAAAGCCTTCGCAGAAGAGTTGAAGCTGTTATAGCTGCAAAGTTATAGCTGCATATTAAACCCTATGGATTAAGAATGGGGTGTTACTCAAGTTTATATGCATGTGAAGACGACAATCGAGTACTTTTGGCAATATAGTGTAATTTTGCATACAGAGTAAATGAAACATTAAAGGTGAACCTAAAGGGCTGTAATACTGCAAGTGACCAGTCTGAGTCATAATGCAGACACATAAGAATTCTGAGACACATGGATACTTAAAACACCTTTTTTGAATGACGGAAATAAAATCAATGCAATCAGATAACATTTTAATTATTTAGTCTTTTGTACAACTTCAATCGCTATTTGTGCACCCAGTGTTTATATCTGCAGTGGAATGCACCAAGTATTTGAGCACGTTTGGGCCTTGTGGTCTCAGGTCCCTGGCAGTCAGAGACCCCTGGGCACTGCCCCATTGACCTTAAACTGTAATCCATCCCTGGCCCTGAGCTGTAATATTCTGCCTTTAGTTTGCCGATCCACGATAATAACTATATCACTGCATCATGATTTGATCTTTTCTAGTGGAAATGGATGAAAATGGTCTCTGGAGACTTTGTGAGAGGATGTAGTGATTGTCTGTCTTCCTGTCTGATGGGCCCACATTTTAGTTGCAATTTGTATGACAGGTCCATCATTTGTTGGTAGGGTAACAAAAGGTGCCTATCTCTCTTCTCTTTGCTGTAGCTGTTAGTTGACATGACTTATAATATTGCTTTACATTGAGATACAGTCTACCTGCCCCCTGGCTGTGGTCCTTTGCCACAGATGTCCCACCCAGGACAGGGGACAGTGTGACCTAGCTGCAGCACTGAAGGTCTGACCCTTTTGGGGACTACTGAATATTTGTTGTTGTCGCATAACCTCATTGCATCACCTGTTTAAGGTATATTTCTTAACCTTTCACCTTGTTGGTAGTCCTAAACCGCCCTGTCCAAACTATTTTGCAGGCACTGATTCCAGAGTGAGTGAATATTTCTGAAATATAATTAAGTTAATATGGTAAAACATTAGATAGATTGTCTTTGTACTGGTTTTGTAGAAACAGAGGCCAAAGTAGATTCACAAATCATTCCATTTGTTATTTACATTTCACAAACTGTCCAAACCTCTCTTGAATTGAGGTTTGTTCTTTCTCCTTTGCTCTCTTTTTCAGGGCAGGCAGGGGCATTACACTGTCACTGATCATTCCTGACTGACTCTTCATGCTCTACCTGTTGCCTAAACCAAGGCATTGTCCACTCTGGTGGTGCTGAGATCTAGGGATCTAAGCAGGCCTGGGAGAAGGTTCTCTGATTCCCCTGGGATTTGCAGCAATGGCGGACCACCTGTGCACAGACAATAGCACTTTCCTGATCATGCGCACTGCTTTTCCACTGACTCATCACCAAAGATATTGGAGGCCAAAATGTACATGAATTATATCAGTGTTTATACTTTTGGTGATCTTTTTGATGGCACATTGACATCCTCAGTTCAGTTTACCTTAATAATTCTGCATAAGCGATGTAAAAACAATCCTAGTGCCACAAAAAAGCACAACTTGGTGCAGTTTTATTGGCGACATGTCCAGTATTTTCTTCCCATAGCTCCTCATCTATGGCCTTGTCAAATTCTTGCTGATAAAAGGACATTAAGTTCACTTATGAAGATCATTATCATTATAATCTAAGATGAATAAGATTCTAAAAACATCATTCGCTTTCCTCATGTTTTTTGCACATTGTCAACACTGTCCACCAAGTTTAAGGCTTATATAATGTTGGTGCTTATTGGTTGGATTGTTAGACAGACTAAAATGTTTCGTCTGTGAATAGATTTGAAACAAACTAAATGTAAAAGTATGAGCCTCTAGCCACTGAGTGTCCCTGTGCAGTCACCCAGGTCACCCATATTGTAGATCCTGCCAAGGTCTTAATGCATGGATGGCCATGGGCAGCAGTGTTTGGCCAAGATGCTGCTCCTTCTATGAATCAGCTTATACATAAGGATGTAAAACACACTTAATACATTTTTTCTGTTTATACTTTTAATATTAATTATTGGTATTTTCAAATTGAGATAGCTAAATCCTGAATTTTATGAATATGAATTATATTTTAATATAGGAATACAAAAAAATGATGAGAGACCAGATCTTATGCAGTTGCAGGTTTTCACATGTTCAGAAAATGTAGTGGCTTAATTGAAATCACAGTAACATTATTAAAAAGCCAGATGAGTGATGAACAGCAATGTTCCTCCAGCAGCCTTATTACTACTCTGTACAATAACTGTCTTCCAAATATATACGTTTAAAAAAAAAACATTTTTATACTGTTGTGTAATGCAGTATAAACTACAAAAGAAGTAATCTGTGAAGTCTTTGCTTTATCAGCTGAAGTTAAGAACATCCTGGAAACAAATTAAACCTTGAAGATGAGGATTCAAATATTCGACATGATAAAATATACTTAGCTGATTTTCTGAACCATGGATAAAAAATGGCATATATTAATGGATTTACAGAGGAGTTAATAGATAGTAGCCATGCTAACACAGTCCACACTATGGATTTAGATGTGACAATTTGAGCTGACAAAGAATTAATAAAAAATGGTATCCAGCAAGCAAGATAAACAAAAACAACAATGCTCAGTGTTTTCGCTGCTTTGGTTTCAGAAGCACTCGAGAGTTCTGCTCCATGTTTCTTTGAAGCTCCATTCTTCACAGCTCTAACAGTTCTAGCTTGACGTCTTGCC
Organism: Colossoma macropomum; assembly: GCF_904425465.1. Taxonomy (NCBI): domain Eukaryota; kingdom Metazoa; phylum Chordata; class Actinopteri; order Characiformes; family Serrasalmidae; genus Colossoma; species Colossoma macropomum. The sequence continues at coordinate 4,982,120 of NW_023494804.1, forward strand.
ACGTTAAAAATGATTGAATACAAGACCAGTATAACAGAGCAAGGGGTCAGAAAAAAAACTACAAGGTCAACAATGACCCAGGAAAATTTTACTGACACTACACACTCTCCATAGCATCTGGTGGAAATCTGAGATGGAAGGAGATTGTCATTAAAGTAAAAATACATTATAGCAAACAGCAGACAGAAAGACCAGCCTAGAATTATCATCATAGACATTTTACAAACTGTGATCTTTGTGGAATACAGTAGAGGGTCAGTGACAGCGATGTAGCGATCGACTGCAATAAAAACCAGGTTACAGAGCGACGCTGATACTACGAGGGCATTGATCACAGAAAGAATACAGCATCCCAATTTTCCGAGATACCAACAAGAGTCTATGAATTGCATGATACTCACTGGCATAACAATCAGTCCCACAAGAAAATCCACTACAGCCAGAGAGAGGATGAGCAGGTTGGTTGGAGTGTGGAGCTGCTTGAAGTGAGAGATGGAGATGATCACCAGCAGGTTCAGAAACACAGTGAACACAGATACACATGTGAGAGAAAAAAACAGAAATATATAAACAGGGCCTGTTCGGACCTCCTTTCTGCAAGATGAGTTGTTGTCAGGAAAGCAGTATTGAACTGTAATGTTCTGCCTGTAGTCTGTGTTGTCCATCTGAAATAGATGCCGCTCTGCCTGTTGGAACTGATCCTGTTGTCCAGTAGTGCCGAACTGGGTGATTTGGCTTTTTGCAATGACTCTTTATACATAAGCATGAATCCTCCCACTGACATATGAATGGCCAGTTTGTCCTTAACATCAGTCACTCATCTGAAATACAACATTGCATCATTACTTATTGTGAATTTCCACAGGTAAGATGTTGGGGGGTGTTTACAGTAATGGTTGATTGTTTATGCTAAAGTTACTAATTTTGCATACAGAATAAATCAAACATTGCAGGTGAACCTAAAGGGCTGTAATACTGCAAGTGACCGGTCTGAGTCATAATACAGAAACATAAGAATTCCGACACACATGGATCCTTAAAACAGCTACTTTTAATGACAGAAATAAAATCAATGAAATCAGATAACATTTTAATTATTTAGCCTTTGTACATGTTCAATGGCTATTTGTGCACCCACTGTTTATATCTGCAGTGGAATGCACCAAGTAATTCAGCACCCTTGGGCCTTGTGTTCTGAGGCCCCATGAGGTCCCCTGCAGTCAGAGACCCCTGTGCACTGCCCCCATTGACCTTAAACTGTAATCCATCCCTGGCCCTGAGCTGTAATATTCTGCCCTCGGTGTGCCGACCCATGATAATAACTATATCACTGCATCCTGATTTGATCTTTTCCCGTGGAAACATCTCTGGATACTTTGTGACAGGATGTAGTAATTGTCTGTCTTCCTGTCTGATGGGCCCACATATTACTTTTTACATAACAGGTACATCATTAGTTGGTAGATTAACAAATGGTGCTCTATCTCTCTTCTATGCTGTAGCTGTTAGTTGACATGCAGGACATGAGTTACAATATTCTTTTACATTAAGATACAGTCTCCTTCCCCCTTGGCTGTGGTCTTTTGCCGTAGATGTCCCACCCAGGGCATAGTGTGACCTAGCTGCAGCACCGAAGTTCTGACCCTTTTGGGGACTCCTAAATATTTGTTGTTGTCGCATAACTTCATTGCGTCACCTGTTTGAGGTATATTTCTTTAACATTTCATATTGTTGTTAGACTTAAACCACCCTGTCCAAACTATTTTGCAGGCACTGATTTCAGAGTGAGTGAATATTTCTGAAATATAATTAAGTTAATATGGTAAAACTTTACATAGGTTGTCTTTGTACTGGTTTTGTAGAAATAGAGGCCAAAGTGGATTCACAAATCACTCCATTTGTCATTTGCATTTCACAAACTGTCCAAACCTTTTTGGATTGAGGTTTGTTCTTTCTCCTTTTCTCTCTTTCTTGTGGTCAGGCAGTGGCCTTGCACTGTCACTGATCATTCCTGATTTAGAGCGGTGGCTCATTATCATCTCTAAACTGCACTGACTCTTCATGCTCCAGCTGTTTTATTTGTTTGTTTGTTTGTTTAAACCAAGGCACTGTCCACTCTGTTGGTGCTGAGATCTCTGGTGATCTATAGTCAGGCCTGTGGGGAGGTTCTCTGATGCCCCTGGGATTTACAGCTATGGCTGGCTTGCCTGTACCCAGAATATACTTTCCTGACCATGCACAGGATTTTTTTTTTCACTGGCCTATCACCAAAGGTGTGTGAGGGCAAAGTGTACAAGAATTATACTAATGTTTATATTTTTGGTCATTTTTTCTTTTTTTATTCTTGTTTGCATGTGGAGTTCCTCAGTTATTATTATTTATTTTTTTTATAATTTCCAAAAAGCCCTCTGGTCTGTGTATAAATCTGAAACCAACTTAATGTAAATGTCCTGTAAGTGTTGAGCCTCTAGCCACTGAGTGCCCCTTGGCAGTTGCCCATGTCACCCATATTGTAGATCCGGCCAAGGTCTTAATGCGTGGATGGCCAAGGACAACAGTGTTTGTCCAAGATGCTTCTTGCAACCCAGCTTACATATAAAGATGTTAAACAAACTTTACATTTTTTCATTTATATTTATTATTGAGATTTTCAATCTGATATTGCTAAATCCTGCATTTTAGGAATATAAAAAGTTTTTGAATTAATTAATTAATTAAATTGATAAATTGGTAAATGTCAGCTGATGCCACACAAAGTAAAGTTGTATATACACATCGTATCTTATGAGAGACCAGATCTTATGCAGTTGCAGGTTTTCACATGTTCAGGAAACACAGTGGCTTGATTGAAATTACAGTAACATTATTAAAAAGCGAGATGAGTGAACAACAGCTGAGTAGCATATACTCCAGCAGCCGTATTACTACTCTGTCTAATAACTGTCTTCCAAATATATACATAATATATATATGAATTCCAGCATGGCACTGTGATAGGATTCCACCTGTGCAACAAGTACAGTCGTGAAATTTCCTCGCTACTAAATATTAATAGATTTTCACATGTTTAGAAAACACAGTGGCTTGATTGAAATTACAGTAACTTTATTAAAAATCCAGATGAGTGATGACCAGCAATGCTCCTCCAGCAGCCTTATTACTACTCTTCTCCATAACTGTCTTCCAAATATATAGATACATCTCTATACTGTTGTGTAATGCAGTATAAACTACATAAGAAAATGATCAGGGACGTAATTTTTGCTTTAGCAGCTGAATTTAAAAACGATCTGGAAACAAATTAAACCTTGAAGACGAGGATTCAAATATTCTACATGATAAAATATACTTAGCTGATTTTCTGAACCATGGATAAAAAATGGCATATATTAATGGATTTACAGAGGAGTTAATGTACAGTAGCCATCCAAACACAGCCCACACTATTGATGCAGATGTGACACTTTCAACTGACAGAGAAGTTACATAAAATGGTATCCAGCAAGCGAGATAAACAAAAATTACAATTCCCAGTGTTTTCGCTGCTTTGGTTTCAGAGGGGCTTGAAAGTTTTGCTCCATGTTTCTTTGAGGCTCCATTCTTCACAGCTCTAACAGTTCTAGCTTGACGTCTTGCCACATTAAAAATGATTGAATACAAGACCAGTATAACAGAGCAAGGGGTCAGAAAAAAAACTACAAGGTCAACAATGACCCAGAAAAATTTTACTGACACTACACACTCTCCATAGCATCTGGTGGAAATCTGAGATGGAAGGAGATTGTCATTAAAGTAAAAATACATGATAGCAAACAGCAGACAGAAAGACCAGCCTAGAATTATCATCATGGACATTTTACAAACTGTGATCTTTGTGGAATACAGTAGAGGGTCAGTGACAGCGATGTAGCGATCAACTGCAATAAAAACCAGGTTACAGAGAGATGCTGACAGTAAGATGCCATTGATAACCAAAAGAATACAGCATCCCAGTTTTCCAAGATACCAACAAGAGTCTATTAATTCCATTATTTTCACTGGCATAACAATCAGGCCTACAAGAAGATCCACTGCAGCCAGAGAGAGGATGAGCAGGTTGGTGGGAGTGTGGAGCTGCTTGAAGTGAGAGATGGAGATGATCACCAGCACATTCAGAAACACAGTGAACACAGATATACATGAGAGAAAAACAAACAGAAATATATAAACAGTTCCTGTTTGGACCTCCTTTCTGCAAGATGAGTTGTTGTCAGGAAAGCAGTATTGAACTGTGATGTTCTGCCTGTAGTCTGTGTTGTCCATATGAAATAGATGATGCTCTGCCAGTTGGAACTGATCCTGTTGTCCAGTAGTGCTGAACTGGGTGATCTGACTTTTTGCAATGACTCTTTATACATAAACATGAATCCTCCCACTGACACATGAATGGCCAGTTTGTCCTCAACATCAGTCACTCATCTGAAATACAACATTGCATCATTACTTACTGTGACAGTCCACAGAAGGGGGGTGGGGGGGTTAGAGTAATAGTTGATAACTAATATCATAGTTACTAATTTTGCATACAGAATACATGAAACATTGCAGATGAACCTGAAGGGCCGTAATACTGCTACTCACCTGATGGGAGTTGTGAGGTTCTTGAATATATGACATACTGTGTGCTTTTCATATGTATAGAAAATTTACATTAAAAATCCTACGATAACATCACCTTTAAAGACCCTGAGGTCTTCTGTACGACCCATTCTACTGCAAAGTTTTTCTGAGATTCATAACTCTGTGCTTGATTTTATATACCTGTTAAGCAATGGGGCGGCACAGTGGCGCAGTGGGTAGCGCTGTCGCCTCACAGTAAGAATGGTCTGGGTTTGATTCCCGGCCGGGTGACCAGGTTCATTTCTGTGTGGAGCCTGTTCTCCCCGTGTCTGCGTGGGTTTCCTCTGGGTACTCCGGTTTTCCTCCCACAGTCCAAAAAACATGCAGTCAGGCTGACTGGACGTGCTAAATTGCCCCTAGGTGTGAATGTGTCTGTCTGCCCTGCGATGAACTGGAGACCTGTCCAGGGCGTATCCTGCCTTCTGCCCAATGACAGCTGGGATAGGCTCCAGTACCCCACCGTGACCCAGAAGGATAAGCGGTTTAGATGATGGATGGATGGATGGATGGATGTTAAGCAATGGGTGTGACCTGAACTCGAAAATTAGGAGGAATGTCCACATACTTTTGTCCATGTAGAGTATATCAGCTTGTAGAAACACCACTTTACTATCTGCTTCTTTGAGCCAGCATGTTAGAACTCAAAATATACAAACAAATAACTGTGAAATTAAACAAAAGTTCACGTTCAAGTCATATTGCAGAGGCATAATGCAGAATTTCAGCACACAAGGATACTTAAAACATCTCCTTTGAATGACAGAAGCAAAATCAAAGATAATAGATAACTTGAAGGCCCTGAGCTCAGATATTATTTCTCATATTAATTATTCAGTCTTTTTTTCATGTTCAATGGCTGTTTTTGCACCCAGTGTTTATATCTGCAGTCGAATGCACCAAGTATTTGAGCACCCTTGTGCCTTGTTGTCTGAGGCCCCAGGCAGTCAGAGACCACTGGGCACTGTCCCCTTTGATCTTTAACTCTAATCCATCCCTGGCCCTAAGCTGTAATATTCTGCCTTCAGTGTGCCGACCCTTGACAATTACTTTATCAGTGTGTCCTGATTTGATGTTTTCTAGTAGAAATATCTCAGGATAGTTTGTGACAGGATATAGTGATTGTCTTCCTGTCTGATGGGCCCACATATTAGTGGCAATTTGCATGACAGGTACATCATTTGTTGGTAGGTTAACAAAGAGTGACCTATCTTGCTTGTTTGCTAAAGGTGTTAGTGGCCATGCATGACATGAGTTACAATATTCCTTTACATTAAGATACAGCCTCCTTGCCCACTGGCTGTGGTCCTTTGACCCAGATCTCCCACCCAGGGGATACTGTGATCTGGCCGCAGCACTGAAGGTCTGACCCTTTTGGGGACTCCTGAATATTTGTTGTCGTCAGAGAATTTCACCTTGTTGGTAGTCCTAAACTGCCCTGTCCAATCTATTTTGCAGGCACTGATTTCAGAGTGAGTGTGTATTTCTGAAATATAATTAAGTTAATATGCTAAAACATTAGATAGATTGTCTTTGTGCTGGTTTTATAGAAATAGAGGCCAAAGTAGATTCACAAATCATTCCATTTGTTATTTGCATTTCACAAACTGTCCAAACCTTTTTTGAACTGAACTTTGTTCTTTCTCCTTTTCTCTCTTTTTTCAGGGCAGGCAGGGGCATTGCACTGTCACTGATCATTCCTGACTGACTCTTCATTGTACACCTACTGCGTTTTTTTTGTTTGTTTGTTTGTTTTGTTTTGTTTTGTTTTGTTTTGTTTTTTAACCAAGGCATTTTCCACTCTGGTACTGCTGAGATCTATGGTTCTAAGCAGGCCTGGGGGAAGGTTCTCTGATTCCCCTGGGATTTGCAGCAATGGTGGGCTGCCTGTGCCCAAACAATACCACTTTCCTGATCATGTGCACTGCTTTTTTCACTGACTCATCACCAAAGATATTGGACGCCAAAATGTACAAGAATTACACCAAGAAACAAACTTAATGTAAAGGTCCAACAAGTGTCGAGCCCCTAGCCACTGAGTGCCCCTGGGCAGTCACCCATATTGTAGATCCAACCAAGCTCTTAATGTATAAATGGCCATGAGTGAGCAGTGCTTGGCCTTCTGATGACCCAGCCTACACGTAAGGATGTAAAACACACTTAATACATTTTTCCTGTTTATATTTTTTTAATATTAATTATTAGTATTGTCAAATTGAGATAGCTAAATCCTGAATTTTATGAAAATGAAACATATTTTAATGCAGGAATACAAAAAAAAATATAAATTGATAAATGTCAGCTGATGCCACACAAAGTGAAGTTGTATATACACATCAGATCTAATGAGAGACCAGATCTTATGCAGTTGCAGGTTTTCAAATGTTCAGGAAACACAGTGGCTTATTTGAAATCACAGTAATATTACTAAAAAGCCAGATGAGTGATCAACAGCAATGTTCCTCCAGCAGCCTTATTCCTACTCTTTTCCATAAATGTCTTCCAAATATATATATTGAAAAAAAAAACATTTTTATACTGTTGTGTAATGCAGTATAAACTACAAAAGAAGTAATCTGTGAAGTCTTTGCTTTATCAGCTGAAGTTAAGAACATCCTGGAAACAAATTAAACCTTGAAGATGAGGATTCAAATATTCTACAAAATATAATATACTTAGCTGATTTTCTGAACCATGGATAAAAAATGGCATATATTAATGGATTTACAGAGGAGTTAATGGATAGTAGCCATGATAACACAGTCCACACCACTGACAAGGATGTGACACTTTCAACTGACAGAGAAGTTACATAAAATGGTATCCAGCAAGCAAGATAAACAAAAACAACAATGCTCAGTGTTTTCGCTGCTTTGGTTTCAGAAGCACTCGAGAGTTTTGCTCCATGTTTCTTTGAGGCTCCATTCTTCACAGCTCTAACAGTTCTAGCTTGACGTCTGGCCACATTAAAAATGATTGAATACAAGACCAGTATAACAGAGCAAGGGGTCAGAAAAAAAACTACAAGGTCAACAATCAACCAGGAAAATTGTATAAACACTACACACTCTCCATAGCATCTGGGGGAAATCTGAGATGGAAGGAGATTGTCATTAAAGTAAAAATACATGATAGCAAACAGCAGACAGAAAGACCAGCCTAGAATTATCATCATAGACATTTTACAAACTGTGATTCTCGTGGAATACAGTAGAGGGTCAGTGACAGCGATGTAGCGATCAACTGCAATAAAAACCAGGTTACAGAGAGATGCTGACACTAGGACGGCATTGATCACAGAAAGAATACAGCATCCCAATATTCTGAGATACCAACAAGAGTCGATTAATCGCATGACATTCACTGGCATAACAATCAGGCCCACGAGTAGATCCACTACAGCCAGAGAGAGGATGAGCAGGTTGGTGGGAGTGTGGAGCTGCTTGAAGTGAGAGATGGAGATGATCACCAGCAGGTTCAGAAACACAGTGAACACAGATACACATGAGAGAAAAACAAACAAAAACACATTTCCTGGCCCTGTTCGGACCTCCTTTCTGCAAGATGAGTTGTTGTCAGGAAAGCAGTATTGAACTGTGATGTTCTGCCTGTTGTCTGTGTTGTCCATCTGAAACAAATGCTGCCCTGCCTGTTGGAACTGATCCTGTTGTCCAGTAGTGCCGAACTGGGTGATTTGGCTTTTTTGCAGTGACTCTTTTTACACAAGCTTGGATCCTCCCACTGACACATGAATGGCCAGTTTGTCCTTAACATCAGTCACTCATCTGAATTACAGCATTGCATCATTACTTACTGTGAACTGTCATAACTCTATGCTTGATTTTAGATACCTGTTAGCAAAGGGTGTGACCTGAACTCAAAAATTAGGAGGGATGTCCACATATTTTTGTCCATATAGAGTATATCAGCTTGTAGAAACATCACTTTACTATCTGCTTCTTTGAGCCAGCATGTTAGAACTCAAAATATACAAACAAATAACTGTGAGATTAAACAAAATTTCACGTTCAAGTAATGTTGCAGAGTCATAATGCAGAAACAGAAGTATTTCAGCACACAAGGATACTTAAAACATCTCCTTTGAATGACAGAAGCAAAATCAGTGATAATAGATAACTTGAAGGCCCTGAGCTCAGATATTATTTCTCATTTTAACTATTTTAATCGTTTTTACATGTTCAATGGCTGTTTTTGCACCGAATGTTTATATCTGCAGTGGAATGCACCAAGTATTTCAGCATCCTTGGGCCTTGTGGTCTGCGGTCCTCGGCAGTCAGAGACCCCCGGGTACTGCTCTCATTAACCTTAAACTGTAATCCATCCCTGGCCCTGAGCTGTAATATTCTGCCTTTAGTATGCCGACCCATGACAATAACTATATCACTGCATCCTGATTTGACCTTTTCTAGTGGAAATGGATGGAAATGGTCTCTGGATACTTTGTGAGAGGATGTATTGTCTGTCTTCCTGTCTGATGGGCCTTCATATTAGTTGCAATATGTATGACAGGTCCATCATTTGTTGGTAGGTTAACAAAGTGTGCCCTATCTCTCTTCTCTTTGCTGTAGCTGTTAGTTGACATGACTTATAATATTCCTTTATATTCAGACACAGTCTACTTGCCCCCTGGCTGTGGTCTTTTGCCTCAGATGTCCCACCCAGGACAGGGGACAGAGTGACCTAGCTGGAGCACTGAAGGTCTGACCCTTTTGGGGACTCCTGAAAATTGGTTGTTGTCGCATAACCTCATTGCGTCACCTGTTTAAGGTATATTTCTTAACCTTTCACCTTGTTGGTAGTCCTAAACTGCCCTGTCCAAACTATTTTGCAGGCACTGATTTCAGAGTGAGTGAATATTTCTGAAATATAATTAAGTTAATATGGTAAAACATTACATAGGTTGTCTTTGTACTGGTTTTGTAGAAATAGAGGCCAACGTGGATTCACAAATCATTCCATTTTTTATTTGCATTTCACAAACTGTCCAAACCTTTTTGAATTGAGGTTTGTTCTTTCTCCTTTGCTCTCTTTCTTGAGGTCAGACAGTGGCATTGCACTGTCACTGATCATTCCTGATTTAGAGCGGTGGCTCATTATCATCTCTAAACTGCACTGACTCTTCATGCTCCAGCTGTTTTATTTGTTTGTTTGTTTGTTTGTTTGTTTAAACCAAGGCACTGTCCACTCTGGTGATGCTGAGATTCATGGTGATCTATAGTCAGGCCTGAGGGACGGTCCTCTGATGCCCCTGGGATTTACAGCTATGGCTGGCTTGCCTGTACCCAGAATATACTTTCCTGATCATGCACAGGATTTGTTTCACTGACCTACACTATATTGCCAAAAGTATTTGCTCGTCTGCCTTCACGCACATATGAACTTGAGGGACATCCCATTCTTAATCCATATGGTTTAATATGATGTCGGCCCACCCTTTGCAGCTACAACAGCTTCAACTCTTCTGGGAAGGCTTTCCACAAGGTTTAGGAGTGTTCATGGGAATTTTTGACGATTCTTCCAGAAGTGCGTTTGTGAGGTCAGACACTGATGTTGGACGAGAAGGCCTGGCTCGCAGTCTCTGCTCTAAATCATCCCAAAGGTGTTCTATCGGGTTGAGGTCAGGACTCTGTGCAGGCCAGTCAAGTTCTTCCACAACAAACTCGCTCATCCATGTCTTTATGGACCTTGCTTTGTGCACTGGTGCGCAGTCATGTTGGAACAGGAAGGGGCCGTCCCCAAACTGTTCCCACAAAGTTAGGAGCATGAAACTGTCCAAAATCTCTTGTTATGCTGAAGCATTAAGAGTTCCTTTCACTGGAACTAAGGGGCCGAGCCCAACTCCTGAAAAACAACCCACCATAATCCCCCCTCCACCAAACTTTACACAAGTACCGTTCTCCTGGCAACCGCCAAACCCAGAGTCATCCATCCGATTGCCAGACGGAGAAGTGTGATTTGTCACTCCAAACATGTCTCCACTGCTCTAGAGTCCAGTGGCAGCGCTTTACACCACTGCATTCGATGCTTTGCATTGCGCTTGGTGATGTAAGGCTTGGATGCAGCTGCTCGGCCATGGAAACCCATTCCATGAAGCTCTCTATGCTGTTCTTGTGCCTGAGTTGCTGTCGTTCCCAATCGCTTACACTTTGTTATAATACCACTGACAGTTGACTGTGGAATATTTAGTAGTGAGGAAATTTCATGACTGGACTTGTTGCACAGGTGGCATCCTATCACGGTACCACGCTGGAATTCACTGAGCTCCTGAGAGCGACTCATTCTTTCATTCTTTCCTAATGTTTGTAGAAGCAGTCTGCATGCCAAGGTTCTTGGTTGTATACACATGTGGCCATGGAAGTGATTGGGACCCCTGAATTCAATGATTTGGATGGGTGACTGAATACTTTTGGCAATATAGAATATCACCAAAGGAGTAGGAGGCCAAACTGTACAAGAATTGCACTGATGTTTATATTTTTGGTCATTTTTTATTTTTGACTGCATGTGGAGTTCCTAAGTTATCATTATTATTATTTTTTTGTCATTTCCGAAAAAGCCCTCTGATCTGTGCATAAATCTGAAACCAACTTAATGTAAATGTCCTATAAGTGTTGAGCCTCTAGCCACTGAGTGCCTCTGGGCAGTTGCCCACGTCACCCATATTGTAGATCCGGCCAAGGTCTTAATGCGTGGATGGCCAAGGGCAACATTGTTTGGCCAAGATGCTTCTTGCAACCCAGCTTACATATAAAGATGTTAAACAAACTTTATATTTTTTCATTTATTTTTATTTTTATTTTTTTTCAATCTGATATTGCTAAATCCTGCACTTAATGAATATGAAATGTGTTTGCAGACAAGAATAAAAAAATAATCAAATTGAGAAACTGGTAAATATCAGCTGATGCCACACAAAGTAAAGTTGTACATACACACATCAGTTCTGGTGAGAGACCAGATCTTGTGCAGTTGTAGATTTTCCACATGTTCAGAAAACATAGTGGCTTGATTGAAATTACAGTAACATTATCAAATGTTCCTCCAGCAGCCTTATTACTACTCTTTTCCATAACTGTCTTCCAAATATATATATTTTTTAAAAGATCCATCTCTATACTGTTGTGTAATGCAGTATAAACTACATAAGAAAATGATCAGGGAAGTAATTTTTGCTTTAGCAGCTGAATTTAAAAATGATCTGGAAACAAATTAAACCTTGAAGACGAGGATTCAAATATTCTACATGATAAAATATACTTAGCTGATTTTCTGAACCATGGATAAAAAATGGCATATATTAATGGATTCACAGAGGAGTTAATGTACAGTAGCCATCCAAACACAGCCCACACTATTGATACAGATGTGACACTTTCAACTGACACAGAACTTACATAAAACGGTATCCAGCAAGCAAGATAAACAAAAACAACAATGCTCAGTGTTTTCGCTGCTTTGGTTTCAGAAGCACTCGAGAGTTTTGCTCCATGTTTCACTGAAGCTCCATTCTTCACAGCTCTAACAGTTCTAGCTTGACGTCTGGCCACATTAAAAATGATTGAATACAAGACCAGTATAACAGAGCAAGGGGTCAGAAAAAAAACTACAAGGTCAACAATGACCCAGGAAAATTTTACAAACACTACACACTCTCCATAGCATCTGGTGGAATCTGAGATGGAAGGAGATTGTCATTAAAGTAAAAATACAAAATAACAAATATAACGCAGAAAGACCAGCCTAGAATTATCATCATGGACATTTTACAAACTGTGATCTTTGTGGAGTACAGTAGAGGGTCAGTGACAGCGATGTAGCGATCAACTGCAATTAAAACCAGGTTACAGAGAGATGCTGACAGTAAGAGGGCATTGATCACAGAAAGAATACAGCATCCCAATTTTCCAAGATACCAACAAGAGTCTATAAATTCCATTATTTTCACAGGCATAACAATCAGCCCTACAAGAAGATCCACTACAGCCAGAGAGAGGATGAGCAGGTTGGTTGGAGTGTGGAGCTGCTTGAAGTGAGAGATGGAGATGATCACCAGCACATTCAGAAACACAGTGAACACAGATACACATGAGAGAAAAACAAGTAAAAGTATATTAATAGGTCCTGTGCGGATTTCCTTTCTGCACGATGAGTTGTTGTCAGGAAAGCAATAGTGAGCGGTCATGTTTTGCTGATGCATGGCAAAGCTGATGTAGAACAAATGTGTCTTAGCTGTGCCTAAGAAACTATTAATTGTAAGTGATGCACCAATACATTTGCCCTCTTGAAAGTGCCTTTAAATAACGATGTGTGAACCCGCCCACTGACATATGAGTGGCTACTTTCTCCTCAACAGCCATCACTCAAGTAGCATTCTACAACATTTTACTTGACATCCATTACAGTTAGAAAAAAAAGACAGTGATCAAATTATATGTATGTTTTAAAAAACATGGTGATTATTATCAGCACTGCCTTCCCACTCCCTACAAGCCCAACTTCTTGAATTGCAAAAAAAGTGATATTATTTCTCAACTGTTTGATTTTTCTTAAATTTCGCACGCCTCCTAAACCAATGTCTAATGTCGCTGTGGCATAGCAATATCTAAGCTGATCGGAGGTTGGGTCCAAGCAAATATAGCTTTTTACAAACATCAAAAGGATTAGCTAATCCTTCGCTTCGTCACATGTCTCTAAAATCGGTTTGGTAAAGCTTACATGTTTGAACCGCTGCATGTGGCCATCAGTGAGGCTTAGAGTGATACTTGTTTTCAATGGCAACATGTAGACACAGTCTTACCCTGCTCCACTGTCTCTCCAGACTATAAGAACGTAGCTGAACTATGCTAGTTCCAAGCATAGGCTTCTATTTACATAGCTGTAGTAAGTTACATACTTAAAACCACAAAGGAAAGTGGTTCTGTACAGAACCATGAACACTCAAAGAAGCGTTTGCCTGGTTAAAGGGTTCATTGCATCATGACATGTTCTTCAGATTGATGAAGACTGTGCTGTAAATGGTTCTATATAGAATCATTTTGAAAAGTGTTCTATATAGCACCAAACAATGGTTCTTTTGTTGTTATAATGTCAAGTTTGTAACAAAACACAAATGTTTTTTGGTGCTATATAGAACCCTTTTGTAACTGCAGTAGGTTTAGGAGTAGCCAGGCCACTTCTTGTTTCTCCCATTACATCAAAAATCTCACTGCAAAATGCTAGAGTACACCCACAAGTGAGTCCGTAATGAAGTGGGATGAATGGAACAAAATTAAAAATCGTACTTGTTTCTAACAACATGCACAGGACATTCTTTAAATTTTGGAAATTAGAAGGCTGTACTTCACTAAAAATCAAAACTTATCTTTTCCATTTTTCTACAGCAAACAGGTTTTGCGCAGCAGAATGCTAGCGTCACTGCTACTGAGTGCTGATTGGTTGGCATTACTCCTACTGAGTGCTGATTGGTCGGCATCACTGCCACGGAGTGCTGATTGGTTGGCATTACTGCTACTGAGCACTGATTGTTTGGCATCACTGCTACTGAGCGCTGATTGTTTGGCATCACTGCTACTGAATGCTGTTTGGCATTACAGCTGCTAAGTTCTGATGGTGGTATTATTGCTAGTCAGTGCTGAACGATTGAAGTGCTGATTGGTTGATATTACTGCTATTAAGTACTGATTGTTTCGCATTTCTGCTATTGAGTGCTGATTGGCTGGAATTACTGGTACTGAGTGCTGACTGATTGCTATTATTGCTAGTCAGTGCTGATTGTTTGGCAGGACTGCTACTGAGTGCTGATTGGTTGGAATTACTGCTATTGTGTGCTGATTGGTTGACATTATTGCTACTGAATGCTGATTGATTGGCATTATTGTTACCGAATGCTGATTGGTTGGCATTATTGCTATTGAGTGCCAATTGGTTATCATTATTGCCATTGTGTGCTGATCAGTTAGCATTACTACTATTGAGTGCTGTTTGTTTGGCATTACTGCTGTTGAATGCTGATTGGTTGGCATTAATACTATTGAGTTCTGATTGGTCGGCACAACTTTTATTGAGTGCTGACCGGTTGGAATTACTGCTATTGGGTGCTGACTGGTTAACATCATTGCTACTGAGTGCTGATTGATTGGCATTACTGCTATTGAGCTCTGATTGGTTGGAATTACTCCTATTGAGTGCTGATTGGTCAGCATTATTGTGACTAAGAGCTGATTGATTGGCAATGAAGAACATTGAAGAATATTCAATATTGAAAATTGAAGAATATTGCTAGTGCAGATCCCACTAAAAAACAGGTGGGGCAACAAAAGCTAAACGTTTGTTAGGTAGACTTGTTGCCAGAATCAAAGATTCTGCAAAGAACCAGGCATCTGGATCTCCTAAGGCAGGGCACTTGTTTAATCAAGTATACATCTTTGCAGAGCAGAAGACATGGGCTTCATTCGGCCCCTCAGTCACATATAATCATGTGGAAATGTGGGCATTTTTCATTTGTCCTTTCTGAATTTCTTAGCAGTCATTTCATGTGTTTGCTTAAACTTGTAATTGTTGGCCAGCCTGAGGCATCTCATTATTATGTCATAGCTGCTCTGCTGCTCCACCTGTTATTTGTTTACCACAGCAATGTCTGCACTGTTCTGTGGTCCTAAAACAGGGAAGGCCCCTGTTTGTCCAAGATGCTGATCCCTCTGACGCCCCGGCCTCAAAACACATATGGAAATAAAACAAACCTTTATTTTAGATTTATTAACATGATTTTTTTGTAACTAGGGTCGCTACATCCTAGTGCACTTCAGGAATGTGAAATGTACATATTCTCACATATTCAGGGAACACAGTGACTTGGTTGACATTACAGTTCCATCACCAAAAAGCCAGATGAGTTATCAACAATAGGGTAGTGTATCTTTCTTTAGCAGGCTGTACTCTCCCTGTTCTCCCTGATAGATATTACATGTCTCAACTGTTGTGCAGTATTGTATAAATTATAAATTGTACCACTTTGCAATAAGACTACCCTCATATACGGGCTTAAGAGTGATTAAAAATTGTTTACTAATGTTATTAATAAGGTCATATACACATTAAAAGTAATACTAATATGTTATTACACCTGAACGAAAAGGGCCTGTTGCTTGCAAAATAGTGACCCCACATTTATGTCGACTAATAAACCTTAGAGCGAGCAGATTACTCATCTTACTTTTAGCATTCAACCTTTACGATTTCCATTTAAATCAGATAGAACAGGTCACTGTTGCTCATGTTGTTTGTGAGTTATAAGTTTAATAACTTTTTAATCAATTTTAAACCATTCATCAACCCTTTTTGAGTATTAATGTAAAGTGTTACCCTGCAAATGAAGTTAGCTGTGTAGTATTGTTGGTTTTATCAGCTGAAGTTAAAAATGTCCCGGAAACAAATTAAATCTTGAAGACGAGGATTCAAATATTCTACAAGATAAAATACATTTAGCTGATTCTCTGAACCATGAATAGAAAATGGCATATATTAATGGATTCACAGAGGAGTTAAGGTATAGTAGCCATCCAAACACAGACCACACTATTGATACCGTTGTGACACTTTCAACTGTCAGAGAACTTACATAAAACGGTATCCAGCAAGCAAGATAAACAAAAATGACAATTCCTAATGTTTTCGCTGCTTTGGTTTCAGAAGAACTTGAAACTTTGGCTCCATGTTTGTTTGAGGCTTCATTCCTCACAGCTCTAACTGCTTTAGCTTGACGTCTTGCCACATTAAAAATGATTAAATACAAGACCAGTATAATAAAGCAAGGGGCTAGAAAACAAATAACCAGGTCAATAATCACCCAGGAATATTTGATGAATAAGATACACTTTCCATAACAGCCAGTGGATTGGATTTGAGATTGAAGAAGATGACCATTAAAGTGGGTATAGATAGTAACATAAAATAAACAAAATGACCAGCCTATAATTATGAGCATTGACATTTTACAAACTGTGACTCTCGTAGAATACAGTAGAGGGTCACTGACAGCAATGTACCGGTCAACTGCAATGAAAACCAGGCTGCAGAGAGATGCTGACATCGGGAGGCCAAAGATTATTGGAGAAACAGAGCATGCAACGTTTCCAAGATACCAACAGGAGTCAATTAGCTCCATTATTTTCACTGGCATAACAAACAGTCCCACAAGAAGATCTGCCACAGCCAGAGAGAGGATGAGCAGGTTGGTGGGAGTGTGGAGCTGCTTGAAGTGAGAGATGGAGATGATCACCAGCAGGTTCAGAAGAACAGTGCACAGAGAAACACATGAAAAAAAAATAACCAGAAATATATAAGCAGGGCCTGTTCGCACCTCCTTTCTGCAAGATGAGTTGTTGTCAGGAAAGCAGTACTGGATGGACATGTTAAGCTGATCCTCAGTAATGTTCATCTGGGCCAGATGATGATCATAAGTGATGTATTGATACATTTACCCTCTTGAAATTCCTTTTTTTATAGCTAAGCATGAACCCTCCCACTGGCAAACAATTGGCTACTCTGTTCCCATCACTCAAGTAGCATTTTACAGCATTACATTCCCTTTAAATTATGATAATAATGGAGCCTGAACTTTTTGCACATATTTGGTGTTGATTTTCAGTAGCAAGCCTACTGTCCAGCAATGATCTGTCCTTCAGGAGAAAGTAATAACAAAATAACTGAACTTCATTTTTGTGTCAAGGTAACCAGAAAGCAGTCTATGAAGATTTATGTTATTTTAGAATAGCAGTTCTTAGGATTGGATTACATATTATTTTAACGTTATATCAGTATTATTCAAAAATCAGTTCTGATGGTAGTCTGACTGGTTGAGAAGTGTTCTGGCCACAAGTCACAAATAATAGCACTTTTTTTTTCTTATCAGCTGTATGAATCTGCTGAGCACCAGTTGTTAAGTATGACTGCTTTGCAGCTAAACTGTTATTATTTTTCTACTTTAACACACAAAAACAGAAAATGGCAAAATATGACTTCCTCTTCCAGTTCTCACGAAATATACATTAAAAAATGATCTAACCTACATTTTCTCACTCCTGAGAAAACAGCAGGCAAATCACAACCAAATATGTTTCAAAATCCTCTTTTGTTTCTCTGAACATTATGATTCAAAAACATCAAGCACCAACACTTTGGTCATTAAGTCACCATCTAAATAATCTTGTGCGAATGTGTCCACAACACCCCCCATAACTAAGGGACACAGCCTGCACAGGAGAGAGTTACCGGGACCTGCCTCTGGAGACAGGCCTAGGGGGACCATGTGGGCCCACCACCTACAAGGTCCAGCATGGGGGACCGGTGCAGTGCTGTATAGGTGGTGGGAGATGGCGGGGAGGTCGTTGGTAGCAAGGACCCCTGTGGCAGAAACTGGTTTTTGGCATGTGGAACGTAGGCTGTGGTGAGGAGCCAGAGCTTGTGTGGGAGGTTGAAAGGTACCAACTAGATATAGTTGGGCTCACCGCCATCCACTCTGTCAGCTCTGGAACCAAACTCCTTGATAGGGTTGGTCCTTCTCCTACTCTGGAGTTGCACAGGCTGTGAGGTGCCAGGCAAATGTGGGGATACTCACAAGTTCCAGGGTAGCTAGAAAGTTGGAGTTTGTTCCAGTGGATGAGAGGGTCGCCTCAATGTGAATTAAAATCACAGGGAGGAAAAATCTGACTGTTGTGTGTGCATATGCACCAAAAAGAACGGCCTGCCTGATCTAAACTTGAATGGTGAACTGCCATTGGACTTCTGTGCTAGTAATGGATTGTCAATAACAAACACCAAGTTTGAACACAAGGATGTTCATAAGTGTACTTGGTACTAGAGCTACTTGGGTCAAAAGTCATTGATCAACTTTGTTGTCATTTCATCCCACTTGGGACCATATATTGTGGACACTCGGGTGAAGAGAGGTACTGAGCTGTCAACCAATCACCATCTGGTGTTGAGTTGGATCAGATGGCAGGGAAGACTGGCGGTTGGACCTGGTAGAACCAAGCAAATAGTGAAGATGTACTGGGAATGACTGGCATTCCATGTTTGGAATCATTTTAAATCCTACTTCCGGAAGAACTTTTCTCATATTATGGAGAAGGTAGGGGACACGTTCAAAACATCCATCGTGGAAGCTACCAGGTGTACCCATGGCCAAAACTTGTTGGTGCCTGTCAGGGTGGCAATCCAAGAACCCCCTGGTGGACACAGGTAATGAAGAAGGCCGTCAAGCTGAAGAAGGAGGCCTTTAGGAGGACTCCCAACTTTGCAGATAGGTGTCGTCAGGCAAAGAAGGTGGCAGCGGCAGTGGTGGCTGAGGCAAAATCCATAGCATGGGAATAGTTTGGCTTCAAGGAGGTTCTGGATAACTGTCTGGTAACTCAGGAGTGGTCACGGTGGCTTTACTCTGACTGTTGAGGGCCAACCCAGTCTGTCACAGTGTAGCCGAGGTCAGGAGGGCATTATGTGTAGGGGCCAGAGGGTGGCATCTTTGCTGTTTGCAGATGATGTTATCGTTTTGGCTCCATCGCATGGATGCCTCCGGCACTCACTGGAGCGGTTTGCAGATAATTGCAAAATGGTTGGTATGAGTTGGTATGGTATGAGGAACAGGCTGGGAGAGGCAGCAGCAGTAATACAGTCACTGTACCAGACTGTAGTGGGAAAGAGGAAGCTGAGCCATAAGGTAAAGCTCTCTATTCACCAGTCGGTCTACATCCCAACCCTCACCTTCTTCGCAGGATGGCAGGCTCTACTCTACTTAATAGGGTGAGGACCTCGGTTGTCTGGCAGGAGCTCAAAATAGAGCTACTAGTCCTGAGCATAGAGAGGATCCAGCTGGGGTCATTCGGGCATCTGATCATTTACCAGGCACGGTGTACCGGGAACAGGCCCAAAGGTCATCCTAGGACCCGCTGGAGGGATTATATCTCCAAGGCTGCATGGGAGAGGCTAAAGATCCCCAAGAATGAGCTGGAGGAAGTTGCAGGGGGACAGCATTGTCTGTTTACCACGACCCTATCTGGATTAAGTGGATTATCTTCAATAATCATATTTGTCCACTCTGTTCTGTGGTCCTGAAGCATGGAAGGCCCTGAGCCAACAGTGTTTGATCCAGGTGCTGATCCCTGACCTCAAAATATATATGTAAAACAAACTTTTATTTTAAATTAATCATTATTACTCTTTTTGTAACTAGGTTTGCAGCATCCTTGTGCACTTCAGAACTATAAAATGTGCATATTTTAATACAATGATTAAAATTAGTGTCAGTGCCAGGCAAAGTAAAGTAAGACATACATATCTGAGACCAGATTTTACTTAGTTGCAGGTTCTTACTAGTATAGGAAACACAATGAATTTGTTGAAATTACAGTCCCATCACCAAAAAGCTACATGAGTTATCAACAATAGGGTAGTGCATCTTCCTTCAGCAGTCTGTACTCTCTCTGTTCTCCCTGATAGATACTGCATTCCTCTACTGTTGTGCAATATAGAATAAATTATAAATTGAACAACTTTACAATAAGACTATACTTATAAATTGTTTATGAGAGGTTAAAATATGTTTATGAATGGTTATGAATAAGGTCATCTTATTACATATAAGAATAAAGGGCCTGTTGCTTGCCAGATAGTGACCCCACATTCATGTCTACTAATAAACCTCAGATTATGTGGGTTACTCATCTTACTTTCAGCATGCAACCTTTTCATTTTAAACCATTCATAAACCCTTTATGAGTATCATTGTAAAGTGGTACCCTGCAAATGAAGTTAGCTGTGTAGTAGTGGTGATCTGGAAACAAATTAAACCTTGAAGACGATGATTCAATTATTCTACATTATAAAATACTCTTAGCTGAGTCGCTGAACCATGGATAGAACAAGGCATAAATCAGTGGACTTACAGAGGAGATAAGGTATAGTAGCCATCCAAACACAGTCCACACTATTGATACAGTTGTGACACTTTCCACTGACAGAGAACTTACATAAAATGGTATCCAGCAAGCAAGACAATTCCCAGTGTTTTCACAGCTTCGGTTTCAGAACTTGACAGTTTGGCTCCACGTTTTTTTGGGACACCATTTTTCACAGCTGTAACACCTGAAGCTCTTTAGTGGTGAACATTCAGTGTTGTCCCATCTAAATCTCTTATGAGTCATTTCATGTGTTCCTACAGCATGGAAGACCTTGAGCCAACAGTGTTTGGTCAAGGTGCTAATGCCTCTGGGGTCCTAATCTCAAAACACATATGGAAGTAAAACAAACCTTTATCTCCAAAGTAGCCTGGGAGTGGCTTGGGATCCCCTGGAATGAGCTGTAGGAAGTTGTGGGGAACAGGGTCATCTGGGATTCTTTGCTTTCCTGGCTATTACCGCGACCCTATCTGGATTACATGGATTTTCTTAAATAACGATGATAATTGGTCCACTCTGTTCTGTGGTCCTGAAGCATGGAGTGTTTGATCAAGGTGCTGACCCCTGACCTCAAAATACATATGTAAAACAAACTTTTATTTTAAATGTATCATTATTACTCTTTTTTATAACCAAGGTTGCAACACCCTAGTGCACTTTACGAATAGAAAAAGTGCTTATTTTGATACAGTGATTAAAATTAGTGTCAGTGCCACACAAAATAAAATTATACATACATATCTGAGACCAGATCATATTTTGTTGCTGGTTCTTACATGTATAGGAAACACAGTGACTTGGTTGAAATTACAGTTACATCACCAAAAAGACAGCTGAGTTCTCAACAATAGAGTAGTGCATCTTCCATTAGCAGTCTGAACTCTCTCGGTTCTTATTGATAGATATTACATTTCCCTACTGTTGTGCAGTATAGTATAAATTATAAATCGAACAACTTTACACTAAGACTATCCTTATCAATCATTTAACAATGGTTAAAAAATGTTCATGAATGGTTATTAACCTCTTAACAAGCAGGCCTGGCGATGGGCCCAAAATTTTATTTTCCACTTCTATGACCTGAAGATATGCTTGAGTCCCTGTAGTTACTGAATAATAAGCCTTTGGACAAAATAAACCAGGATTGTTAAGGGGTTAATAAGGCCATGAACACATTAAAAACCATTGCTAAAATGTTACTACATATAAAAAAAGGGTCTGTTCCTTGCCAAATAGTGACTCCACATTTATGACTACTATTAAACCTCAGATCATGTGGGTTACTCACTTTATGTTCAGCATTCAACCTTTACAATTTTCATTTAAATCAGATAGAACAGGTCACCGTTGCTCTTGTTATTTGTGGGTTATAACATTAAGAAACTTTTGTAACAATTTTAAACTATTCATAAACACTTTATAATATTATTGTAAAGTGGTACACTGAAAATGAAGCTGTGTAGTAGTGTTGGTTTTGTCAGCTGAAGTTAAAAACAATCTGGAAACAAATTAAACCTTGAAGACGAGGATTCAAATATTCTACAAGTTAAAATATACATAGCTGATTCTCTGAACCATGAATAGAAAATGGCATATATCAGTGGATTCAGAGAGGAGTTAATGTATAGCAGCCATCCAAGCACAGTCCACACCATTGACAAAGATGTGACACTTTCAACTGAGAGAGAACCTATATATAATGGTATCCAGCAAGCAAGATAAACAAAAATGACAATTCCTAATGTTTTCGCTGCTTTGGTTTCAGAAGAATTTGAAGGTTTGGCTCCCTGTTTTTTTGAGGCACCATTTGCCACAGCTCTAACAGCTTTAGCTTGACGTCTTGCCACATTAAAAATGATTGAATACAAGACCAGTATAATAAAGCAAGGGGCTACAAAAAAAATAACCAGGTCAATAATCACCCAGGAATATTTGACGAATAAGACGCACTCCCCATAACATCCACTGGATATCTGAGATAGAAGAAGGTGATCATTAGTGTACAAATAGATAATGACATAAAATAGACAGAAAGACCAGCCCATGATGATGAACACAGACATTTTACAAACTGTGACTCTCGTAGAATACAGTAGAGGGTCACTGACAGCAATGTACCGGTCAACTGCAATGAAAACCAGGCTACAGAGAGATGCTGACATCGAGAGACTATTGATCATTGGAGCAACTGAGCATGCAATTTTTCCAAGATACCAACAGGAGTCAATTAGCTCCATTATTTTCACAGGCATAACAAACAGACCCACGAGAAGATCCGCCACAGCCAGAGAGAGGATGAGCAGGTTGGTGGCAGTATGGAGCTGCTTGAAGTGAGAGATGGAGATGATCACCAGCAGGTTCAGAAGAACAGTGCACAGAGAAACACATGAAAAAAAAATAACCAGAAATATATAAGCAGGGCCTGTTCGCACCTCCTTTCTGCAAGATGAGTTGTTGTCAGGAAAGCAGTACTGGATGGACATGTTAAGCTGATCGTCATTAATGTTCATCTGGGCCAGATGATTATACCACATGAATTGATACATTTGCCCTTTTGAAATTCCTTTTTTATAGCAAAAGTATTAACCCTCCCACTGACATATGATTGGCTACTTTGTCCCCATCACTCCAGTAGCATTTTGCAGCATTACTTTCCCTTTAATTATGATAATAATGAAGCATACAATTTTTGCACATATTTGCTGTTGATTAGCAGAACCAAGCCCACTGTCCAGCAGTGATCTGTTCTTTAGGAAGCATCATTACAGAAGGTCATAACAAAATGACTGAACTTCATATTAGTGTCAAGGTAACCAGGGGCCATATTACAGAAAATTCTTAAGTCTGAGATTTGCTTTGTTGTTATGGCAACTTCAGTTAAGACTGAAGTTAGGAGAGAAGCTATTACAGAACAACAGTTCTTAAGTCTATAATCTTATCTTATTTCCAGATAAGAAAACGGTATTACAGAAACACCTCAAGTTGCCAAAATATCCTAAATATTTTCTTAACTTTGACAAAGTCCAGAGTGTCTTATCTTCTGTTTTAATCATCTGTTTCTATTGTTTTGTGCAGAGATACGCAGAATAGTTCACTTTAAGTAGCGTTTTAAGCCCCAGACACTGCAGACTCGATCTCCACCGTCCCCTCTTATTACCCTTGAACGTTTATGTTGATGAAAACTCGTCAGATAAAATATCACAGAGATGGTGGATAATAATGAGGAGACCGAGCTAAATGTTTGTCTGTTTATTAGGAGGAATAACGTTAGCGTGCTCGTCTAGAGCGTTTGGGAAATGACATTGTGGGGAGCGCGATGCTCTGATAAACAGCACAGAGCTCTGACACAATATTCTTAACTCTCAGTTCATCGCGCTTTAGTTTTATTTGACCTTTTTTACCTCAGTAACGGTAGCTAACATTAGCTGTCTGGCTAACTAACTTGATTACGTGTTTACGTTTCAGCTGTGCACAGATGGTCGGTTGCTAGGTAACAGACATGACAGATGATTGTCGACTTCAATCAAGTAAGTTGAGATTTCCTAACTTGAGATCAGATAAGATGCTATAAGAGTAACATAAGATTCGCTTCTGTAATAGGAATTTGTGAAAAATCTTATCTTGACCTGTCAGACAAAAATAATTCTTTCAATTATATATACATATATATATATATACATATATATATATATATATATATATATATATATATATATATATATATATATATGCATATAAAATGTTTAATCCATATTATACAACAGTCAGTTCCGATGGCACAGTCTGATTGGTTGAGAAGTGTTCTGGCTGTACTGTAATTTATGATAACAGCATTTTTTTATAACAACTATACCATTTCGCTTAGCACCAGTATGTAAAGTGTGACTTCTTTGCAGTTAACCATTAATATGTGTCTACTTGAATCAGCACTCTGTAGCAGCAATGCTAACCAATCAGCATTTAATAGTACTAATGCCAATCAATCAGCACTAAGGAGAAGCAATGCCAACCAGTAAGCACTCAATAGCAGTAAAACCAACCAATCAGCACTCAATATCAGTTATACCAACCAATCAGCACTCAGTAGCAGTAAACATCTAAAAATGGTCAAACTTCTTCTGACAAGATGAGAGTAGAGAGCACAGAGGTTTGTGGCAAGGTAGCAGAAAGCAGTCTAAAAAGACAATGATAGCCACAATCGGTCAGATATACAGCTTTGGGCAAAGTTGTTTTCTTCAAACGAAGAAAATGGATGAACATGTGGTTCCTTTCCTTTTGAATCTCTACCTATGAACCACAACAGGGCTTTTCTTGATATAAGTAGTCTAATAAGTCATTAAGGGCCCCCAAGACACCAGGGGTCCCTGAGAATGTACTTTCTAGATGTAATTATATGTTAGCGCTAAGCTAATGGCATTTCACATGAACTTTTTTTTTTCAGTTCTAGATAAAACACAGATATTTGAGTCTTGAGACATGTTTTATCCAAAGCTTGTAACAGAGATCATATGTTCTACATTGTATGTAGCAGGTTTCCAGTCACTCTTTCAGTAAACAGTCCTGGAATAGAAATGCTTTGACTGTTTTCCATTCCTAACAACTAACTGAATGCATTAGGCTACGCTTGTATGCACAGTCGGTCAAAGCATGATTTTGAATCTGCCAATTCCCAATAACGTTACTGGTTCATCTGACACATTAGGCCTAGATTTCAGCTTCTGTCCTAACCAATGAGAGAGCTTGGCTATATCTACCAGAGAGAAAAAAATAATCTGATTGGATAATTTTTCATTGAGCATTTCAAGAAATTTACTCCCTTGTATCCAACCAAACTTGCTGAAACTTACTGAAAAGAGCAGCACTACAATTTGCAGGTTAAATACAACAAGCATGATGATTAAGTGTTTTTTTTTTTTCATGTGAATCTTTAGGCTTCCTCTGAAGGCCAAGAAGGCTCTGAGGGTTCCCTTCTGGATTTTTCATGCATAACATAACCTTGAGCATTACTGTCTGGCTAAATGTTGTCATGTATCTTTGATAAATATCTTGCAAACAAAATAGATACAAGGTGCAAAGACCCCTTTGCAGAGCTTTCATCTGTGAAAAGGGACCTATTTTGTTATGTTATTTGTACATTTCCTATTCTCCGCAATTTGGCAATTATTTAATCAAGTATGCAACGCTCCCTGAAAAACAGATGGCATGTAAAAGGTGTGTATATATCTTTGAAAGATGTGGCTTTTAAACTTTATGCTGGCTTTTAAACTTTATGCCAGTAATAATCTGAATGGCCATTTTCTTCTTTGACCCAGAGAGCAAAACATCCATTATTTCCATAAATAATCTGAAAGGTGGACTCATCAGACCACAACATACAGAGAAGTCGGCAGCCTTTCTGGACATTGTTGACACATGGCTTCCACTGTGCATAGAACAGTTTTGACTTACATATGTGGATGCAGCAAAAAAACATATTTATTGACAATGGTTTTCAAAGCATTCCCAAGCCCATGTGGTGATATCCATCACAAAAGTATGCTAGTTTTTAATGCAGTGCCATCTGAGGGGTTGAAGGTCATGGGCATTCAGTTGTTGGCCTTGCTATGCTTACACAGAGATTCCTCTGGATTCCCTGAATCTTTTGATGATGTTATGCACTATAGAGGGTGAATTGCCAGAAATCCTTGCAATGACACACTGAGGAATGTTTTTTTTTGAACAGGTGGATTTTTTTGCTGATATATTTTTGGCAAAGTAGCGAGTCTCCACCCATTCTCTCTTACAAAAGACTCGGCCTTTCCTGTTCCTTTTACACTCAACCATGATTACGTCACCTTTTTTCAGAGGTTTTCTGAACATTTAAAAATGGTACTAGTCTTAAATTGTCCCTGTCTTAACTTGTTTTAAATATGTCAGAATGAGCATAAATTTACTAAAAAAAATCAATAACTTGTCTTTTTACTGCTTTTGTTTAAATACAGGTCAAAGTGGATGTACAAATTACTGCTTTCTGTTTTTGTTTGCACATCCTGTCACAGCTTTTTATGAATTTAGCAGAGGCACTTCTTCCTCACACTGTTGTATTTTATACTTAATAGAACATACATATACATCCAATTAAGTATAATAGAATGCTAAATAATAAAATGTTGGGAGGAAGCATCAGTATCACACATTCCCACTATACCAAATGTGTTACTATATACTACTATGTAACTATATTGTCAGTGAAATAGCTACTTTTCAATTGTATTTCTTTTTCCAGGTTTTATAAGCTCTCACTGTAGCCATGAAATTGTGAATGGTAGAGCTCTGGTCAATGGCATGTCAAATTGGCCAAAATAGGAGACAGTGGTGACCCTGAGACAGGTGTAAAGGACTTCAAAAGAAGAATTGAAGAGTGTAGCCTGTACAGATACCACTAAAATATTGGTGGAATGCCAAAAGCTACACATTCTTCAGGACATTGTGTCTAAGCCCACTTGATGGCAGTATTGCTGTTATATTTGAACCACCTCACTTGCTTCTTTTAGTCAATTACAGGAGCCTCCTTTATGGAAGAAAATCTCTAAATGGCAGAGTATGAAGACTATATTCAGTCACTCTAATAACCAGATGATGGCTTCCCAATTACAACTGACACTGCCAACAATAATGTGACAATAAAACGAATAATTTTATTAGGAAAAACCTTAGAAAAACTTTTTTGATTCAGTTTCATAAAAGTATTTCTCAGGTAAAGTAGTTTGTAAGTTAGAGTAGGCCTCAGTCACTTGACCCACAGTTCCAGCAGTATTCCTTGCATCACCATATGCCTTGTTTATTTGACACCTTTAATTGTGAGGTTTCAACTGAAGTGCTTATTAAGCCACTATTGTTGTCGGACAGGGCATGCAGGTGCTAATAGGGTCTTAAGAGACCTGTGGTTAGAATCGGGTAAATAGGCCATCTCATGTTATAATCTAGTAAATTAAAGGCTTCTAATGGTCCCAGCTGAATAGGGAAGATATGCATTACATCATGAAAGCTCCACTGATTTACTGATGCAAACTTCTTAGTTCTTTCAACCCTAACTCTTAAAGTAAGAATTCTATAAAATAAATATCCACAAACTAAAGCATGAAAATATATGGCACACAAAACTATGAACATTATCATACAAAGAGGCCTAGTTAACAATCGCTATGTATTACTTTTATCTTTTTTTATTTGAGTTAAATTAAAAAAGTACAATTTGTCTGCCACTGGCATTTACATATGGGAAAACATATATGAAAATGATCACTTTAGTTTAGAATATGAAATTCTTCATAGAACTGATATACGCTATATGGCCAAATATATGTGGACACTTCTCCTAATTATTAAGTTATTTAACAGTTGTATAAAATCAACAGCTCCATACAGACATGGTTAGATGAGAACTCCAGTGGCCTGCACAGAGCCCTGACCTCAACCCCACTGAATACCTAAGGGATGGACTGGAATGTCGATTGTGAGCCAGGCCTTCTTACCCAGTGTCAGTACCTGACCTCACAAATGCTCTGAATACTCTGCATGGACATAAATTCCCACAACTTGGATACATCTAAGAAACTTTGACCTCATAACTTACTAGCTCCTCTCAAGACCTTCTGTAGTAATGGAATAATGTTCATGCATTCATTCATTTGTTAAGGGCAGCTAATGTTTTCAAACGATATAAAAAATTGAAAACAAAATAAGGCTTTGAGGTTTCATGATGATCCACACAGGGAGCTCCTGAGTGGCACAACTGTTTGAGCATAGGTAGGCCCTATGGTCAGGAAATTGCCGGGGGTCGAAGAGAACACATAAGACCACTTTCTCTCTCTCTGGGTGGGCAGGATGTTAGCTAGTGTGGGGGTCTGTTAGCTGAATTATTTCAGAAATGACAGCTATTGTACTCCTATAAGTGTGCTGAGCTGCCCAATGGTGTTGTGTTAGCAGTACTTTGAAAAGATGCAAGGGTTCCTCACGTGTCTCAAAGGATGCATGTGACAGCCTTCACCCTCTTAGCTTGGTAGCATCATGTTACAGAGGCCTAGCTGGAAGGTGTAAATGGATGTGATTACACCATCTGTTCATAGGAAACTCAAATTACCAAGCACAAAGTTGGAGTTCAAGGATGAGGATGAAATGTTTCCAGGTGAAATGTTTTTCACATAATGGATTATGTCCAAAGTGATTTAGGATACTGCAGAAAAGATTGTATGATATTATGATAAAGATTGTATGATAAAACTGGATAATTGTCCATGAAAACAAATTGAGCAGTTTGGAGCCATGAATGAAACAAAACATGAACCCAGAATAAAACTGTCATTAGAAATGAAATAGGCCAGAGATTCCTGAGACATTGCTTGTGAAGACAGAAAACAAAAGCCACTGTCCTCAACATCCCTGAGCTGTTTGCTGCCTGTGTTTCACACTTCAGAGTCTGGCCTTATCTCCAGGTTAGTTACTGAAAGGAAAAATAAGAAGTGTATCAGACGCTGCTGTAGGATTATACATAGCAAAACGACACACAGAACAGTGAACAACGAGGACAATAAGATTTATAACAATCTTTACTTTCTCCTACATTCTGTATTTCTACTATATTAAGCAAAGTCACCAAATCAGATAAAATATTTTAATCAATAAAAAACATCATACCTTGAGCTGTAAGTTCTTGTTATTGGCTAACAGCTTCAGGCCATTTGAGTCCCACCTTTTCAAGCTCATTTCAGAAGTTTTCAATAGAGATTGGGACTAAAGACTAGGGTGGTCATATGATCCTACAGACACTGAACCATTGTTTGTGTAGACTTGGTGGTTTGGATTGCTGTCCTGTCACAAGATCCAACCACGACCTATACATTACCTCCTACCAGATGCAGCAAGATTTTGATCTTAATCCTTTTAGCATTTGATGTCCATGATGCTGTGTATTCTAGCAAGGCTCCTGGGGCCTTTGGACTTATAATAACACCCCATAACCACCATACTTCAAGGTAGAGATTAGGTTCTTCTGTTCATGACTCTTTTCGACCAAACCCACTGCTGGTGTTTGTTGCAAAGCAAAATTCCTATTTCAGGTTCATTTGACCATAAACTCTGGTTCAAGTCAGAGTTCCAGTGATCTTAGGTGAACTACAAGAATGTGTGTGGTTTTACAACAGCAGAGATTTTCAAGCCTTGCCATTTTTGTGTCATTAAGGAGGCCTAATAGTAGTTTGGGACTTGACAATTGGGCAAATTTCCAATACTGATCCTTGAAAGTTCTGCCTTTCAAATCATTCTCCTCACTGTGTGCTGCGATAAAATGCATGTACCCCCTTTCATGCAGGTTCATAACAATTTAATTAAAGCAAAGATGCGTTTTGTCAAGTAGGAAGCTTTATAAAAGCCTTTTTTTGATTTATGAAGTTGATTCTGAGTTGAGGTTTCTGAGTTGATTGACGAACACGATGTTGGGCCTGCAGGCCACTACAAATTTAGATCTCAGTGAAACACGAAGGTATGGACAACCACTGAAGACATTTCTGAGTTCCTAAAGTCTCAGGAATGGAAAAAAAAATAGTAAAAAAAAGTTTTTTTGTGTTTTTTCCTAAAGTACAGAGTCTGTCAAAGAAGAATTTACTTGGCTCAGATCATGGTTGTATCTATTGTCCTACAACATATATAAGACTCCCAACATTCAAACATAAAATGGCAGAGAAAAGGCTGATTTCAATGCCATTGACAACTATGTTCACTTAAGACAGGTAGATGGTTAAGGTAAATTCAATTATGATTATTATAATGTTTGGACAGGTTTTCTACTTGTGAGCAGCTGAAAGTATTGAGGACCTTTTGGTATGATGCTTAAATTTTATAGCCACTACCATCATTGATGTCTGACCCCATCAAACCATTACAGCTCTCCTGTGGTAAAATGAACTGATAAACAACTGCTTAGCAGGTTATGCCCTGATCTTTCCTGTGGGTGTCAATATTTCTGCAGGACACTAAACGTACAAATACATCTCCATCAGTATAGACACATGCAATATTGTGTCTTGTTCTTCACAAGCTCTCTGATAGTGATACTCCAGCAGCAACATCCCTGAAATAGATGTAAACTTTGGCCTAGTTGCAAATTGGTAATGGCTATGGTTGGCCCTATAAGCTGTAAGACTTGTAGTCATGATAGGCTTCTAACAGTGAGTATGATAGGTTTGTAAAAGTAGTCATGATAGGCTTTGTGATAGACTTGTAATAGTATTCCGTTAAGCTTAATGATAGACTCTATGACAAGCTTCTAACAATCATTATGATATGAGATGCTTATAAAAGCAGTGATGAAAGGCTTCATGATACATGAAAAAGGAGGCATTATAGGATTCGAACAGTAGTCATGATAAGGTTCGTGACACCTCTGCTAGTAGTCATGATAGTGTTCACGATAGGCTTCTAGCAGTAGTCATGATATGATATAGTTCAAGTATTCATAATAGGCCTCATGTTATGGCTCTAACTGTGGTTAGGAAAGATTTCGTAATAGGCCTCGAACAGTAGTCATGATCGATTTCTCCTAAGAGTAAATGAAAGGCTTCATAATAGACTTGTGTCAGTGGTCAGGATAAGGTTAACAATAGGCATGTAACAGTACTTGGGCTTCATTATAAGCTTCTGAAAGTAATCATGATAGGCTTCTAACAGTGTTTGTTATAAGCTTAATGATAGGCTTATGACAGTAGTTATAATGGGCTTCATGACAGACTTCTAATAGTAGTCATAATATGCTTCTAACAGTAGGCTTGAAAAGCATCATCATTGGCTTCTAACAGTAGTCATGATGGGTTTCATAATAGAGATCAGGATAAGCTTCAAACTTTAGTTATAATAGGTCAAATAGGCTTCACAATAGGCCTCTAACAGTAGTAATGATAGCTAGGCTTCTAAAAGTAGTTATGAAAGGCTTCATATACTGCTAATAGCAGCCATGATAGTCCTCTAACAGTAGTTATGATTGATATGCTTGTAACAGTAGTCCTGACAGTATTAATGATAGTTTTCTTCTTTTTTTTTTTAACTAAATTGCTTTCTCTTTTTTCCTGACAACAGCTAATGTGTGTGCATATCCTAAAATTGTTTGTGTTAGTTTACTGTTTGGACTATACTGTTTATCTAAGACTAATCAGCAGGTATTATGACTTTATTGGTGCTTTTGCATAGATATGTTTAGGTATGGTTGGATAAACCAGGCAAATGGAGGTTTCTAACAGTATTGACGGTAGGTTTCTGACAATGGTCATAATAGCTTACATGCTGGGCTTCTAACAGTAGTCATGATTCATAGGCTTATAGCAGGTATACATTATAGGCTTCTGAAAGTAGTCATGATTGATAGGCTTCTGACAGTGGTTATGATAGGCTTCATGATAGGCTACTAAAAGTAGTCATGGTCTGCTTTATAATAGAATTCTAAATGTAGTCATGAAAGGCTTCTAAAAGTTGTCAGGTTGGACATAAAACTGTAAGGATGATAGGTTTCAAGATAGGCTTCTAAACATAATTGCGGCAAGCTTCATGATAGACAGTAGTCATGGCAGTATTGATGATAGTTTTCTTTTTTTAAACTAAATTGATTTCTCTTTTTGTCCTGACAGCAGCTAATATGTGTGCACATTCTAAAATTGTTTGACTAAGACTAATCAGCAGGTATTACGAATTTATTGGTTCTTTTGCGTAGATATCATGTTTAGGTATGATTTGATAAACCAGGCAAATGTAGAGAAAAGTCTGCACACTTGGCTGCTTCATTGATCCATCCATACAGTTGAATCAAAGGCCTTTCCAATTGCAATATGACAACAATGATGTCAAACATTTCATCAGCCATCAAAACATGGCACTGCCTTTTGGGAGCTGAGTAGTCTCTGTTTCATCAATCTGTTTATTTCACACCTTTAATGAACTCCTTCCATTTGAGAATAGCTTCCGTGACTGACCTGCAGCACAAAAGGTGCTAACAGCACCCTCAGGTTTACATTTCATCATAAACGGTCTAATGAGAGCTATCAGGGGCTCTTACCCCCCAGACGGCTTTCCCTTTCTGAATTTGCTGAGAGTGAATGACTCAGACAAAGTGGAAAAGTTTGTCCGGCCTTGTTTAGGCCTGTCCACTACTGTTATATCTCATACTACTCTGGCCCAGTGTTAGAGTCCACTGCACTCTTCACACTTGACCATTCCTGACAGGAATTTCTGACAAGCGGGAAAAAATGTCATGTGTCAGGCAAGAAGGAAAAGCATGTTACTCTGGTGAAAACCAGTAGTGAAGAGGATATTACATTAGTAATGTGCCATTAAATGGTTATTTAACACACAAAACATTCTTTTCTAAGATATATTTATACAAACTGAATTATGTCAGTTACCAGTAATGTTTACAATTAAAATGCAGCAAAATAACAATGATAAAGCTCTTTATTAACTTTATAAGCAGTGACCTTTATGTAAATCTCTTAATAAACCTCAGCAATAGAAACTTGCAAATCATTACATTCACAACACCACTGTATTTATTAAAACAATATACTTTTAAACAATGATCTCTTTACCTATACATACTTAAAAAGATGGCAAGGGTTTATAAGTACAGAAAATTGTTCTTTATAGAACCATGAACTCTTTACATGATTGAAAGGTTCTTCGCATCATGAAAGGGCTCTTCAGATTGATGGAGAATGTGTTGTAGATCATTCCACATAGAAAGGCTTCTATTGTTACAGGCAATAGAAGAACCCTTTTTGTTGCTACATAGAGCCCCTTTTAAGAAGGTTCTATATAGAACCATTTACAATACATTCTCAATCAATCTGAAAAACCCTATTACCATGCAAAGAATCCCTTGATCATGCAAAGGATTCATTGAAGGTTCTAGGTTCTATATAGAACCATTTTCTTTACTAAAGAGGCCTTGAAGAACCATCTTTTTTAAGAGTGCAGAGAGTTCATGGATAAAAGATAGGTGCAAGCATTAGGATGCAAATAACAATAGATCTTTCCAGAACTAATATATGAAACCACTGAAACACATACATCTGCTGTATTAGATCTGCTATTGGGTATATTGAGATGCTGAGTTTGTTAACCAAGAATGACAGAACAATGAATGATTTTGTGTGTTTTAACACTTACAATTCTTACATGGACACTTTTTGACACTCAAAAAACTTTTAATATTGTTAAGATAGGCTAAAAATAGGGCTAAAAGGCTTTTAAAAATGGTCATGATATGTTTAATATGGGCTTCTAAGTGTATTCATTATAGTCTTTTAACTAGTCATGATAGGCTTCTAGTAGTAGTGATGACAGGCTTCATGATAGGCTTCTAAAAGTACTCATTCTACTCAATCTAAAAGTATTCATCATAGGATTCTAACAGTAATGATAGTAAATAGGCTTCTAACAGTAGTCATACCTAAAAGGCTTCATGACAGGTTGCTAATAATAGTTGTGACAGTAGTTATGATAGGCTTCATGATAGGCTTCTATCAGTATTGATGATCGGTCTCTGACAACAGTTGTGATAGGTTACATGATAGGCCTCTAACAGTAGTCATGACTGATAGGCTTCAAACAGTGGTTATGATAGAGATCATGACCTGCATGTACCAGTGATTATGACAGGTTTCTGACAGTGGTTATGATAGACTTCACTACAGGCTACTAAAAGTAGTGCTGATTTGCTTTTAATAGTAGTCATTATCAATAGGCTTCTAATAGTAGTTATAAAAGGCTTCTCACAGCACTCATGATGAATAGGCCTCTAACAGCAGTCATGATAGGCTTCATGACAGAGATATAATAGTAGTCATAATAGGCTTCAAACAGTAGTCATGAAAGGCTTGATCATATCCTACTAATAGTAGTGATGATAGGCATCTAACAGATAATTGATAAGTTATGATTGATGTGCTTGTCACAGTAGTGATGATAGGGTTCATGACAGGTTTCTAACAGTATTGATGGTAGGTTTCTGACAATGGTCATAATAGCTTACATGCTGGGCTTCTAACAGTAGTCATGATTCATAGGCTTATAGCAGGTATACATTAAAGGCTTCTGAAAGTAGTCATGATTGATAGGCTTCTGACAGTGGTTATGATAGGCTACATGACAGACTTCTAACAGTAGTGACGATAGGCTTCACGACAGAGATTTAATAGTAGCCATAATAGGCTTCAAACAGTAGTCATGAAAGAAATAATGACTGACTTCTAAAAGTTGTCATGATAGAGATCAAGATAGGCTTCTAACCGTAATTACGGCAAGCTTCATGATAGACTTCATGAAAAGCTCTATCATTGTCATGATGAATAGGCTTCAAAGTGCAGTGATGATGGGCTTCATGACACTTCTTATAGTAGTCATGATTGGCTTCTGTCAGTATTCCAAATGGCTTCAAGGCAGACTTCGATGAGTAGTCCTGATTGGCTTCTAAGAGTAGTCATGAAAAGCTTCATCATGTACTACTAATAGTAGTTGATAAGGCTCTAACAGATTGATTAGTAAGTTATGACTGATATGCTTGTAACAGTAGTGATTATAGGCTTTAAGACAGGTTTCTGACAGTATTGATGATCGGTTTCTGACAATAGTTATGATAGGTTACGTGATAGGCCTCTAACAGTAGCCATGATTCATAGGCTTATAACAGTACATATGTTAGGCTTAATGTTAGGCTTGGGCTTCTGTTTGATGTTTCTTTTTTTATTATTAAACTGCTTTCTCTTATGCTCATGAAAACAGACTGACATCTGATAAGCTTGTAATAGTAGGTATGATGGTTTATAACAGTAGTCATGGTTGATATGATTCCAAAAATAGTAATGATAGGCTTCATGAGGGGCTTCTAACTGTAGTCATGATGGGCTTCTAACAGTAGTCATGATGGGCTTCATCATAGAGATCAGCTTCTAACATTAGTTATAATCAGTTAAAATAAGCTTCATGATAGGCATCTTAAGGTAGTAATGATATGATTCTTATAATAATCATGATAAGCTTGTAAAAGTAGTCATGACTGACAGGCTTCTAACTGTAGCCATGATAGGCTTCATGTACCACTAACAGTAGTTATGATTGATATGCTTGTAGTAGTAGTGATGATCGACTTCTTGTTAGGCCGGTTCTTCTGTTTTGGTCTTTCTTTTTTTCAAAAAAGTGCTTTCTTCTATCTGCTTACCAAAACTGACTGACAACAGCTGACACATGTGCATATCTTATCTCTTTGTGCTTATTCATAGTTTGGACTGTGCTGTTTATCTGAGACTAATCAGAAGATATTGTTGGTTTTTGGGGGCATTTCCATAGTTGTTGTGTTAATGTATGGACTGATAAACAAGAGAAATGTATAGAGAGTCTACTGAATTGACTGCTTCATGAATCCATCCACATAGTTGAATCAAAGGCCTTTCCATAAACCAATATGACAACAATGTCCATCTAAGACTAATCAGCAGGTATTATGACTTTATTGATGTCATGTTTAGGTATGATTTGATAAACCAGGTAAATGTATAGAAAAGTCTGTACGCTTGGCTGCTTCATTGATCCATCCATATAGTTGAATCAAAGGCCTTTCCAAATGCAATATGAAAACAATGATGTCAAACATTTCATCAGCCACCAAAACATGGCACTGCCTTTTGGGAGCTGAGGAGGCGCTGTTTCATCAATCTGTTTATTTCACACCTTTGATGAACTCCTTCCATTTGAGAATAGCTTCCGTGACTGACCTGCAGCACAAAGAGTGCTAACAGCACCCTCAGGTTTACATTTCATCATAAACGGTCTAATGAGAGCTATCAGGGGCTCTTACCCCCCAGACGGCTTTCCCTTTCTGAATTTGTCGAGAGTGAATGACTCAGACAAAGTGGAAAAGTTTGTCCGGCCTTGTTTAGGCCTGTCCACTACTGTTACATCTCATACTACTCTGGCCCAGTGTCCACTGCACTATTCAAACTTGACCATCCCTGACAGGAATTTCTGACAGGTGAGAAAAATGTCATGTCTCAGACAAGAAGGTAAAGCTTGTTACTGTGGTGAAAAACAGTAGTGATGAGGATATTACATTAGTAATGTGCCATTAAATGGCTATTTAACACACAAAACGTTCCCACCTTCATTATATTTAAACAAATTAATGTATGATTTAGTAAAAAAAACATCACGCTCATAATGCAGCATCATGCCAGTTTTGAAGCTCTTTATTAACTTCATTACTATTAGTTTTATATTAATCTCTTAATCAACCTCAGCATTAGAAACAGCATTAACATTACACACACACACATCACTGAATTTCTTTTTTTCCATTATGAAAGTTCATGTAAAAAGAGAGGCACAAGCATCAGGATGAAAATAACCATTAATATCTCCAATAATAGTTATGATATGACATGACTCTAACAGTAGCCCTGATAGGCTTCATGATCGGCCTGTTAGTAGTCATGATTGATAGGCTTCCAACTGTAGTGATGATAAACATTATGGCACACTTCTAAACAGCAGTCATGAAAGGCTTCATGATAAGCTTCTAAAAGTAGTTATGAGAGATAAGGATGAGCTTCTAACAGTAGTTATGATGGGTTATAACAGTATTCATGATAGTCTATTAACCGTAGTGATGATAGGCTTCTAGTAGTGATGACAGGCTTCATGACAGGCTTCTAACAGTATTCATGCCAAAAAGGCTTCTAAAAGTATTCATCATAGGTTTCTAACAGTAATGGTAATCAATAGGCTTCTAACAGTAGTCATACCTGAAAGGCTTCTAACAGTAGTCATACATGAAAGGCTTCTAACAGTAGTCATACCTGAAAGGCTTCATGACAGGTTGCTAACAATAGTTGTGACCACAGGTATGATAGGCTTCATGATAGGCTTCTATCAGTATTGATGATAGGTCTCTGACAACAGTCGTGATAGGTTACATGATAGGCCTCTAACAGTAGTGATCACTGATAGGCTTCAAACAGTGGTTATGATAGAGGTCATGACCTGCTTGTACCAGTGATTATGACAGGTTTCTGACAGTGGTTATGATAGACTTCACTACAGGCTACTAAAAGTAGTGCTGATTTGCTTTTAATAGTAGTCATTATCAATAGGCTTCTAATAGTAGTTATAAAAGGTTTCTCACAGCACTCATGATGAATAGGCCTCTAACAGCAGTCATGATAGGCTTCATGACAGAGATCTAATAGTAGTCATATTAGGCTTGATCATATCCTACTAATAGTAGTGATGATAGGCATCTAACAGATAATTGATAAGTTATGATTGATGTGCTTGTAACAGTAGTGATGATAGGGTTCATGACAGGTTTCTAACAGTACTGATGATTTCTGACAATGGTCATAATAGCTTACATGATGGGCTTCTAACAGTAGTCATGATTCATAGGCTTATAGCAGGTATACATTATAGGCTTCTGAAAGTAGTCATGATTGATAGGCTTCTGACAGTGGTTATGATGGGCTACATGACAGACTTCTAACAGTAGTCACGATAGACTTCGTGACAGAGATTTACTAGTAGCCATAATAGGCTTCAAACAGTAGTCATGAAAGAAATAATGACTGACTTCTAAAAGACTACTCTTAGAAGCCTATCAGGACTACTCATCGAAGTCTGCCTTGAAGCCATTTGGAATACTGACAGAAGCCTATCATGACTACTGTAAGAAGTGTCATGAAGCCCATCATCACTGCACTTTGAAGCCTATTCATCATGACAATGACAGAGCTTTTCATAAGCCTATTGTGACTACTGTTAGAAGTCTGTCATGTAGCCTGTCATAACCACTGTCAGAAGCCTATCAATCATGACTACTTTCAGAAGCCTATAATGTATACCTGCTATAAGCCTATGAATCATGACTACTGTTAGAAGCCCATCATGTAAGCTATTATGACCATTGTCAGAAATCATCAGTACTGTTAGAAACCTGTCATGAACCCTATCATCACTACTGTTACAAGCACATCAATCATAACTTATCAATTATCTGTTAGATGCCTATCATCACTACTATTAGTAGGATATGATCAAGCCTTTCATGACTACTGTTTGAAGCCTATTATGACTACTATTAGATCTCTGTCATGAAGCCTATCATGACTGCTGTTAGAGGCCTATTCATCATGAGTGCTGTGAGAAACCTTTTATAACTACTATTAGAAGCCTATTGATAATGACTACTATTAAAAGCAAATCAGCACTACTTTTAGTAGCCTGTAGTGAAGTCTATCATAACCACTGTCAGAAACCTGTCATAATCACTGGTACATGCAGGTCATGATCTCTATCATAACCACTGTTTGAAGCCTATCAATCATGAATACTAACAGAGGCCGATCATGTAGCCTATCAGGGCTACTGTTGGAGTCATGTCATATCATAACTATTATTGGAGATATTAATGGTTATTTTCATCCTGATGCTTGTGCCTCTCTTTTTACATGAACTTTCATAATGGAAAAAAAGAAATTCAGTGATGTGTGTGTGTAATGTTAATGCTGTTTCTAATGCTGAGGTTGATTAACAGATTAATATAAAACTAATAGTAATGAAGTTAATAAAGAGCTTCAAAACTGGTATGATGCTGCATTATGAACGTGATTTTTTTTTACTAAATCATACATTAATTTGTTTAAATATAATGAAGGTGGGAACGTTTTGTGTGTTAAATAGCCATTTAATGGCACATTACTAATGTAATATCCTCATCACTACTGTTTTTCACCACAGTAACAAGCTTTACCTTCTTGTCTGAGACATGACATTTTTCTCACCTGTCAGAAATGCCTGTCAAGTGATAGTCAAGTGTGAATAGTGCAGTGGACTCTAACACTGGGCCAGAGTAGTATGAGATGTAACAGTAGTGGACAGGCCTAAACAAGGCCAGACAAACTTTTCCACTTTGTCTGAGTCATTCACTCTCAGCAAATTCAGAAAGGGAAAGCCGTCTGGGGGGTAAGAGCCCCTGATAGCTCTCATTAGACCGTTTATGATGATATGTAAACCTGAGGGTGCTGTTAGCACTCTTTGTGCTGCAGGTCAGTCACGGAAGCTATTCTCAAATGGAAGGAGTTCATCAAAGGTGTGAAATAAACAGATTGATGAAACAGCGCCTCCTCAGCTCCCAAAAGGCAGTGCCATGTTTTGGTGGCTGATGAAATGTTGTTGTCATATTGGTTTATGGAAAGGCCTTTGATTCAACTATGTGGATGGATTCATGAAGCAGTCAATTCAGTAGACTCTCTATACATTTCTCTTGTTTATCAGTCCATACTTTAACATGACAACTATGGAAATGCCCCCAAAAAACAACAATATCTTCTGATTAGTCTCAGATAACCAGCACAGTCCAAACTATGAATAAGCACAAAGAGATAAGATATGCACATGTGTCAGCTGTTGTCAGTCAGTTTTGGTAAGCAGATAGAAGAAAGCACTTTTTTGAAAAAAAGAAAGACCAAAATAGCAACAAGAAGTCTATCATCACTACTACTACAAGCATATCAATCATAACTACGGTTAGTGGTACATGAAGCCTATCATGACTACAGTTAGAAGCCTGTCAGTCATGACTACTTTTACAAGCTTATCATGATTATTATAAGAATCATATCATTACTCAGTACTACTAATAGTAGTTGATAAGCCTCTAACAGGTTGATTAATAAGTTATGACTGATATGCTTGTAACAGTAGTGATTATAGGCTTTAAGACAGGTTTCTTACAGTATTGATGGTAGGTTTCTGACAATAGTCATGATAGGTTACATGATAGGCCTCTAACAGTAGTCATGATTCATAGGCTTATGACAGTACATATGTTAGGCTTAATGTTAGGCTTGGGCTTCTGTTTCTTTTTTTATTATTAAACTGCTTTCTCTTATGCTCATGAAAACAGACTGACATCTGATAAGCTTGATAGTAGGTATGATACGTTTCCAACAGTAGTCGTGATTGATACGCTTCCAAAAATAGTAATGATACGCTTCATGAGGGGCTTCTAACTGTAGTCATGATGGGCTTCATCATAGAGATCAGCATTAGTTATAATCAGTTAAAATAAGCTTCATTAAAGGCATCTTAAGGTAGTAATGATATGATTCTTATAATAATCATGATAAGCTTGTAAAAGTAGTCATGACTGACAGGCTTCTAACTGTAGCCATGATAGGCTTCATGTACCACTAACCGTAGTTATGATTGATATGCTTGTAGTAGTAGTGATGATCGACTTCTTATTAGACCGGTTCTTCTGTTTTGGTATTTCTTTTTTTCAATAAAGTGCTTTCTTCTATCTGCTTACCAAAACTGACTGACAACAGCTGACACATGTGCATATCTTATCTCTTTGTGCTTATTCATAGTTTGGACTGTGCTGTTTATCTGAGACTAATCAGAAGATATTGTTGTTTTTTGGGGGCATTTCCATAGTTGTCATGTTAAAGTATGGACTGATAAACAAGAGAAATGTATAGAGAGTCTACTGAATTGACTGCTTCATGAATCCATCCACATAGTTAAATCAAAGGTCTTTCCATAAACCAATATGACAACAATGATGTCCATCTAAGACTAATCAGCAGGTATTACGACTTTATTGATATCATGTTTAGGTATGATTTGATAAACCAGGCAAATGTATAGAAAAGTCTGCACACTTGGCTGCTTCATGGATCCATCCATATAGTTGAATCAAAGGCCTTTCCATATGCAATATGAAAACAATGATGTCAAACATTTCATCAGCCACCAAAACATGGCACTGCCTTTTGGGAGCTGAGGAGGCGCTGTTTCATCAATCTGTTTATTTCACACCTTTGATGAACTCCTTCCATTTGAGAATAGCTTCCGTGACTGACCTGCAGCACAAAGAGTGCTAACAGCACCCTCAGGTTTACATATCATCATAAACGGTCTAATGAGAGCTATCAGGGGCTCTTACCCCCCAGACGGCTTTCCCTTTCTGAATTTGCTGAGAGTGAATGACTCAGACAAAGTGGAAAAGTTTGTCCGGCCTTGTTTAGGCCTGTCCACTACTGTTATATCTCATACTATTCTGGCCCAGTGTCCACTGCACTATTCAAACTTGACCATCCCTGACAGGAATTTCTGACAGGTGAGAAAAATGTCATGTCTCAGACAAGAAGGTAAAGCTTGTTACTGTGGTGAAAAACAGTAGTGATGAGGATATTACATTAGTAATGTGCCATTAAATGGCTATTTAACACACAAAACGTTCCCACCTTCATTATATTTAAACAAATTAATGTATGATTTAGTAAAAAAAACATCACGCTCATAATGCAGCATCATACCAGTTTTGAAGCTCTTTATTAACTTCATTACTATTAGTTTTATATTAATCTGTTAATCAACCTCAGCATTAGAAACAGCATTAACATTACACACACACATCACTGAATTTCTTTTTTTCCATTATGAAAGTTCATGTAAAAAGAGAGGCACAAGCATCAGGATGAAAATAACCATTAATATCTCCAATAATAGTTATGATATGACATGACTCTAACAGTAGCCCTGATAGGCTTCATGATCGGCCTGTTAGTAGTCATGATTGATAGGCTTCCAACTGTAGTGATGATAAACATTATGGCACACTTCTAAACAGCAGTCATGAAAGGCTTCATGATAAGCTTCTAAAAGTAGTTATGAGAGATAAGGATGAGCTTCTAACAGTAGTTATGATGGGTTATAACAGTATTCATGATAGTCTATTAACCGTAGTGATGATAGGCTTCTAGTAGTGATGACAGGCTTCATGACAGGCTTCTAACAGTATTCATGCCAAAAAGGCTTCTAAAAGTATTCATCATAGGTTTCTAACAGTAATGGTAATCAATAGGCTTCTAACAGTAGTCATACCTGAAAGGCTTCTAACAGTAGTCATACATGAAAGGCTTCTAACAGTAGTCATACCTGAAAGGCTTCATGACAGGTTGCTAACAATAGTTGTGACCACAGGTATGATAGGCTTCATGATAGGCTTCTATCAGTATTGATGATAGGTCTCTGACAACAGTCGTGATAGGTTACATGATAGGCCTCTAACAGTAGTGATCACTGATAGGCTTCAAACAGTGGTTATGATAGAGGTCATGACCTGCTTGTACCAGTGATTATGACAGGTTTCTGACAGTGGTTATGATAGACTTCACTACAGGCTACTAAAAGTAGTGCTGATTTGCTTTTAATAGTAGTCATTATCAATAGGCTTCTAATAGTAGTTATAAAAGGTTTCTCACAGCACTCATGATGAATAGGCCTCTAACAGCAGTCATGATAGGCTTCATGACAGAGATCTAATAGTAGTCATATTAGGCTTGATCATATCCTACTAATAGTAGTGATGATAGGCATCTAACAGATAATTGATAAGTTATGATTGATGTGCTTGTAACAGTAGTGATGATAGGGTTCATGACAGGTTTCTAACAGTACTGATGGTAGGTTTCTGACAATGGTCATAATAGCTTACATGATGGGCTTCTAATAGTAGTCATGATTCATAGGCTTATAGCAGGTATACATTATAGGCTTCTGAAAGTAGTCATGATTGATAGGCTTCTGACAGTGGTTATGATGGGCTACATGACAGACTTCTAACAGTAGTGACGATAGGCTTCACGACAGAGATTTAATAGTAGCCATAATAGGCTTCAAACAGTAGTCATGAAAGAAATAATGACTGACTTCTAAAAGACTACTCTTAGAAGCCTATCAGGACTACTCATCGAAGTCTGCCTTGAAGCCATTTGGAATACTGACAGAAGCCTATCATGACTACTGTAAGAAGTGTCATGAAGCCCATCATCACTGCACTTTGAAGCCTATTCATCATGACAATGACAGAGCTTTTCATAAGCCTATTGTGACTACTGTTAGAAGTCTGTCATGTAGCCTGTCATAACCACTGTCAGAAGCCTATCAATCATGACTACTTTCAGAAGCCTATAATGTATACCTGCTATAAGCCTATGAATCATGACTACTATTAGAAGCCCATCATGTAAGCTATTATGACCATTGTCAGAAACCTACCATCAGTACTGTTAGAAACCTGTCATGAACCCTATCATCACTACTGTTACAAGCACATCAATCATAACTTATCAATTATCTGTTAGATGCCTATCATCACTACTATTAGTAGGATATGATCAAGCCTAATATGACTACTATTAGATCTCTGTCATGAAGCCTATCATGACTGCTGTTAGAGGCCTATTCATCATGAGTGCTGTGAGAAACCTTTTATAA
The DNA here is from genome assembly GCF_904425465.1 of Colossoma macropomum. NCBI lineage: Eukaryota > Metazoa > Chordata > Actinopteri > Characiformes > Serrasalmidae > Colossoma > Colossoma macropomum. Next base: position 5,026,102 of record NW_023494804.1, read on the forward strand.
CTACTATTAGAAGCCTATTGATAATGACTACTATTAAAAGCAAATCAGCACTACTTTTAGTAGCCTGTAGTGAAGTCTATCATAACCACTGTCAGAAACCTGTCATAATCACTGGTACATGCAGGTCATGATCTCTATCATAACCACTGTTTGAAGCCTATCAATCATGAATACTAACAGAGGCCGATCATGAAGCCTATCAGGGCTACTGTTGGAGTCATGTCATATCATAACTATTATTGGAGATATTAATGGTTATTTTCATCCTGATGCTTGTGCCTCTCTTTTTACATGAACTTTCATAATGGAAAAAAAGAAATTCAGTGATGTGTGTGTGTAATGTTAATGCTGTTTCTAATGCTGAGGTTGATTAACAGATTAATATAAAACTAATAGTAATGAAGTTAATAAAGAGCGTCAAAACTGGTATGATGCTGCATTATGAACGTGATTTTTTTTTACTAAATCATACATTAATTTGTTTAAATATAATGAAGGTGGGAATGTTTTGTGTGTTAAATAGCCATTTAATGGCACATTACTAATGTAATATCCTCATCACTACTGTTTTTCACCACAGTAACAAGCTTTACCTTCTTGTCTGAGACATGACATTTTTCTCACCTGTCAGAAATGCCTGTCAGGGATGGTCAAGTGTGAATAGTGCAGTGGACTCTAACACTGGGCCAGAGCAGTATGAGATGTAACAGTAGTGGACAGGCCTAAACAAGGCCAGACAAACTTTTCCACTTTGTCTGAGTCATTCACTCTCAGCAAATTCAGAAAGGGAAAGCCGTCTGGGGGGTAAGAGCCCCTGATAGCTCTCATTAGACCGTTTATGATGAAATGTAAACCTGAGGGTGCTGTTAGCACTCTTTGTGCTTCAGGTCAGTCACGGAAGCTATTCTCAAATGGAAGGAGTTCATCAAAGGTGTGAAATAAACAGATTGATGAAACAGCGCCTCCTCAGCTCCCAAAAGGCAGTGCCATGTTTTGGTGGCTGATGAAATGTTGTTGTCATATTGGTTTATGGAAAGGCCTTTGATTCAACTATGTGGATGGATTCATGAAGCAGTCAATTCAGTAGACTCTCTATACATTTCTCTTGTTTATCAGTCCATACTTTAACATGACAACTATGGAAATGCCCCCAAAAAACAACAATATCTTCTGATTAGTCTCAGATAACCAGCACAGTCCAAACTATGAATAAGCACAAAGAGATAAGATATGCACATGTGTCAGCTGTTGTCAGTCAGTTTTGGTAAGCAGATAGAAGAAAGCACTTTTTTTGAAAAAAAGAAAGACCAAAATAGCAACAAGAAGTCTATCATCACTACTACTACAAGCATATCAATCATAACTACGGTTAGTGGTACATGAAGCCTATCATGACTACAGTTAGAAGCCTGTCAGTCATGACTACTTTTACAAGCTTATCATGATTATTATAAGAATCATATCATTACTCAGTACTACTAATAGTAGTTGATAAGCCTCTAACAGGTTGATTAATAAGTTATGACTGATATGCTTGTAACAGTAGTGATTATAGGCTTTAAGACAGGTTTCTTACAGTATTGATGGTAGGTTTCTGACAATAGTCATGATAGGTTACATGATAGGCCTCTAACAGTAGTCATGATTCATAGGCTTATGACAGTACATATGTTAGGCTTAATGTTAGGCTTGGGCTTCTGTTTCTTTTTTTATTATTAAACTGCTTTCTCTTATGCTCATGAAAACAGACTGACATCTGATAAGCTTGATAGTAGGTATGATACGTTTCCAACAGTAGTCGTGATTGATACGCTTCCAAAAATAGTAATGATACGCTTCATGAGGGGCTTCTAACTGTAGTCATGATGGGCTTCATCATAGAGATCAGCATTAGTTATAATCAGTTAAAATAAGCTTCATTAAAGGCATCTTAAGGTAGTAATGATATGATTCTTATAATAATCATGATAAGCTTGTAAAAGTAGTCATGACTGACAGGCTTCTAACTGTAGCCATGATAGGCTTCATGTACCACTAACCGTAGTTATGATTGATATGCTTGTAGTAGTAGTGATGATCGACTTCTTATTAGACCGGTTCTTCTGTTTTGGTATTTCTTTTTTTCAATAAAGTGCTTTCTTCTATCTGCTTACCAAAACTGACTGACAACAGCTGACACATGTGCATATCTTATCTCTTTGTGCTTATTCATAGTTTGGACTGTGCTGGTTATCTGAGACTAATCAGAAGATATTGTTGTTTTTTGGGGGCATTTCCATAGTTGTCATGTTAAAGTATGGACTGATAAACAAGAGAAATGTATAGAGAGTCTACTGAATTGACTGCTTCATGAATCCATCCACATAGTTAAATCAAAGGTCTTTCCATAAACCAATATGACAACAATGATGTCCATCTAAGACTAATCAGCAGGTATTACGACTTTATTGATATCATGTTTAGGTATGATTTGATAAACCAGGCAAATGTACAGAAAAGTCTGCACACTTGGCTGCTTCATGGATCCATCCATATAGTTGAATCAAAGGCCTTTCCATATGCAATATGAAAACAATGATGTCAAACATTTCATCAGCCACCAAAACATGGCACTGCCTTTTGGGAGCTGAGGAGGCGCTGTTTCATCAATCTGTTTATTTCACACCTTTGATGAACTCCTTCCATTTGAGAATAGCTTCCGTGACTGACCTGCAGCACAAAGAGTGCTAACAGCACCCTCAGGTTTACATATCATCATAAACGCTCTAATGAGAGCTATCAGGGGCTCTTACCCCCCAGACAGCTTTCCCTTTCTGAATTTGCTGAGAGTGAATGACTCAGACAAAGCGGAAAAGTTTGTCCGGCCTTGTTTAGGCCTGTCCACTACTGTTATATCTCATACTACTCTGACCCACTGCACTATTTACACTTGACTATCCCTGACAGGCATTTCTGACAGGTGAGAAAAATGTCAGCTTGTTACTGTGGTGAATAAGAGTGACAAGGATATGTTACATTAGGTTATATACAAAATCTTCTCACCTTCATTATATTTAAACAAATTGATGTATGATTTAGTCAGCCGAAAAACTCACTTTAATAATGCAGCATCATAACTGTATTGTAGCTCTTTTTCTAACTCCATTACTATTAGATTTTTATATTAATCTGTTAATCAACTTCAGCACTAGAAACTTCATTAGCATTACATAAACATCCCTGTATTTTTTTAAAGCAAAATCATTTTAAACAGTGTTTTTTCTGATATGAAAGTTCATGTAAAAAGAGAGGTGCAAGTATCAAGATGAAAATAACAACTGAAGTCTCCAATAATAGTTAATATGATTCTAACAATAGTCATGATAGGCTTTTATCAGTAGTCATGACTGAAAGGCCTCAAACTGTAGTGATAATAAGCAGTGTGACAGACTCATGACAGACAGGCTTCTAACATGAGTCAAGATAGGCTTCTAACAATAGTCATGATGGGCTTCTAACAGTAGTTATGATGGGCATCTAACAGTAGTTTATGGGGCTTCTAACAGTAGTATGAGGGCTCTAAAAGTGTCATGATGGGCTTCTAACAGTAGTCATGATGGGCTTCTAACAGTAGTCATGATGGGCTTCTAACAGTAGTTATGATGGGCTTCTAACAGTAGTCATGATGGGCTTCTATCAGTAGTCATGATGGGCTTCTAACAGTAGTCATGATGGGCTTCTAACAGTAGTTATGATGGGCTTCTAACAGTAGTTATGATGGGCTTCTAACAGTAGTCATGATGGGCTTCTAACAGTAGTTATGATGGGCTTCTAACAGTAGTTATGATGGGCTTCTAACAGTGTCATGATGGGCATCTAACAGTAGTCATGATGGGCTTCTAACAGTAGTTATGATGGGCTTCTAACAGTAGTTATGATGGGCTTCTAACAGTAGTCATGATGGGCTTCTAACAGTAGTCATGATGGGCTTCTAACAGTAGTCATGATGGGCTTCTAACAGTAGTCATGATGGGCTTCTAACAGTAGTCATGATGGGCTTCTAACAGTAGTCATGATGGGCTTCTAACAGTAGTCATGATGGGCTTCTAACAGTAGTCATGATGGGCTTCTAACAGTAGTCATGATGGGCTTCTAACAGTAGTCATGATGGGCTTCTAACAGTAGTTATGATGGGCTTCTAACAGTAGTCATGATGGGCTTCTAACAGTAGTCATGATGGGCTTCTAACAGTAGTCATGATGGGCTTCTAACAGTAGTTATGATGGGCTTCTAACAGTAGTCATGATGGGCTTCTAACAGTAGTCATGATGGGCTTCTAACAGTAGTCATGATGGGCTTCTAACAGTAGTTATGATGGGCTTCTAACAGTAGTCATGATGGGCTTCTAACAGTAGTCATGATGGGCTTCTAACAGTAGTCATGATGGGCTTCTAACAGTAGTTATGATGGGCTTCTAACAGTAGTCATGATGGGCTTCTAACAGTAGTCATGATGGGCTTCTAACAGTAGTCATGATGGGCTTCTAACAGTAGTTATGATGGGCTTCTAACAGTAGTCATGATGGGCTTCTAACAGTAGTTATGATGGGCTTCTAACAGTAGTCATGATGGGCTTCTAACAGTAGTCATGATGGGCTTCTAACAGTAGTCATGATGGGCTTCTAACAGTAGTCATGATGGGCTTCTAACAGTAGTTATGATGGGCTTCTAACAGTAGTTATGATGGGCTTCTAACAGTAGTCATGATGGGCTTCTAACAGTAGTCATGATGGGCTTCTAACAGTAGTCATGATGGGCTTCTAACAGTAGTCATGATGGGCTTCTAACAGTAGTCATGATGGGCTTCTAACAGTAGTCATGATGGGCTTCTAACAGTAGTTATGATGGGCTTCTAACAGTAGTTATGATGGGCTTCTAACAGTAGTCATGATGGGCTTCTAACAGTAGTCATGATGGGCTTCTAACAGTAGTCATGATGGGCTTCTAACAGTAGTCATGATGGGCTTCTAACAGTAGTCATGATGGGCTTCTAACAGTAGTCATGATGGGCTTCTAACAGTAGTTATGATGGGCTTCTAACAGTAGTCATGATGGGCTTCTATCAGTAGTCATGATGGGCTTCTAACAGTAGTCATGATGGGCTTCTAACAGTAGTTATGATGGGCTTCTAACAGTAGTCATGATGGGCTTCTAACAGTAGTCATGATGGGCTTCTAACAGTAGTCATGATGGGCTTCTAACAGTAGTTATGATGGGCTTCTAACAGTAGTTATGATGGGCTTCTAACAGTAGTCATGATGGGCTTCTAACAGTAGTTATGATGGGCTTCTAACAGTAGTTATGATGGGCTTCTAACAGTAGTCATGATGGGCTTCTAACAGTAGTCATGATGGGCTTCTAACAGTAGTCATGATGGGCTTCTAACAGTAGTCATGATGGGCTTCTAACAGTAGTCATGATGGGCTTCTAACAGTAGTCATGATGGGCTTCTAACAGTAGTCATGATGGGCTTCTAACAGTAGTCATGATGGGCTTCTAACAGTAGTCATGATGGGCTTCTAACAGTAGTCATGATGGGCTTCTAACAGTAGTTATGATGGGCTTCTATCAGTAGTCATGATGGGCTTCTAACAGTAGTCATGATGGGCTTCTAACAGTAGTCATGATGGGCTTCTAACAGTAGTCATGATGGGCTTCTAACAGTAGTTATGATGGGCTTCTAACAGTAGTCATGATGGGCTTCTAACAGTAGTTATGATGGGCTTCTAACAGTAGTCATGATGGGCTTCTAACAGTAGTCATGATGGGCTTCTAACAGTAGTCATGATGGGCTTCTAACAGTAGTCATGATGGGCTTCTAACAGTAGTCATGATGGGCTTCTAACAGTAGTCATGATGGGCGTCTAACAGTAGTCATGATGGGCTTCTAACAGTAGTCATGATGGGCTTCTATCAGTAGTCATGATGGGCTTCTAACAGTAGTCATGATGGGCGTCTAACAGTAGTTATGATGGGCTTCTAACAGTAGTCATGATGGGCTTCTAACAGTAGTCATGATGGGCTTCTAACAGTAGTCATGATGGGCGTCTAACAGTAGTCATGATGGGCTTCTAACAGTAGTTATGATGGGCTTCTATCAGTAGTCATGATGGGCGTCTAACAGTAGTCATGATGGGCTTCTAACAGTAGTTATGATGGGCTTCTAACAGTAGTCATGATGGGCTTCTATCAGTAGTCATGATGGGCGTCTAACAGTAGTCATGATGGGCTTCTAACAGTAGTCATGATGGGCTTCTAACAGTAGTCATGATGGGCTTCTAACAGTAGTCATGATGGGCTTCTAACAGTAGTCATGATGGGCTTCTAACAGTAGTTATGATGGGCTTCTAACAGTAGTTATGATGGGCTTCTAACAGTAGTTATGATGGGCTTCTAACAGTAGTTATGATGGGCTTCTAACAGTAGTTATGATGGGCTTCTAAGAGTAGTTCTCTTGAGTTTCAGCTCACGGTCAGATGGGCGTAACATTTTCTTTTGGAATTTGTTGTTGTAATTCAGAGTTCATTGTTCCATCAATGATGGCAAGCCGTCCTTATAGAAGTCATGGAAGGGTTCTAACAGTAGTCATGGTAGACTTTATGATAGTCATCTAACAGAAGTCATGATACACTTCTAACTATAGACATGATAGAATTCATGATGGACTGATTGCTATGTTTTGAACAGAAGTCACAATGCTCTCCTCTGTCTCTCTCTCTCTCTCACACACACACACACACACACACACACACACACACACACACACACACTTTCCAAGCCGCAGGACTCCAGTCAATCGCAGGACAGATAGACAGACATAGACATTCACACACACACTCACATCTAGGGGCATTTAAGCATATCCAAATTGGCCTGACCGCATGTCTTTGGACTGTGGGAGGAAACCGGAGCACCCGGAGGAAACTCCACACAGAAAGGACCCTGGTCACCCAGCAGGGCATCAATCCCAGGCCCCTCTTGCTGTGAGGCGATAGTGCTACCCACTGCGCCACCGTGCTGGCCCAATTTCTAACCATAATTATGATTTCTGTCCTTCTTAATGATGGGCTTCATGATAGGCTACAAACACTAGTCCTGATTTGTTTCTAATAGTAGTTATGATAGGCTTCTAATAATAGCAATTATTATTAGGCTTTATGTTATGCTTGGGCTTCTATAACCATGTTTCTTTTTTTTAAACTAATTGCTCATTCATTTTTTCTTACCAAAACTGACTGACAACAGCTAATGTGTGTGTTAAAATACTTTCCTTATCTAAGACTAATCAGCAGATATTATTACCCTTGGTCATTTCCATAGATATCATGTTTAGGTATGATTTGATAAACCAGACAAATGTATAGAAAAGTCTGCACGCTTGGCTGCTTCATTGATCCATACACTTAGTTGAATCAAAGGCCTTTCCATATGCAATATGACAACAATGATGTCAAACATTTCATCAGCCATCAAAACATGGCACTGCCTTTTGGGAGCTGAGGAGTCTCTGTTTCACAATCTGTTTATTTCACACCTTTGATGAACTCCTTCCATTGGAGAATAGCTTCCATGACTGACCTGCACCACAAAAGGTGCTAACAGCACCCTCAGGTTTACATTTCATCATAAACGGTCTAATGAGAGCTATCAGGGGCTCTTACCCCCCAGACGGCTTTCCCTTTCTGAATTTGCTGAGAGTGAATGACTCAGACAAAGTGGAAAAGTTTGTCCGGCCTTGTTTAGGCCTGTCCACTACTGTTACATCTCATACTACTCTGGCCCAGTGTTAGAGTCCACTGCACTATTCACACTTGACCATCCCTGACAGGCATTTCTGACAGGTGAGAGAAATATGTCTCAGACAGGAAGGTAAAGCTTGTTACTGTGGTGAAAAACAGTAGTAATGAGGATATTACATTAGTAATGTGCCCAAAAATGATTATTTAACATACAAAACATTCTCACCTTAGTAATATTTAACAAATTAAACTATGAGTCAAACTATGAAATATTCACTTTTATAATTTAGCATCATTACAGTGTTGTAGTTCCTTTTTATTAACTTCATTACTATTAGTTTTATATTAATCTGTTAATCAACCTCAGCAATAGAAACTTCTGTTACATTAAATAAACAACTGCATTTCTTAAAACAATACAGTCTTAGTCAGTGAGCTTTTATATATATATATATATATATATATATATATATATATATATATATATATATACATTAAAGTTCATGGAAAAAAAGATTCAGATTGAAAATAACAAATGATCTTTCCAATAATAGTCATGATGTGATATGATTCTGACAGTAGTCATGATAGAAATTAGAACAGGCCTCTGTTATATCCAAATTATAGGCCTCATGCTAGACATCTAACTGAAGTCATAATAGGCTTCTAACAATAATTACAACACGATTCTCAGAACTGTTTTCATGACAGACTTCTAAGGGGAGTCATAATATGCTTCTTACAATAATCATGATAGGCTTTACGACAGACATCTAACAGTATTCTGGACAGGCTTCTAGCAGTAGGGATGCAAGGCTTCATGACAGACTTCTAAAGGTGGTCATGATATGCTTTTAACAAGAGTAATGATTGGTAGGTTTCAAACTTTAGTGTTAAGTTTCATGATACAATTCTAACAGTAGTCATGGCTGGTAGGCTTCAGGCTGTAGTGATGATGAGCATCATGACAGTTCTAACAGTAGTCATGATAGGCTTTTAGCAGCAGTAATGACTGATAGGTCATGGTAAGGTATGACACACTTCTAACAGTAGTCATAATAGGCTTCCTTATAGACAGTAATCATGATAGAGTGCATGATATAACAGTATCTAACAGTATATCATATATAACAGTAGACGTGATTGATAGGCTTCTAACAGTAGTTATTATAGCTTTCTGACAGTTGGCATGATAGGCTTCATGATAGACTTCTATTAGTAGTTTTGAGAGGCCTCTAGCAGTTGTCATGATGGTCTTCATGGTGGTCTTCTAACACTAGTCATGATAGGCCTCTTACAGTAGCCATGATTGACAGGCTTCTAACAGTAATCATTGGTTAATCAAATACTTCTATCCAATGTCTCATTTCTTCTCTTTTGCATTCTCTATTGTGTATTCAATTCTTACTCTTCACTCATATTACTTTTGTTGTGCAATTGGTTTGTTATGTGGTGTGAACTAGAGGACGATGGGTTCTGCTTTGGAGCCTTAGTTCCTCTCCAAGTTCCTCCTCTTGCTCTTGGTTTGTCTCTCAGACTTTGAGATTTACAGGTTTAAAATGAGAAAGTAAGACATGCAAAGTATGTTCTTTTCTCTTGGAAATGTGAGTGAAAGAACACACATTCGATTCCAGTGACACTTTATGTTCCAAAATAATACTTTAGTACAGTAACAAAGTACAATAACTCATGTATTTTCCACCCCTGGGTTCTTTGAACTGGTTAAACACGACTGGCATTGTAATTTAGTCTAGAACTAGGTTAAAACAACACCCAAGAAACCAGTCCCATTTGGATCCGTCATCATCCTGGAAGTTCTAGATGTAGCAGGGTTGCTGAATCAGCTGCTTTCTGATGCTTTATTGCTGCTTTTATTGCAATCAAGACTTGGAGATGGAATGGACAATGAAAGGAATCACAAACAGCTTTTTAAATACCTTTATTCATTCCGCCCTTTTCTAGATCAGATAAATCATTTAATCTGTTCTGAAAGTATTTTTTTTTGTTTTGTTTTGTTTTTCGAGGACTCCTGGCTTGCGTCCAGCGCGCACAGGCATCCTTTGAGTATACACAGGAACTATACACAACATATACATACATTACAATATATGTATAAATATTTCAGTTTGATATATGGAGATTAAAATAATAATCGTTTAAAAAAAGGTATTTTATTCACATACATTTGCAATACAATGCCACAATACTTTGTTTTGTATGTAGTCCTTCAGGCTGGGATAAAGGAGGTGAATACAATGGAGGCCTTATTTTCATCTGCCATGAATAGTCGCTGTAAGTACCGGTTTATTTCTGATCAGTTCCACGAAAGAAGGTTAAATGTATTTGGTTTATGGGCTAATAAATAATACATCATATTTTGGCATTCATAAATAGAATAAAAAACCTGTACGCTTTCCCATAACTAATAAACTGAGTGGTGAATGGTGGCCTTATTATTAGTAGTATTTATTTTTTAATACTGACCCATGCTGACAGATTTTAAAACTGTATTTTATGTATATTAAAATTGAGTTTTGTGTACAATTTCAGAAACCATGGTGACCATTGGTTCTTCGACCATAACAGTCATGGCCATAGAAAACAACCATGCAAAGACCCCTTACAGTAATGAAGACGGTTTGGAAAGAACCATGCAAACCACTGAAAAAGAGCCTAACAGCTGGACTCTGAAGACAGAAGATACTGTAGCTGTACCATCGAATTCCTTGACTAAAATTATAAAAGAAAATATAACAACTGTCAGGTTCATGGTGAGTTATAGAGAATGGAGCTGAGACACTGTAAGTTTAACATTATTGGTTTCCCAGACCTAGATTAAGCCTAAGCCAAGACAAAAATGTTTTTTTTTGTTTGTTTTCATGGTTGAAAAGAAAATATTACAATGTAAGGTTGTCGTGGGCAACTTGTTTTCTTGTATTCTCAGGCATGGAAAGATCTGTTTTCCACCAACATGTAAACACATTGAGTACGCTGACATGCACCTAATAATCTGATCATAATCGGATTTCTGCAATTATTTGATTATTCAAATGGTCATGTAAACAGTACGCTCTGATTTCTTAGATTGGGGTAAGGTCTAGTAATCTGATTAAGAAATCTGATAAAGAGGCTGGACATTAGCTCAGTAATCAGATTTCCCAGTGCATGTGAACTCTCTGTGAATTTCTTTCGGATTTTTCAGTCTGCACGTGTGTGAAAACACACCGGAAATGAATGAGCAGCATCACCGCGAGACGCAGCGAAACACTTTTGGAGAGACGCTGAAACCAAATACATACTTGATGAAATGAAGGATTTAAATATTCTTCATTTTCTAGATGATGTATGTTCATATTTTCAGGTAAAGTAACGATGTTTTTTTTAAAAAAAGAAAAGCCACTGCAAGAAGTTTGAGGTTTACATTACGATTACGTCATGTCTTCTTATGTGAGTTCATTGCCCAGTTTCAAAGCAGAAATCTGATTACTGTCTGACTAATTTAGACCTGGAGTTTCCCCCTTTAGCGCATGTAAATGCGTTGATCGGATTACTGACAAAATCTGATTTTCTGCAGTTATCAGATTATTAAGTGCATGTAAACGCACTCATAGTTAGCACTGTTTTTACTGATAATGAGATAGTGAGCTATGTCCTATACGCTCCTTACCTAGCTAGCAAGTAACATAGTTGACCATGGTCAAGAAAACAAAGTTTAATTCTGGGAAAAAAGTGATGAGAGCACAGCAATCTTCAGTCATGTGACCTGTATATCCACAGCTAGTGCTGTAAAAGGTAGGGCTCTGCTTGATTAGGTGAGAGGCCTCAGCGGTTACAGTAACTAACATTAGCCAGTTAAATGTGAGGTAAACAACCATGTGCTGCATTTAATATTCAAAAACAGCTTTAGCTCTTTAGCTATAATGAAGTTGTCTAGCTGGTGGTTGTCATATGCACTGCAATGATATCTCTGGGCCCTAATTCTTGCTAGCTGACCCCCTCAAACTGTAACGAGGGCCCCCCTCTAAAATCAAGTGTTAATTGGTACACGCAAACAAAACCCTTTAACGCTCTTATAAGGCGCTTCGTAAGTTAATTGGGATCATAATGCTAATGTAGCTAATGCTAATCATCGTTCGTCTAAATTGGCATTATTGGCCATTTCCATTTAAACATACTGAAGTACATAAAAGCAACAAGTAGCTTTGATGCTGGGCACAAGCTGATCACATACAACGTAACCCAGATTAGTGAGGCCACCTGCCTTTTCAAGAAACTCTGTATATGGAGGGGCTACCAATGGGTGGTACTTGTCACTTGCACAAACACAAATGGGCGCATATGTGGACGGTTTAATTTTACAGTTATATGAATTTGGTAAACAATTAAAATGCATTGGAACGCTCCTGGCCTTTGAGATTTATAGGTCTAAGAAAATGTCGATGCTTGTTTGTGTCTCGGACTTTGAGATTTATAAGTCTAAAAGAAAATGTTAGAAATGTAAAGTATGTTTTTTTTTTTCTCTCGGAAATGTAACTGAGTGAGAAGTTTTCAATTCCAATAATATTTTATTGGATTTAAAATAATAAAATAATACTTCAGTACAGTAACAGAGTATAATAACTCCTTTATTTTCCACCCCTGGGTTCTTTTTACTGGTTAAAAACTACTGGCATTGCAATTGAGTCTAGAATTAGGTTTAATCCATGTCCAAGAAACCAGCCCCATATACATCTGTCATCATCCCGTAAGCTCCAGATGTAGCAGGTTCTAATTAAGGCTAGTCCTGATTCTACAAAATACATTCACACACGGCATGCATACGTCCTGGAATGGGTACAAGACGGAAGTGTGGGACAGTAGTTTAGGAATGATGGCTGGAGAATTGTTATTATTCCCCTCCAAAGAAGCAAGAATAGCCCATTAATATAATTGCATATTGGTTTCAAAGATGGGATTTTGCAGTGAGAAGTACAAATTGGCCTGAAGTTATTGCAACAGATGTGACGTCTTCTAAATCACATAGCTTGGGCATGTAGAGATAAGCACTAAGCTGAACGCTTGTGGTCTGTTGCAGTTGCTCCACTCGTTCCTTGAGGGGAAAAGCATGATGAAAAGAATGGGGAGGAAAGCAACTGTCACATTATCCTCATGCCATCTGCCACTGTTCAGGCACTGCTTTTTTGTTCCATGTTCCAAAATAATGATGCAACCGCAGACAATCTGTGCAAGCCCTCATTATTTTCCACCGAAAATCGAAATGGTTTAAACTCAAGAAATGATTGAAAGTTGTGAAATGGTTGAAAGCCACAGTTTGCAGAGTGCATAAATAAGGCTATGAACCAAGTCCCTGACAAAGAAAGTTGAGAAAACCACATGGTCATAAAAGCTAGGGACAAGATCTAAGACAAAAACTGCCCAGCAATACTACAAAGATCCTGGAATCCTGACCAGACAGTGGCGTCATTACTGGCTCCATCCAATAAGCTGGACAAATAAATGGAGTGTAAAAAGAAATGGTTAATAATGGATGAGCAATGGTCGTTCAGGTTCTAGAGGTATCTACCAAGTGAGGGAATAGGCAGATTGGCCATGTATTTTGATTGGACACTAAAATGCTCTAATGCAACTGACCATACAGCAGTTAAAAAAGGTTGCAAAGCTCACTGAAAACCGGTCTTCATTTTGTTCATTTTTAACTCTTAAAGCTTTTGTGTTTTAATACACTGGAAATAAACAACCAGGTATGTTCACTCACTGGCTACTTTATTGTCCATTTTATCAGGTCCACTTACCATATAGGTGCACTTCGAAGTTCTACAATTACAGACTGTATAAGCTGCATAATTTGTCTCATTCACTAATGATTAGGAACCCCACACGATCAGGTATTAGTTGTGTGATGGATCATTTTAAATAACTTAAATAAAGGTGGCTAGTTTCGCAAACCAGACCTCTACCTGCCATCAGAGAGCCAGTATGTTTTGTGTCTTAATGTGGCCAAGAACCACCTACCTTGTGATTGGTTACATAAATAACCAATCACGGACCCTTTCTGCGAGTAAAAAATTGGCAGCACACATGAGGATATCCCACGTAAAAGCGATTAAATGCTTTGAGGAAAACTCTCGAATAATACCAGCTCAGTGGTGGGCTTGACCATTGATGAATGGGGTAAAGGGGGCTAATAAAGCAGAGCAATAGATGGACTCCAATGTATAATTGTAGAACAACAAAGTCCACCTATGTGGTACTAAGTGGTCCTGATCAAATGGATGATGGTCCTTTTTCATCAAAGTTGCATGAGAGTGCAAATTTGACGACCTTTCTCTGCATCTACATCGTGAAACATTCGTGTGACGTGGAAACAAGCAGAGGTTTGAGAGCAAATGATGAATCAGCTTTGGTGCGTGAAATCAAGTGCCAGCCTAGCAGCACTTCATTTACATCTCATTTACATGAAGCACGCCCTAATTCATGTAATTGTTTTGGTTTAGAGCCAATTAAACGACAGCATTTAAAAGCTTGCGAGCCAATGGCTGTTCTTGGAGTAGGTGGAGTTTGAGGTGAGTGCACTGCTCCCCCTACTGACCAAACTTTATAGGGTTCAAATTACAAAGGACTAAAAAGAATAAAGTGTGAAATAAACAAATTTAGTTTAAGATGGTAAAATGATGTGATTGTGTAGTATGATTATTTTCCTAAAATGCTGTATTACTGCAGTGTATGAGATGCTTTAGCACTAGCTGTGTTTTGTATTGTTTATTTTGTGGGCGGAGTCAGTATAAAGCAAAGCACAGTGTAATATGTCTTTGAATGGAACGTGGAAAAGTTTCAGCATTTGTTTTTACCAATGTGCATGTAAAATACGTACATTCACTCTTGTAATGGATTGCCATATGCACAAATTATTAGTTTTATTGTTATGGTTATGCCCTGTGATGGACTGGTGACCTGTCCAGGGTGTATCCTGCCTTCCACCCAATGAGGTTGGGATAGGCACCAGCTCCCCCCCGAACTCAGAAGGATAAGTGGCTTAGAAGATGTGCGTGTGTGTGTTATGGTTATGTTTTATTCTTATTATTGGTATTATTGTTTATATTGATAATAGTTTGGGTTGGCTAACCACAAATCAAACATTCTTTTCAGGCTGTGAAACATTCACGCTCAAATTTGCCTGCTTCAACCAGACGGGAGTTTGATTGTACAGATACGTCAAAAATGAGACTGTTGGTGAAATTTGTGTGCACACATTTTATGAACAGATTTGACCATACAAGGGCCACTGAGTGTAAAGGGGCCAGTGAGTGTCTCCATACTAAAAGCTCCCCATTTCTACCCTTTTGACCTAAACGTCAAGCATTTATAGTTTTGTTTTCACAGTTAACTCTTTCTATTGGTCCAGCTGCATCACTCCTTTGCAGCTCGCCACTTCCAGAATGTCTACATCCAAACAGATCAAGAAAAATAAAGGGTCACACTTTATTTGGATGGTCCCCTATAGATTATCTACATAGACTTAAATCATTAACAAACTTTCTGGTAATGTTCAGTTGATTATCAAGAACATTATGGTTTGGTTTAGGGTTAGGAGTACATGTAGGTTTTACCTTGAGGTTAAGGTGAGGGTTAGCCTCTTAAATTCCTTGGAACCACCGGTGGTTCCAAAACGCACTTTGTCATATTCTTCATAACTTTCATATTTCATAAGCT
The DNA here is from genome assembly GCF_904425465.1 of Colossoma macropomum. Lineage (NCBI taxonomy): Eukaryota > Metazoa > Chordata > Actinopteri > Characiformes > Serrasalmidae > Colossoma > Colossoma macropomum. Next base: position 5,041,589 of record NW_023494804.1, read on the forward strand.
ACATTCTAAAGGTGGGGGTCGTATGAGAGCTGTAACTGTCTTCTTTCCAGTCAAACAGATGGGTGATGTAATTTTAAACTATATAAATTATATAAACTATAAACAGACGGCATCTCTTCAGTGATCTGCACTGTAAAAATTATTTTTATAAAATAATACAAAGAGCATCTAAGATTTTTGGCTTTCAGCAGTAAATTGTAAGCATATAGCGATATGTGTGATCATAAAACACATGTTCTGTTAATTTAAGAGGAACTTTCACAATAAATAAATAAATTAATATAATAACAATTTACATCTATTTCATGCAGTTACTGAATAATTTGCCTTACGATTTGGTCACGTAAAGTCAAATGGACAAACCCGGAGAATAAGAGGTTAGGTTTAGGGTTGGAGTTAGATTTAATAAATTCTTCACAAGTTCAGCTGAATTTAATGGATATTTAGTTGAATGTTACTTAAAGGCCCAGTGAGCATTTACAAAGCACCTACAGTGGACCATCCAAGTAACACTTAACTTCACAACCGTTGTCTATTTAGTTGGATGTTATTTGAAGATACACTGAACATTTACAAAGATTCTACAGTGGACCATGCAAATAAAGTGTAACCAAATAAAGATACTGCTACTGCTGAATCACAGTTAAACACTTTCTCAGTCACCGGCTCCGACTAACAGCTGCTTCGGCAGCTGCAGGAACAGCCGAAACCTCATGATCATTTCACAATCGACAGGCTTCCAGCAGGGCTTTGTTAAAGACGCGCTGACGTAACACCACATGGTTTAACGAAAATGGAACGCCCCAAATAAAAGCAAACTTGGCAACACAAAATCATGAGTAGTCCAGAGGCATGGTGTAAGATCACAATACTACAATAAAACGGCCCTACTGATCCTCTGCCTGTGCAAAATGAAATACAGTACAGCACGAGGAAGGAATCTGAAAGACTCTCAGTTTGAGGTAGTCCTGCAGGGCTAGATGTGATCCTGTAATGAGAAAACATCCAGGGACAACTTGTTAAACCTTTGGCGCTGGATTGAGGCCGCTAACACGGGGGCACCCCCTCTAAAACTCCAGAAGTCCATGCTCTTTTAACGTCCGGCGTTCAAGCAGTAACACAAGCAAAACAAGCTAGCTAAAGAAGCGCTACTGTTGGCCAACAGAAGTTTTTCACTAGCAAGTGGTAATGTTTAATTTTCCATGTGGAATGTGCTTTCTGCATATCGCTGCTGTCGGAACAAAACCTCGTATCTCCAAAATGGTAACTTTACAGGAGAAGGAAAAAACTTCCTTTACTTTTAATGTAAGTCAATGGAACCAGGCATTTTTTCCAAGTAGTTTTGAGCTGTTTCTTTGGGTCCATTAATCATGAAATTTACACACAATGTAAAGGGTAACATGTATTTTCGAATTATATCAAAAACTGAAAAATGACAAAAGTGGAGATACTGTCGGGAAGAATGTCGGGAAGGTTTTGTCCCAACAACAGCGATATGCAACTCACATCTACGTGCCCAACTGGAGTTTTTTTTGGGGGGGGGGACAAATTTCAGCCATGCTAACTTACAGTACATCCATGTGCTAACGACGGGCTTGCTTGCATACCATCGCCCCCTGCTGTAAGCCCACCCACCTTTCGTCCATGGTTTTCCCTAGACATTCTTCTTACTAGACCACATAAGGCCCTGCGAGACTTGTTTGAGAAAGATAAGGACATGCTCTACCTCAAGAACTATTGGCCTTTCGCATTTACGGGCAAAAAAATAAAAATAGTTCTACTCTACACGGACAGAAAACAACCGTAACATGAACATATATGCATAATTAGCACCATGGCACAAGCTATCAGGGTTCCAGCCCCAATTTTCCATGGAAGCCTCATAAAAATTAGCTCTGGCAACAAATATAGCTCTACATATAAATTATATATCTTCAGGTGTGTTTTTCATAATATACTTCGATTCCACATTCTCTTATTCGCATCGGTAAATGTGCACGTTTTCCAAGTAACACTTAAAGATTATAGGTCGGTATTTTAACCTGGTCCCAGATTCTGAAAGGTTTTTAAAAAAAAGGATACTGCGGCTGGGACGTGGCTCTGTGCGTATAACCCCCATTCGAGTCCTTCGAAAGGGCCGAATGAACCAGGAGTCACTGTTGGGTTTTTTTTTTGTTGGTGGTGTTTTTGGCTCTGGCTGAGCAGGATTATTATAAATCATAAGTTCGTAGTCACGTGAGGGTCAAACTGCATGCAGTTCACTGTTTTTTTTCACCTTCTTGTATAGCTGGCCCTCTTTAAAAGTTACAGAGGGGAGGAGCGAGGAAGACAGTCCAGCCGAGTCCAGTCCAGCTCAGCCCGGACACGGGCGCTCCGCTTCATATTGCACGAGGTGTCCATTCGGCCGTAAACACCGCCTCAGTGGTAGCGGCTCCTCTTCTCCTCAGCCTTGGAGCCGTACTCTCGTATCCCGATTCCCTTCTGGAGGTTCGTTAAAGAGTCTCTCATCTGTAAAGCATGAAAATGTTTGAGCAACAGAGAAATTGTGCAAAAAAAAAGGAAAAAATACTGTTTTTTTTACCAATGAGTGATTTTATGGTGCCAACTGCAGGAGTGTTATGATCTACATACATGATATAACCTTAATGTTTTTTCTTTTGCCCGGAGGGGAACCGTCATGGCCCTCTATGCCCTCATAGAAGGCCTACGATATTCTAAAGATAATATTTAAAAACTGAGCAGTTCTAATTTTATCTGATCATATTTCGACATTAAACATTTAAACAAACACAAATCTAAACAAATATATCATTCAAACCTGCCCATTCGATTTGTGTTGGAATGTGAAGGGTTAAATTAGAGAAGCCCCTTTGTCTCCCAGAATTTTCCTGCCTCTGCTGTTACTGGAAAGACCGTTGGTGATTGGTGGTCCCGCTATAAATTTACAGAGGGCCAAGCAATTGTAATTCAACAAGAGACCAATTTCAATTGACAGTAAAATTGACCAATCATATCTTCCCTCTAAATGGGTGGGCTTTGTTATCTCTAACTTTATGAAGCTAGCGAAAAAAGCTAGCTAGCTTGTTGGTTGATGATTGAAGCCAAGAGTAACGTTACCGCCAGTGAGGAGGACATCACTGCGAGTTTATTATCCTCGCCGTTTTCTAGATTAAGGTTTACTGAAAAGTGGGTCGGCAAAGGACGACCTACACCAGAGCTTAATTTGGTGCAAAAAGGCCGTTGAGAGGCATTTCAACTCCAGCAATTACACCACGATAACCCTGGATGACAGGATCGACCAAAGAGCAAAAGCTCTGCTGCTGGGACTGCTTGCTGTTGGGCGTGGAACGACCGTCTTGGGCCAAAGATGGATTTTGTGATCTAGGAAGTTTATCCAAGGCTCCGTTTACACAGCAGGTAAAAGTGGCCCAAATCCAATCTTTTTCCTCATATGTGACACAGTTGTGTCGGTGTGTCAGTGTAAACAGCAAAAAACACACTGAATCTGACATTTTCAATTCCGATCTGAGACGCTTTCATATGTGGTACTGAAATCCGATACGTATCTGGTTGTCTGAACAGCCAGATCGGAATTCATGCGACTTTTTCGTCAGACCAACCCGACATTCGTTAAATTTCATGCTGCTGAGACTCAAAAATTTAGGCTGATGTTTGTGTACAAAAAATTAGAAGAGACTCATCCAAACCGCTTTGTGTTAGAAGAGGTTCCGAAAGAAATGGCCGAACGCAGTGTTATGTCAGCTAATCCGTTCAGACTGATGTCGCATACAGGTCACATTTAAAAGACAATGTGAACAGCCGAACAAAAAAAAAACAGATTTGATGAGAAAATCAGATTTGGGCCACTTTTACCTGCTGTGTGAACGTAGCCCAAGTCAGCCCATCGCCATCAGAATGCTTGAGAAGCAATTGCTGATCAATTTAAAAGCAAAGGATCAGTTGCACGACCCCGCCATCAACCACTTCATCCAAAAGGACACGAGGATGGACTTTGTTTTCACGTAATGCCCTGATCAAAGTGTAGGTCATTTAAAATGGTAGGAGGGTGGGACTGTTATGCCTTTTGAACCTCCATATTCCTCTGAATTGAACACAGAGGTCGAGGTTTAAGAGTCATGGTACTGGTTTTACCTCATCTAATAAAACCACAGACGACTTGATGATCTCCCGCCACTTCTCCAGCTCGTCGTCATGGTAACGCTGCTGAGACTCCAAAAGCTGAGCCCATTCCATTTGTGTTTGTGGAGGTTTACTAGAAAACACATATGAGCTGGTTGTTATATTGGTGATACTACAGAATGCGAACAGTGTAAAATGTTCATGGCATGAAGGCCTAAATTAACACATGTTAAGGGGAAATCCACCAATTTTTTTGAAATTTCTGCATAATTCAGTCCTTGAGATGTAAACGTTCAGAGTGGTTTGGTGTGAAATGGTTCAGATGTCTTTACAGTGGTGGTGACAGGAACCAGGAGTCACCATGACTACAACACAAATATAGACATTTTTATTTACCAACCAAAATCAGCAGTGAACCTACACATGTCTGAGTTGTGATAATGTGATAAGTTTCTGTGAGGGAGCTTTTAGAGGTGGACGTCTGGTTCCTATCACCACCACTGTGAACAGTTCTGGCTCAGTAAGCATTTCACAGCAAACCAGGAATTCCCATTTAAGTGCATGAGATGAGCTTGAACATACACCACTTCTGTTCAACAATAATAGTTATAAAGTAATTAATAATATAATAATAGTGTGCTTTAAAATGTTTATACTGATTGATACATATAAAGTGTGCTTTAAGGGTGCTTGACTACATATTTATGCATTTAACATGTGCAACAATTAAGCACTAATGCATTTCTGGACTGCTTTCCTGTGTTCATACCTCTCTCCGGGTCTCAGGCCCTGCAGTGACGCTAAGCTCTGAGTGGTGTACTCCAGCATCCACAGCTTATAGAACAGCATCATGTTCAGAAGAACCAGCAACACCAGGCTGCCAACAGCAGAGGACACCAGTCACCTTCTCACCTTCTCAGCGCTGCATAAAACTCCGTCTCGGCATTACGATATGCTAGGCTTTGCTGACATCTAGTGGTAGTACGTTAACATAGCAACATCCATATAAAATTATTATGTACCTTACACAGATCCTACAGGATGCAATGAAGACAGGAAAGAGAAAGAGACATATGAAACCAAGGAAGAACAAAGACGGAGATGTTTTTATCTTTATCTTTATAAATGAACTGAGGGATAGAGACTGTTATATTTGAGAGGGGATGAGAACAGATGCAGAGCCGACTGAATATCAGCTCCTTCTACACAAGGCTTAATTTCACAAAAGCAGGATTTCTCAGCCAGATAAGTCAAGCCTGTCCTGTAGGAAAAAGGGTAAAGGACATTCCTAGTGGACAGGGCTTACTTTTGGCTTAAGTCAAAGAATCTGAAACTTTGAGAGGCGTAGCGCCCCCAAGCTGTGCGCCAGATGGCCCCAACAATTTGTTGAGTGCACTGAAAAATAGGGAATGTAATCAGAAGTGGCACTCGGTTCCAACTGGATGGTCTGTAAACCATCGGCCTCAGTTTACTTAAGAATCGTGCTTTGTGAAATGAAAAAGTGAAACTGCTGAATGTCTTCTTTCTGAGTTGAGACACAAAAGATAGAGGCTGAAATGAGACCAGTGTGGTCAGTGACAATGAAGCAAGACAGCTGTGAATAAATATGACATGCCTAAGGCAGCTGAGTAAGACTCTGTCCAGTCCTGGAGAACCAGAACACTGTCCTTAAATACACTTTCTTAACACAGTCTGATAGCAGGTTTTGTTATTCCATTTGTGTGAGTTTGATTGGAACAGGCCAATTCTGCCAGTTACAGCAGGCCGTTCACTCCACAATTATTACTGTCAGACTGTAAAACTACACACACTGCAGATTCATACTGGATTAAAATCACTCCACAATTATTACTGTCAGACTGTAAAACTACACACACTGCAGATTCATACTGGATTAAAATCACTCCACAATTATTACTGTCAGACTGTAAAACTACACACACTGCAGATTCATACTGGATTAAAATCACTCCACAATTATTACAGTCAGACTGTAAAACTACACACACTGCAGATTCATACTGGATTAAAATCACTCCACAATTATTACAGTCAGACTGTAAAACTACACACACTGCAGATTCATACTGGATTAAAATCACTCCACAATTATTACAGTCAGACTGTAAAACTACACACACTGCAGATTCACACTGGATTAAAATCGCTCCACAATTATTACTGTCAGACTGTAAAACTACACACACTGCAGATTCATACTGGATTAAAATCACTCCACAATTATTACCGTCAGACTGTAAAACTACACACACTGCAGATTCATACTGGATTAAAATCGCTCCACAATTATTACAGTCAGACTGTAAAACTACACACACTGCAGATTCATACTGGATTAAAATCACTCCACAGTTATTACTGACTGCTCTCACTGAACAGTATTCATTTGTTTATTAAAAATGACTCTTAAATAAAAGAATCTAAGCACAGAATAAAATATAAAGCTGGCAAAAGCTACATGTCCTGCAATGACAGTCTCTGAACTCTTCCTATCTGCAGGCTCATTAAACTCACACAAAGCTGATGATGAGCAGCAATTTGGAGACGCTGTAGAGGGCCAGGCCACCAGGGCCCGGGTCAGGGAGGTGTCGGGTCTGCGTGGATCCTAAGGATTATGGGAAAAGGAAAGAAGGTTATTAAGCAGTGATGTATGTGTTGGGATACTTGTAGCAATTTATGTGTTGGGTTATTAGTGGTGATTTGTGTGTTGGGTTATTTGTGGTGGTTTGTGTGTTGGGTTATTTGTGGTGGTTTGCGTGTTGGCTTATTTGTGGTGGTTTGCGTGTTGGGTTATTTGTGGTGGTTTGTGTGTTGGCTTATTTGTGGTGGTTTGTGTGTTGGGTTATTTGTGGTGGTTTGTGTGTTGGGTTATTTGTGGTGGTTTGTGTGTTGGGTTATTTGTGGTGGTTTATGATTTGATTAGGGTTATTCATGTGTTGGGTTCTTCACGGTAGTTTGTGTGTTGGGTTATTTGTGGTGGTTTATGTGTTGGGTTATTTGTGGTGGTTTATGATTTGATTAGGGTTATTCATGTGTTGGGTTCTTCACGGTAGTTTGTGTGTTGGGTTATTTGTTGTGATTTATTTGTGGGACTCTGGCGGACCTGCCACGTGTTTAATGCGGTGGATGACCTCCTCTTCGTCCTCAGGTGTGGTGACCGGGCTCAGGGCCTCGTCCAGGTGCTGCGGTCGCAGGTGCACCATCGGCCTCTTCCTCCGCCTCGCTGTGGCCGTGCGGACTGCTTTGGCTTTGGGAGACTGCCGGTGCGGGTCTGTTAGAGCCACCTCCATCTTACTTAGCTCCAGCTCTACACACACACACACACACACACACACACACACACACAACACACACACACACACACACACCTGCTGTTAAAATAATTTACAGCTGAGTAAGTAGACTAGAGTTCTAAGGGTTAACCCTGCTGTTATGCTCAACTGTAAGGAACAGCAATAATGTTCTGGGGTCAAAGTGACCTGATGCATGTTCAACCATCTGAAAGTAGTTACTTATAATATATAGAATATATATTTTTGTTCCTAAACATTATGTTAAACTTAATTACTATCAATTTAATGAATATTTAGTGTAATCAAGTTTTTCCGCTCATTACAATTCATAGTTTACTTATAATAATTCACTCGTTTTTCATTAAAAAATAATTTTCAAACCGTTTTTTTTCAACATTTTGGACATATTTTTTACAGCCATGGGAAGCCTGTTAATTAATACAAAAAACAACTCTACTGTCCTGGCTCAAACTGACCATTTCAATTCAAATCACACTCAATGAGCCGCAAGTCCAACAGAAAAGGTTTCATGCTCCAAAAATGATTAAAAATACTTTCCCTGTATTTTTAAAATTTTGAAATGGGTCAATTTGACCTGCAACACAACAGGAGGGTTAAAATGACTTTGCTCATATATTTAATAACACTCACCTAAATGTCTGAAGTATTCATCCAGGCCACTCCAGAAATTTCTCTCGATGAAGCCCTTGACCAGCCCCCACGGCTGCTTCCTGTACCGCAACTCAGTGGACACCCTGCAGGATGCATTGTATGACAGTTTGTTGTAGTAAATAATTAGTATAATATATAGTATCTATAAAAAATCAATATACAGGACAAACATCAAAGCATAGAGGCCACTTACAAACCAAAAATATTACATAACATTAATGTCAGAAATATACGTTTTAACGGTTTAGTGAAAATGTTAACGTTACCGAGAATGAATAAAAATGAACAGCCACCAATTAGCATTACACAAATGGAATCACACTAATAAGTATGTAGTAACTTCTATTCATTGTTAGCCAGATTAGCATGTTTGGCCATAAGCAATTGCTTGAAAATCAGAACAGCAAAAACATCTGATTAGCTCACCTCAGCCGGCACTTGTTCTTGGCCACTCTGGTCAGCATGTAGCGGTTGAGGGTGTAGAAGTAGTCGTGGTAAGGAACGTCATGCGTGATCACTTCAGCATCGATGATGTAGCACTCGCTCTTTTGACTGGCCTTGTACAGAGTCTGGAACATGAATGATAAAGTTGGTCTAGCAGGGCTGCAGCATACAGGCTAACATACATATTTGGTCATTTTGCATACAGTATAGACATTATATTTGATATTTCACACATTCTGGGAATAGAAATACGTTTTTCCATTCATTAAATTGTATTTACAGTCATTTTTAGTCAAATTATCTGATTCGAGGGCCATTTTTGATATTACATTAATTCTAACTTCATTCAGGACTTTAATTTTATTAGAACTTCATTCTTGTTTAGACTACAACTCTATTCATCATTCTGGACACATGCAACATTCCTGTGTAACCAAATTGTTTTTATTTTATTGAAAACATTGATTCCAAAGTTAGCCGGTTATACAGTGTTTCTCTTCTTGTAAATGAACTGGCATAAAGTAGCTCTTTTTCCACTGTCGAGCCAAATGGTTCTCAGGGCCGTACTGTGCCGTTCCTCGCTGGTGCGGACTCATGAGCCTGCTTACGGTTTCTTTTTTCCATCTGTTGTGCCGCTAAATCAGAACCAGGCGTGTTATTTGAGCATCATTTACTGAAACCGAGCCTATACTGCAGTGGGTTGAAGCTGTAGCCGACTAACTACACTAGCATTAGCATCGCAAAGCAGAACACCACAGAACAAGTCTATTCTTGTATTTATGTTGCTTCAACAGCAGACATTTAAATTTGTGCTCTCATATATGAGTCTTTATCCTCTTAAACGACTGTTTTCTAAGAATTAGTTGGCTGAAACTGAGTGTGTACACTCGCAGTAGCTAAGCCTAGCAGGCTACAGGGTAAAACACTACAAAACAGGTTCGATTTTGGCTCTCTGACACCCCAACACCAATCAGACGACTTTGCTCTCACTGTTATAAGTTTGGTGGAGTGCTGGAGTGATTGGATCTCAGAAGAGACGAGCCGGCTGGCATTAGCTTAGCTAGGAAGCTAAAGCTCCCAACACCACAGAACAGGTGTAATTTGGGCCTTCTGTCTCTCCAACACCAGCTGCTCGACTTTGCTTCGTCAGATTTGAGTCGTTTTAGCTAAACTGGCATCAGTAAAGCTTTTGTTAGTCAGAATCAAACCTGTTCTGTGGTGAGCAGAGCGGGCAGCATGCTAGCTACGCTAAGGCTAACCAGCCACTCTCTCCTGGTTATCAGTGCTGTTTAACAATTAGAAATTGGTGTTAGACTGAAGCTTTGAGATTTATTGAATGGTTGATTTAAAATCGTGCACTGCTTTAATTTACTGAACTTATTTGATTGTTTTCAGGTTTGAAATAATGCAGCAGGATGTCATAAACAAAGAACCAATCAGCGAATAGCTATGTCATTACATCATCCCACTGAACGGTACTTTGGCCCCGAGCATGGTTAGCTAACTGCGCCAAAACAAATATGCTGAGCCCAGTTTTAAGCGTTCCATGTTGAACCGTGTCCATGTGGAAAAGCCACTGGCATCCTTCGTGCTCAGAATCGTTCGGCCCTGCAGTGGAACTGAGGCCTAAGAGAACTCACCTGGGTCTCGGTGACCGTGGCCGTCTTTGGGGCCAGAGGGTTGGTGAGGGAGATGGTGTACATGATCTCTCTGCTCTGGTCCCCCGTCTCCTCCTTCTTCCAGGGCCGATAAACCACATCTGAGGAAAACAATGGAAAAACAATGGAAAATGTCAGATCGAAAGAGAAAGGAGGGAAAGGAAGAGGTTCTCGCAGAGCCCCAAAATTCAGTCTGTGAATTCATTTTTGATGTTTGAGATGATACTGCACTGATTTTTATATCTAGGATAAAAACATATCTGTTTAACCTTCATGCATGTTGTATAGATCAGCATAAAAATATGGCTATTTCTGCTATACTATTTATATACTATTTTTTTCAGTGTATTTTAGGTGCTTTATAATTACACACAGGCCATCGTCCATTTAAAAGGCATAATAATATATAGTGACACTTCTGTAAGAATTCATTATAGTTCATTATCACAGCCTTATGAAGCAGTATTAGAGTTTATATGTTTCCTACGCAATTCTTTGTGCAACTTGTGATTCGTTTGGCTTGATTAGCGTCGCTGATGTGTGCTGGTGCTGACCAGAGAAGCGGCGCAGCTCCAGAAAGTCCCTCATGAACTGGGACTCGGTGAAGAGAAGGTCATACATCTTATCCACACTGAACTTGTAGATCTCGTTGATGTATTGCTTCCCATTCAGATCCTCATGAAAGGCCTGGACTTCACCTAATAGCAGTGTGCAAAGAGAGGAACATATTACTCTGCAAAGGCTCAAGATTTAGCAAAAATACAAATAATAACAAAAACAAATATGTAATAGTCTGTTTATTGTAGCACGTTTTCTGAATGTGAAATAAATCCCATAAAATGTAGAACTAACAGTTCCTAACTCTCCGAACTATACACCCTATTGATTATGGCATTCTTTATTAACTTATTGATTTAAATTAATTAATATCTATGAATTATATATAATATAATTAAATATATATATTTGTGAAGTAAAAACTAAGCAAAGTTAATTCTTAATTACTGAATAGTCACTGAATAATATGGCTAGCGTTAAAGGGATTAAGGGAAAATTCCCGACCATACCCTCGTCGTGAGTTTCCGAGGAGTCGCTGAGCTCAGTGGGGAGATCCTCATTGTCGTTGAAGTCGAGCGAGGGCGAAGGGACCGGGGCGCTGGACTCGGACAGCTTGTTGTCCGGTAAAGGCAGGGCTAGGAGGTCCTCAGGAAGACAGCTAGCAAACTCTTCCTCTGGAGCCATATCATACTAAAAAAAGGAGGCCAAACATTAGTCATCTTTATCCATCGACTCAATTTCATTTACACTACAGTTTAAACATTTAAAATTGTGAATAAGGTTAATCATTTTTGTTATTTTATACAAAAAGTTATTAAAGAATAATTTCTTATTCAGTGTAGCTTTACATATTACAAACTAGACACCAGTGTATTTTTGGTTATTTATTTAATATTAATAGATTTTTGAGAACAACAAGAAGTTATTAAATTGTACTTAAGATTTAACAATCACTTTTTAAATACTAGACGTTCTGGATATTAATTTTATTATACCTTGACTCTTACTTGTCTACAGCTCTGTGCATCATTGCATTTAACAGCTTCCAAATAAGCACTTAAAACCTATAAGGAAGAACCACGCAGAGGAACTAAGACCCAAAAAGAAAAAAGCATGCTCAAGAACCACTGAGAGCAACTCAAAAGCAGAATCTCATCAAAACTAAGAGCAAGAACCACTGAGAAGAACCAAGACTGAAAAGAAGAGCTTCCCTAAGAGCATGTGGAGAAACTACTGAGAGGAACCAAGACTCAAAAGGAGAGGTTTCTTAAGAGCATGAGAAGGAACTACTGAGAAGAACCAAGAGGAGAAACTCCTTCAGAGTGTAAGAAAAAAAAACACTGAAAGGAACCAAGACAAAAAAGGAGAAACACTCTGATATCATGAGGAAGAACCACTGGGAAGAACACAAAAGTAGCTCAAAGAGAAGAAACTCAAACACAAAAGGAGAAACTCTTGAGAAGAACCACTGAAAGGAACCAAGACTCAAAAGGAGAAATCTCTCTAAAAACATAAAGAAGAACCACGGAAAGGAACCAAGACTCAAAAGGAGAAACTCTCTAAAAACATAAAGAAGAACCACGGAAAGGAACCAAGACTCAAAGGAGAAACTCTCTAAAAACATAAAGAAGAACCACAGAAAGGAACCAAGACCTCAATGAAAAGCTCTTAAAGATCATGAGGAACAACAACTGAGATGAACCAAGGCTATAAGGAGAAACTCCCTAAGATCATGAGGTAGAACCACTGAGAGGAATCTACTAGATCTGCTTTTCATATCTGTCAAAAGAAGCTCTGTCCAAAGAAACAAATGAAACTTCTCTCTCTTGTTATACATTTTAAAGCTGTATTAAGATATTAAGTTAATTTCTTTGTTCTCTTAAAAAAGTTATCATGGTTTTCTTAGGACAGTGATAAATGCTATAGTTTGCATAAATGATTAATAATGCTTCGCCCCATGATTAGCTTAGTCAGCTCTGTGGTCCTTACGTGGACAGGTGTGTCCGTGCTGCCCGTGGATGGGAGGTTATTGCTGGTGAAGGATTTCTTGGGCAGCTGGGGGCTGGCGTCCACCTTGACCTCTGGGCTTTTGGGGCAGGCGTCGTTGGCCTCGTTGTCCTCGGCCGGGATCTCCTCACAGTACCTACACCAGGGGGAGGGGCAACAGCTGGAGGTCAAGATTACCAGCTCGGGGAGGGGGGCGGACACTCTTACATACATATTGATGGGACGGGTTGACTGCTGGTAGGGCCATATTTCCATATGATGGTTCTCTAATATATCTCATATGGTGCTGTGTTAATGTTGGTGGAATATGACTGGTTTGAATATTAGGTATTATACTGGGAATATTAAAAATGGCATCAAAGGTTCTTTATGCTTTACTGCACATCAAGCAATCTTGCATCTATGGATTCAATGGTTGATTCCTACATAGGTTTAAAGTGACAAACAGAAAGGCAGTGTGGGTGAAGGAAATGTAGTCATGTATAAAAACTCAACCCCATTTAGATAGTCTTGTATATGTGGGAGGGGGCAAAACTCACCCCATGGTGTTGAAGTCATCATCTGGAGGCACATAATCCTCATCATCACTTGTCAAGCCCAGCTCGTTTCCATAGCACTGGTGGACAAAGTGCCACAGCTCTTTGGGACATAATGGCTACACAGCAAAGAGAATAAAAAGTTGGTATTATATTACTGTACAAGAATGAGATGTTGATCCATACTTTCACCATAAAACGCAACAGTTTGCAAGGATCTTCATGCACTGATTTAACGGATTTGGTAAAAAGACCGAACTCTTAGAAATCCCATCAAAAAGTCCCATCCATATGGCAGTACATTTGATTGCACTCAGTTAAATGTAGTTCATTTAATGTGCAGTTAACAGAATATGTATATAAAAGATAAATAAATTAATCTTAGCAGATTTTACATGTTGCCTAAAGAATATGAAATTGGTACCACTATTTCTACAATAAGCCTACCCTTATAAGCAATTTATGAATGGTTTATGGTTATTCATTAAGTCATAAACACCTTAAAACCACTAATAAACAGTTACAACACATTAATAAAAAGTGCAAAAATTAGCTGTTATATCTGATGAACATTACATCTGATGAAGCCGACGGGTTTAATGATTACTGAAGGAGAAGACAATAACCGTAACCAGCAAGACCTACATAAAAGAATGTAGGTTCAACATTAGGCACATAACAGATAACTGTAGCTCTTTTTATTTGTGTGTTATAACTGCTTATTAATGTTTTTAAGGTGTTTATTCTTACTTTTTCTTAAGTTATCATTCTGGATATACAAGGTCTACAATTAATAACCATTAATAAACTAGTTTTTCAACTATTCATAAAACCTTTATAAGGTTAGTCTTATTCTAAAGTAGTACTAAAATATTTCGATTCTCCCTTTCATATGTGCTTTTATGCAAAATGTTCTCAGTAATTAAACAGGAAAGGGGTTGTATGTGAATACAAGCCAGAATCTAATTACTGCTAAGAATGTTAGGCAACAAGTTGATACAGTACAGGAAAACACGGTCTTTCAGGTGTCGCAAGTGAAAATATTTAATAAATATTTAGTATTATGTATTTTGTGCACAGTTGAGGTGCCATACTGCTCAAAAAAATCTGCCCCTTGTGTGTGCATGGCTGCTACCGAGCAGAAGTGATGCAGCCCGGTCAGCAAATTAGAACATTTCTGTAAAGCTTTTGTTATTACTGTAGGCCCACAAGTGTATGAATTTTAAGCCACTTTTGATACAAACCTGACACTGTTTTCCGCTTTAAGAGCAAAATATCCAATCTGTTGATGTGTGTGTTGTGGTAGGATGTATTTTTCAGACAGGCAGTCTTAGACAGTGACAAGAGAACAGGACAGCGGGCAAACCTGAACACCTGACTCCCAACATATAGTGTACTGACTTTGAGTTTAGCCCCAGTCAGTACAGGGAGAGATGCTCATTATTTAGCACATCACTAGATTTTGACCAGCCTTACAAACTCAACACTGAAATGCTGAACTGTAACGCTGCCACATGTTGTGTATGTTCCAAATGCAGGCTGCGTCGAACCTTGTCCAGGAGAGCATTCTGCCACAGCCGGAACATCATCATGTAAGTCCGGTCCCGTGCCCCGAATGAGGTAAAAAAGTGCTGCGGGGAAAAATACAGAATAATACTTAAAACACAACAACACAGAGACTGGTACTCAGCATGATAGCATGTTAGCAGGTTAGCGCACCTTTTCATTGTCAGTACAGAGCTGGATGGCGTTGGGGATGAGGCGAGCCGTCTTCTCCTTCGTCATGGAGCAGACGTCCTTCAGCCGCACTGTTAGCTGAACCCAGACATACAGAGAAGGAGACTATAATTTGGTACACTATTCAAGAAAACACTAGCACTTCAGTACATTCGTCCCTGTAACTGCACTTTCTGAGTAAAATTAAATCAGTCATTTTATTTTTACTTGAGTTTATTTCTAGATTTTGAACTTTTATTATCCATTACAAAGTAAAAGTGCGACTACCTGAAGAAGCACTTGGCTGGTTGGTTAACCATTATTAGCTAAATAGCTTCTTTTACTCTTTTAGATTCACAAGCACTTATTACACATAAGACTGTTGCTTATACACAGATCAGGCATAACATTATAACCACCTCCTTCTTTCTACGCTCACTGTCCATTTTATCAGCTCCACTTACTACATAGGTGCACTATGTAGTTCTACAATGTGTGTTGTGCTGGTCTGAGTTGATCAGACACAGCAGTGCCACTGGAGTTTTTAAACACCTCAGTGTCACTGCTGGACTGAGAATAGTCCACCAACCAAAAGTATCCAGCCAACAGTGTCCTGTGGGCAGCGTCCTGTGACCACTGATGAAGGACTAGAGGATGACCAACACAAACTGTGCAGCACCAGATGAGCTATCGTCTCTGACTTTACATCTACGAGGTGGGCTGACAAGGTAGGAGTGTCTAATAGAGTGGACAGTGAGTGGACACTCACTGTTTAAAAACGCCAGCAGCACTGCTGTCTGATCCACTCACACCAGCACAACACACACTAACACACCACGACCACATCAGTGTTACTGCAGTGCTGAGAAGGAACCACCACCCAAATAGTACCTGCTCTGTGAGGGTCTAAACATACACCACGCATATTCCACAAATAAATAAAACAAGTGAATCTCATTGATAACAGGATAAAGAAATATCCATAAGCAACTGTTTACATGAATAACTGACTAAAAATTATATCCCCAGAAAGAGTAATAAGGTCAAACTACTAATTACCAGCGTTTCCCAGCGGAAGATGTTGCTATAAAAACAGATCCAGTTTTCGGAGAGGTAGAGGCGACCCTGGAGGAGGATGTCTCTCTGCAGGGCACATGAGTAGTCTGGCAGGACAGAGGAGGAAAAAGAGGTCACAGGTCACAGTGTTTAGAGGTCAGAAGAGTTAAGGTTTATTCTCAGCTGCTGTATACAAAAGCACCAGTGCTATAACCTCACACGCCTGCAAAGTGTGTTGTATGGGTAAAGAATGTGTACCAGTTAATTATGAATTGCCTCCTGGGCATCGTGAACTGACTCGAGATGTGGTACTAATCAGGATGCATTTGTAATTGTTCGATATATTCAAATTTTTCATGATACTTCCAAAGGACCATGATGCTTAACGCTCGTATCACCACTGTGGCAAACATGTATCAACAGAGGTCTTCAAATTCGGTGCTTGAATGCAGTTTGCACACCTGGATTTTGTAACTACTGGACCAGAAACTGGAAACTGGATTCATAAGTAGCCTTATGAATTGTCCTGACCTTTCCTAGCTACCACCACCTACAGGCGTAAAGTGAGCACTTCAGCACTTCAGCCACGATGACTAAACTATAGCAATGGCAGGACAATGTCTTACACAGTGAATATGCAGATGAACAAATAGACAAATGACAAATAATTAAATAAATAAGTTCTAAGTATTAACAAAAAATGTTAAAAAGTAGAAATCACCATTCATCGTAGTACTCATTTTCTGACCCTTACATATAAAACTGACCTCATATTACTTGTCTATGTATTTAATAATAATGCTTACTCACCCACGATGAGGCGCTCTGTGTCGGGCAGCTGCTTGAAGAGCTTTCTGAAGTCCTCATTGCGCTGCTTGTACGTGGGACTCAATACCTACAAGACCAGACAGAAACAGTCAGATAGGATACACAAGCACACATCTCCAACCACAAAAGCACAGTCACACAGTAGGAAGGTGGTCCGATAGTCAAACACAAGCCAGATCCAACTGTGAAAAGAGTACAGAAACAACATATTATCATAGTGTCCTCCTCTGAGCTACGCACTAGGTCTGGTGTGTATAATAACAGGCCACTTGACAAGAGGAGGGATAACATTCTTTGAAGCAAAGACTTCCTTCTTTTGGCAGAAGCCTCACTTCTTATCTGTCCTGTCTCAAAACCGCAGTGTGGGACAGAAACAGTGCATTTTTTCAGACTGAACTAGACAAACACCCTTTCTTCATTTATCAACCATAAGCTAGGCCAGGGGTTGCCAACATGCGGCTCTGGAGCTGCATGTGGCTCTTTTACTGTCCTGTTGTGTCTCCATAGCAGAATTAGATTTTCAGGTAAAAATAAAATAATCCACCTTTACAGTAAAATAAAACTCTGCTGATCGTTCAACACAGTTTTAATAATAAATGGTCTTAAACGATGGAGTTAATGTATAACGTCTAATCCACCCTCTAACCCTGAGGATTGGCGCACAGACTGCTGGTCTCCATAGCAATGCAGACAACAATCTTGTCTAGCTAGTAGCTAACGAAATGGCAAAGAGAGATTTAAGATGAACATTGATAATTTGGAGACGAATGGACTTTATCATCACTCCACCTGGTTTCCAGATACGTTTAATCTGTAATGAGAAACTGTCAGTCACCGCTTAAGGTGGAACGGGAAAATTCACATGAGAACCTGGCAAATGAGAAATTGACTTCAGCCTAGTAAAACAATTATACGTTGAGAGACATTTTACAAGAAACTGTTCCACTTTTCGAAAGTTTCCTGTCGGAGATGCGAGAAAAGCAGCTATAGCTGAGCTAAAGATTAAAGCAGAGCAAAGTGAGTCTGTGTTTTCATTTATATATTTTTTTGCCTATGCTAACACATCAGCACATACTGAGACATATTTACAGCCAAGGTGGTAAAATGGACATAAAATGTTGGCTCCCAAGGTGGTTTAATTTTTGCTGAAAGGACAAAATGGCTTTTCATAACATTTGGGTTGCGACCCCTGAGCTAGGCATTAGGTGCATAAGTGGACCTTCAAGAAGTGAGGAAAATAAAACAGGCATAATATGAGATCATTTTACACTGCACATCTGCATAATGTGAGATCATTTTACACTGCACATCTGCATAATGTGAGATCATTTTACACTGCACATCTGCTGAAACAATTAGAATCCGCAAGTCTTGGTGAACACCTGGGATTTCTGGGACTTGTCAGAACACTTGAAAATTAAACTGACTGTAAATTCCTAAGATTCATCATTGCACTCACTCGACAAGCAGTGTTATTTGTCACCAACCAGAGCTTGGTCGTGAATCAGTGGGTGTAGCACAATATAAAAAGTTTGCTTTCTTTTTTGAAAGATTCCAGTGAAGAGTGGTCATAAGCAGACAGTGAAAAGCTGGTGAAAACAGAAACGCTCCCTGATTGTTTCTGCACCGAAATCAAAACAAATCAGCAAGTCAGCATGGCCCATTCCTTCCCATTTGTGGGAAAATACACTAAAGCCGCTGAAGTCCTAATAAAGCCACAGCAAGTTTCTTTAGCGTCTAAAATGACCAGAACCCCAAGTTTCCCTTTTCACCTTCTCATTGATCACTTACTGCTGGAATTCTCTCAAACTCCCATTCCCAGTGAGTCCAACGACACTGGAATTCTTCAGGGTCTAAGATCGCTTCCCAGTCAGACAGTCTGTCAGGCTCAGTCTCCATGCTGACCACTTCCATCAGCTAAAACAAAAAAAGGCCACAGGGGTCTCCAGCACAGTCGTCAGCCCAGTTGATTTATCTTTTGGTGAGATCAGAGGTCACTCTTTCTGGAGTGGGACTTCTTGTTGGTGTGATGAGCCCCAGCCCAGTCTCATGAGTGCAGTCTAGCTCTCAGTTGACCAAAAGTAACCCACTCATGTTTGTCATCATCTAGCCAGGGCATCCAGTCTAAGAGCAGGCGTTCCCCGAGTTTAAGGGGATGAAAAAATAGATTGCTTCACACCCCTCAAACTGCACTGGAAAGACACCCGGGGATTCCACCACCCACTGAATCCTTTCCGGAGATCCACCTGAATGTCTGCAAGAAAGTTTTAAAGCAGCTAGTTTTCCAAGTCTTTGGAACTTTGCGTCAAAGTGATCATATTTCACTGGTGCATTCGGCAGCTCCAACTCTGCCAATGGAAACACTTTCCTTAGCTGCTCTTTCCTTGTTTTAAGGCCATGGTACTTGTCTCCATCAAACTTAGAAAGTGCATTCACTGGCTTCCATTATTATGTGACCCTTCGAGACATGGGCACTAGTTTGAAATCAGACGTGAGGATGGAGTTAATAGTTGTTGAGTGGGATCCTCTAACGGTACACTTTAGCAGTCCCGGGCTCTTTTGGGTAAAGCAATTCCATTGCAAGCCAGTCTAGAAGTAAGTATCCAAGCACAAACACTGCCACCATAGCAATCAAGGGTCAAAGAAACAGTGGTCTCTTCCAAGTTGGGGATACTTAGGTGAATGCAGTTTGAAACAGCAGGCAATCCCTTATGAGAAACCGATTCCATCAGATCCTAAAGCATGGCTGGTTCAAATGATTCCAAAGGGCACCACACTGTATTCACGCAGACCAAGAAATAGAGCTAAGAGTAAACAAGCACAAAACCTAGACAGAACTGAACCGCTATGTCCACCAAAACCACCCACAACAGCAGCTCTGCCCAGAGCTCTTTTCAGGCTTCCTAGAAAACAACTGTGGAGCGCAGCGGGGTGGGAGGAGAGAGTGAGTAAGTGGGGGAATGTTTGTGTGTAGAAAGAAAAAAAGTGGGAGGAGGGGACGGGGCTGCACGAGAACCAATGAGATGAGTGCAGAGCAGAGAGTGTGTTCTGCGCTCTAGGCACTGACACACTCTTGCCTTCAGCATGAAGGGCTGTTGAGATTTATTACAGAGCCCCAGGCCCTCTTTCGAGATTCTACATTTCAAATTCTACATCTGTAAACCTCAGATGTAAAACCCCGGTGGAAACACTTTAACTCGGCCAGGCCTCCCCAAAGCCATACCCTCCTCACAGATGCACTCGCTGACCCCTTTCCAACTGCTTCCACATTCCTCCCCTCGCCTCTGCTTCTGAGAAATCCTGGGTTCAGCAGAAAAAAACAGTGTTGCGAAAGTGTTCGTGCCATTTTTCCATAGGAGACGACCTTGGATCTGCGGGTTCCGTGAGATAGGAGCAGAAGCTCACAGAGCAGGGCATTGTGCACAAAAACGCTGTTTGGTGGAGTTGGCCTAAACATTGTAGCATGGCCAAAGACACGCCCCAGGCAGTTCACTCCCTCTCCCTCTCTCTCAGTGAGGTGAACGAACTGTAGTAAACCTTCCTCTGGAAGGAAGGGGTCTTGGGGAGGCTCATGCCAAAGAGGTGAATCACCTCTTTCTTTTTGACTCTCTCCTCTCTCTCACTCCCTCTTTTTCTCTCTCCCATTCCTTTTTCCAGCAAAAACATCTGCTTCAGTTCTAATATCTTCTCACCCATCTCCACTGACTCTGGCTCATGACTGGTTCTCTGAAGCGCTGTAGCGAAGTTTATGACTGAAGTGAACAGCACTTCCTAAACCTTTCGTTTCCAGGATTCTCCTTCGTCATGATGAGGTGCTTTTTAGCGTTTTCCTTTCTCTTCTTTCTCTCCTGCTCAAAGCCACATGGTAGAGACCCTTTCTAGGCTTATGTAGAGCTTGCTGCACAGTTGGGAATGGAGGATGCACAGCAATGGTGATAGGTCATGCAAGCATACAGCGGCACAGCCATATTACAGTTGCATTCTACCTGATAATCATTTTTGTATCATTTTAACCCTTCAAAGTCTTCTTACTGTACGTCTAGGCAAACAATTAAAATAAACACGGTTAATCACATTATTTTGTGATGTGCGTTATCACTAACCCCTTAAAATCTTAGGCTTATTACATACTAAGGATTATTATTGTGTGACTTCAATGTAAACTGGCTGAGCTATTCTTATGTTATAGAAGTGTGTAATAAAACTTTTTTATTTATTTAAATTTGACCCTATTTTCACATGCACTTAGAGTTCCCACGAACCTGAAGATGAAAAGCACACGTTTAAATTTCGTCACTGACGTCCAGTCAGAGCAACAGCGTCTGCATGTACCAATGAATGAGTGTCTATATCATATATATAATATATACTGTCAGTGAGTGTATATATTACATATATCATATATACAGTCAATGAGTGTCTATATCATACATATCATACACCAGGGGTGCACAACTCTGGTCCTGGAGGGCCGGTGTCCAGCACAGTTTGGAGGTTTCCCTGCTCAAACACACCCACTTAACCTAACATTTAACAGATAAGTGTAATCAGGTGTGTTGGAGCATGTAAATCACCAAACTGTGCTGGACATTGGCCCTCCAGGACCGGAGTTGTGCACCCCTGTCATATATAGTCAATGAGTGTATATATCACATATATTATATATACAGTAAATTAGCGTATATACCACATATATCATCTATACAGTTAATGAGTGTATATATATATATATATATATATATATATATATATATATATATATATATATATGCAGTCAATGAGTGTCTATATCATATATATCATATATACAATCAGTGATGGCATATATCATATATACAGTCAATGGTTCATCTCTGTGATTGCAGCCTCTCACTCTCGTTCACAGAGCCTGTGGATTCTTGTTACAGTGGAGAATCTCAAGGGGAACTGGAGCTTCACTTTGCTGTTGCTTTTGTTAGTTTTCTGCTCATTGATTTATCCATAGTTCTCCTGTGAGCCCTGTCCAGTGGAGCCTGCTGAACCCATTTAAAAGCTATGTTTGGGAAACAGCTACAATTATGGATTTTATCATAGCAACATACAGTGAGCTGCAGCCTGGAACTACTGCAGATGGTCTGAAGGCTCAGTCTAGGAAAACGCATTAATGTGGCAACAGTGCAGTTAATAGTTTATCACATTAACACATTATTAGTGTCTTAATTTTGACAGTCCTAGTAATTACACAATTAATTCCATTGCTAGTTACATACTTATAGCTTTCTGTCTTGGCCTGCTCTTGCCTTTGTCTGTCCTTCTTGTTTACCTTCCCTCGTGTCTTTGGCCATGTGCTTCTGTTTGTTTTGATCTCCTCTCTTGCCCCGCCCCTCACCTGTCAGTAGTCCATAGCCCTGCTCTCTCATTAGCCCCAGGTGTTTCTCATTTGTCTTCCACGTATTTATACCCCTTGTTTTGATCTGTTCCTTGCTCGGTGTTGTTTGTTGTCATGTGTTGTCAGATTTTCGTTGTGCATATTTACTCCCAGTGTTTTTGTACTTTGTTGTGTTTGTTTGGTCTTTGTTTTGTAGTTTCAGCAGTTTCCTTGGATATTTTCTAGTTTTGCTTCTCCTTTGTTTCTGTTTTTTTTAGAATAGAATTTTTGTTCTACCTTTAAATGAGCCACAAGCAAGAGATATAATTAGGAAAAATTTGAGAAGAGGTGCTTAAGGTGGGCTTCATTTACCCTATTGATGATCAAAAGAATGCACGATAGTTGAAAGTTCTGCCATCTCCAGCAGTTAAATTAATGGTCATCTATCTGCACCAGTAATGCATCTGTCGGTCATTAGTCTTAGGGTGACCTCAGTGCAACAGATGAAATTAGATGGTTGCAAGGCAGATCTTGTTCCTTCACCTGATTTAACCCATGCAGCTGGATTTGGTTTTAAATAGAGCAGCATGAGAGCGACTCAACCTGGTGCACAGGCCTTTAAAAATACCCACTAAACACACCTGATTCAAAGATAACTGATTCAATGCCATGTTTAGTGGGAGTGTGAGTTTGGGAAACTACCAGACTGTGCTGGACACCAGCCCTACATGACCGAAGTTGGGCACCACTGCACTAAAGTAACCATCCTAGCACATGCATACAAGTGCATTGCCATGAATTAGTTAATTGCACTAGCTAACATAATAAATGCACTGCATTTAAGTGGAGTTCATTCCTAAATGAACATCACTATAGTAATAACATGTTAACACACACAATGTGTGTTGATATATTACCACAATAGGCACAATATGCTCTGCTCACATGTTGCTGCTGCACAATATGTTGCTCATTAATCGTTATTTACAATAACTGCAACTTTGTTTACTGTGTGTGATGAGCATTCTGACCAATCACAGCTACAGGGTGTTTCTGTGAGTGTTTTGATAAATCGAGTCACACCGAGGCTCTGGAGAAACACTGTTTTGTTCCACTGAAAACTTGTATGTATATACATATGTAATTACAGTTTCATTGATAGGTAATTACATACTTACATAATTAACTATATAGTTAGCTACATACTAAATTACTTTTATATTCAATTTACATTCTGAATCTACAGGAACAAATGTAAATAGAATTATTTTTACATTTATATATTTAATTACATAATGATATAATTAATTACAACATTTTGTTGCATGGTGTCCTTATACACATGTATATACATGTAATTACCTAAATATGTACTGTGTACAAACTAGTAAAAACTATTCTTTATGTGGAGAAGCACATGCTATTCTTCGACTGTCAACTTCTACGTATGTAAATGTGCTTACAGTTTCATTGATATGTAATAACATGATTACAAAGTTAATTCTATATTTAGCTGAATACTGAATGTACATTCACATTCAATTTATATTCTGAATGTACAGGATTGTTTTGTTCCACTGTATGCTTTACAAACGTAAACAATTATTTTTACATTTATATTTTTAATTACATAATTAATAATACTAATAATTAATTACATTGTTTTGTTCCATGGTATCCTTATACATGTCGATGTACTTGCTTTTATGTTTCTATGTTTACACGAATGTGTACTGTGTACAAACCTAGTAAAAACTAGTCTTGTATGCTACACCAAGGCTCTGGAGAAACATTGTTATTCTTCTACCGCAAACTTACATGTATATAAATGAAATTACAGTTTTGTTAATATGTAATTACATAATTAATTTCATAGCTACATATTAAATTGACATTTATATATTTACATTGTAGATCTACAAGATTGTTTTGTTACACTGTAGGTGTAGGTAAATTTAATTATATTTCTATGTATGTCATTACAGAAATATATAATTAATTACATTGTTTCATTCCACGCTATCCCTATAAATATGTAAATGTAATTTTACATGTAGATGTAATTACATAAATATGTACTGTGTACAAACCCAGTAAAAACTTGTATGTCACTCTAAAGCTCTGGTGAAACGTTGTTAATCTTCCACTTTAAACTTACATGTATATAAATGTAATTACAGTTTAGTTTATATGTAATTACATAATTAACTTCATAGCTACATATTAAATTGACATTAATATTTGATTTACATTCTACATCTACAGGATTGTTTTGTTACACTGTATATTAATACAAAGGTAATTTAATCATATTTACATATATATGTAATTACATAATTACATTGTTTCGTTTCACGCTATCCCTATAAATATGTAAATTAGATTTTACATTTATATGTAATTACATAAATGTGTACTGTGAACAAACCCAGTAAAAACTTGCATGTCACTCCAAAGCTCTGGAACATTGTTAATCTTCCACTGTAAACTAACATGTATATAAATGTAATTATAGTTTTATTGATATGTAATTACAAAATTACAAGGTCAATTACATAATTAGCTACATAATGAATTAGATTAATATTTGATTTAGTGGTGAGGATACTTTAACAGGACTGTTTTGTTTCATTCCACAGTACACTAATATGTAAATGTATATAACAACATGTAATTATATATGTTTATATGTAATTACATAGTTATGCAACTGTCAAGGTCACTTGTACTGTGTATAAACCCAATTAAAGTCTTGCATCTCACTTGAGACTCTGGAGAAACACTGTTAATGTTCCTCTGTATATTATATGAATGTAAATGGGATGTCAGTTCTTCTTGACTTCTTGATGTGACATGAAACGAGTATCACTTCAGTAATATTACAAGTGCATATCAACAGAGCGTGACTACAACTGACATCCTAACATGCCTATTTCCTGCTGATTTTCATAAACAGGATATGAACTGGCAGCTCTGTTTCTGTTCATTCAAGGAGCCTCACCCACCACCAGCACAACTGCTGAGGCACTGTAATCAACACGGCTTTCAACCGCCGCACAACAGACGTCAACATGCAACTGTATAAAACTGTGAACAGCATCTATCTGCACTGAAACCTTTACTGAAGAATTGAGACCTAAAAATGAAATGAAATGAAATGAAAACAAAGAAAAGCTCTGGGTTCTTGATATGGAAACGTATAAGCAGTGCATGTCCTTCCTCTCATTGAGGTGTGGAAGATTAGGCTTACCTTAAAGCAAGTCTTAACATAGTCATATGTAAAAGTTTGAACACCACCAGTCAAATGAATTTTTGTTTTATTTCTGAGTGTAAATAGGTTTTAAACAGGTTGCTGTTTAACATATTGTAATATATATATATATATATATATATATATATATATATATATATATATATATAACGTGTCATAACTTTTACAGGCCATGTTTTTTTTCCCCAATATGTTAAATTCAGCAAATAAACAGTAATTGTATATTAAAGTGTGCAGAGGTGTGTTCTCTGTAGAGGATGTGTGAACTTATTTTCACTTAGAAGATCAACAAACCGTCATTTGACTAGGGGGCACAAACTTTTGCATATGATACTATCTTAAAGGACAATTCAAGGAGTATATAATAATAATAATTCAATTATTGAGATGTAAACAGAGTCATTCAGAGTGGTCTGGTGTGAAATGGTTCAGATTTTTTTTACAGTGGTGGTGATAGGAACCACGGGTCGCCATGACTACAACACAAATATAGCCATTTTTTTTTTACTAACAAAAACCACCAGTGATCCTACAGGAGTCTTCTGAGCTTTTATATGTAATGTTGACGATGGTAAAATAGTGAAAAAATCAGAAAAATATAAGTTTTCTTTGGGGACTATTTTGCCCCACAACACCCTGCATGTATCCCTCCTCTATGAATGGATTTAAAAAATATAAGTGTTAGTCCAAAACCTACTCAACACTATCATGTCTCAGACATCAGGCAGTGAATTCACAACCATTTCATGTAGTAACTTTCTGTGAGGGAGCTTTTAGAGGTGGACGTCTGGTTCCTATCACCACCACTGTGAACAATTCTGACTCTAAGTTTCTCTAGAACAGAGCGTTTCACACCAAACCACTCTGAACGACTCTATTTACATCTTAACCATTTAATTATGCATAAATAAGTTTTATTTGCTTTCCAAAAGTTCTGCTCATCATGAAACGTTCATACGATCTAAAGGGCAGCTGCCGTTTTAAAATTATACCAATTGTATCAGGCCTCCAGTCCATTTAAGGCTAACAACAACCCGAGTGGACATTCTTTCAACAACGCGTTCGCGCTGACGCTCTCTGTTGTTTATTGTCCGAGACAGAGCTGAGGCCGGGGCCAGGACGCTAAAGTTGACAAAACATCACGGAAGGCATTTCCACTCTCCTCTCAGAGCGCATTGAATGCCCATTTTCTCATGGGAAAACATTACTGGACAATGTTAATTCGTGAAACTGACCGTGGGCGTGAGAACTGCGAAATATTAAGCCGATTCCATCTGGCTTTGAAAAAAGCAAGACTCATAGCTGTAAACACTTCAGAGCTATGTACACAGAGGAATGATGCCAAAATGACTAATACATACTAAATATTATCTAATGCTATAAATATCACTGATGGCTCATCTGCTATTTACACAGATCATCTCGAGAGTTTTATAAAAAGTCAGAATCCTGAAATTTAACGAAGTCATATGAAAGTACAGCAGGGGAGAGCGGGGCACAACAGAACACCTCATGATTTTTGCTAAATAATATTTAAAACATTTGAGCAGGATTAACATTACTTTTATACAAAAGTGGCACAAGTGCCCCATAGGCAAGGCTAACTGTGACAGACTGAGGGGCTGGTTGTAATAGTTGATAAAGAGTCTGGGAACACAATTAATTTAATATAATTCTGTATAGTTTGAACCTGACAACATTTCCAACCTAAATATATACATATATGTATGAATGTATATCGCTGCTGTCGGAACAAAACCTCGTATCTCCAAAATGGTAACTTTACAGGAGAAGGAAAAAACATACTTTACTTTTAATGTAAGTCAATGGAACCAGACTTTTTACCAAGTCATTTTGGGACGTTTCTTTTGGTCCATTCGTCATGAAATTTACAGACAATGTAAAGGGCAACATGCAATTTCAAATTATGTCAAAAACTGAAAAACGACAAAAATGGAGATACGAGATTTTGTTCCGACAGCAGCGATATATTTTATATATAGATATATAAAATATACTTTAGTTTTTGATGAATCTGTGCATAAAAACTCCCATAAAAATGTATTTGTTTATATACATGTATTTGACTTGATATGAGGGATATGGACTTTTCTTATTGTTTACTTTGGGAGTTCTATTGGGCTTTTTTCCACTGCACATTCAAAAACAAGAACTGATCTGAATAGGAACCAAGGGAACTTACAGTTTTAGTCCTACAATCTTAAAAATGATGATTCTTCAAGGGTTCTTTAGTTCTATATAGAACCATGAACACTTAAAGAATCCTCTGCATGATTAAAGGGTTTTTTGCATCGTGAATGGTTCCTCAGATTGATAGAGAATGTGTTATAGATGGTTCTATATGGAACCTTTTTGAAAAGTGTTCTTTATAGCACCAGAAATTGTCCCACCACTGTTACAAGCCAAAAAACCCCTTTTGGGTTCTATATAGAACCCTTTTTGCTAAGAATGTAGTTCATTTTCCACCTACTTGAAAGAGCTGGAACCATTTTTTTGATTTTTTTCGCCACTGTATCTAATTTAAGTATTCAATTTTGCTAATTAGCTAACTGCATGCTAGTTAGCTTAACTTATTGGCTGATATATAACAATACACTGCACTGATTTGTGCTCAAACTAAAAAAAAAAATCTAAATTTACACAGAATCATATGTAGAATCAAAAAAGCTTATATTTTGTGAAAAAAGAGCAAAACACTCATTCAGAGCAAGCAACAATGCTAATAACATTAGTGCTAGCTTCTTAACTAGCCTATCACATCGCTGCTGTCAGAACAAAGCCTTATATTTCCATTTTTGCCATTTTTTAGTTTTTGACATAATTTTAAAATGCATGTTGCTTTTTACATTGTGTGTAAGTTTCATGATGAATGGACCAAAAAAAACAGCCCAAAATTACTTGGAAAAATGTCTGGTTCCATTGACTTACATGAAAAGTGAAGAAGGTTTTTTCCTCCTCCTGTACAGTTACCATTTTGGGGATGCAAGGTTTCGTTCAGCCGGCAGCGATATGCTACCTTACCACACTCTTTAGAAAGAAATCATTCTAAAAATATCAATAGTTTGCATTCTGATACACTAATTGGTGATGTAATAGTGCTATTACCAGCTGGACCAACGCCCAATGGAAAAAGCTTAGCTCCATTTCTCTGGTGCCAAAAGTTCTGCCACTTTGTACAGTGGAAAAACGTCTGTAGTGGTAACCGTGTATCAAACTAACCCTGCCAATGGGAGGCTGCACTTTAGCCTGGCTAGCTCTCACTTTAAGTTGTTTACTTGCCTCCAAACAATGTTACAGCCACTCAGACAGTCAATTAAATAATACAGGAGTGAATTCTGTGACAGCTCAGCCAGTAATCGAAAACACCTACAATGAAAAAAGTTATTTTTACGGTACAAAACTTCTTCAGGGTGAATCTTTAGAAATATATGTCCAATTGCTGAGAATATTAGTAGATGATGTTGCTATGGAAATATGAAAATGTGCCCAAAAGCATGTTCCACTGGAACCTGTTTTACTAGATAAAAGGTCCATGTTACATTTTACCTGGCGCTAGTTTGTGCCCTGCTCTCCCATAATAAATGACGATCTGAGAAAAAAAGAAAAACGACAGTACTTACGTTGTACCAGCTTTGACTTTTCTGTTGTTGGTCCGATCCAGAGAGGAATGAAAGGAGACAAAAGCATCAACATGGTTAGACAACAATCAAACATTCACAGCATCTTTACCAACACATAAAAACCTGACAACGTCACAGGCTTATGCTCCAAATCTGCAGATATACCTGTGTAATACCTGTAATACAGTGTACTGGCATTGTATAGCACTGGTGATATGATATATAAGCCACAAAGCAGTGGAAAGACTAAGTTACGAGGTTAAAATAGGCCACAGGTATAGACGCAGTTCTGCAAAGGGTTAAACAAAAGAGGACAACTTCAGGAAGGGTTTGCACACTTGTAGATAAGTGAAGTGTTGTTGCAGAACAGAGAACCTGAAGCTCTAACCTGCAGACAAAGAACAGATATTTGCCTCTGAATAGAGTACAGGACACGACTGACTGAGTGTATTAAGCCATTCTGATGTTCAGGTTCATGCTCACAAAAAAATTAATGAATGCAAACAGGGAAGCTTATGCTTGAGTGAATTTAAAGCACTGTGCAAGAGTCAAAGACCACCCATCATTTCCAGTCAAACAGCCATTAAGTACAGGTTATTCATTTTATAGGAGGTATTTCTGAAGAGATTAGATAGAAGATATTCCACTTGCAAAAAACAGGGACTCCTAACAACCACCTGGAAGACCTGGTGGACACCAAAACTGCCCCCATCAGATAAACAGCACTTAAAGCTTTCATCTCTGAGAGAGAGGAGAAAATCAAGCTGCTTCAGATCTGAAAACATCCACAGGTGTTTCTGTCCATCCTTCCACTGTGAGAAGGTGACTCAGCGCTGTGGGTCTGAAAGGATGTGTAGCTGTCAAGAAGAACCTCACTGAGAAAAGGAGATGGACACATCAAACAAAGAAGCTGAACGATGGACTGACCACCCCAGAGTCCAGACCTCAACTCCACTGAATGTGTTTGATTATTTCAGAAAATGATCAACCAGCTTCTGAGACAGAAGCTGTAATAAAGGTAGATTGACACACTGAACACTGAAAAATATGATATTATATTTAGTTGTTGAGGCTTCTGTGTAATTTTCTGTTAAATAACGTTTTTCTGTTTTGTTCTTGGTGCCGAAAAACTGAATAATTTGACTAACTTAATAACTTAAAAGCCGTTTTGACTACACTCTTAAAAAAGGTGGTTCTTCAAGGGTTCTTTATTAAGACAATGGTTCTATATAGAACCATGAGATCTCTTAATATGAATGATTAAAGGGTTCTTTGCATCATGAAAGTGTTCTTCAGCTTGACAGAGAATGTGCTGTATATGGCTCCATACAGAACCTTTTTGAAAAAGGTTCTAAATAGCACCAAAAAGGGTTCTGCTATTGTTACGATGTCAAGCTTGTCACACTAGAAGAACCCTTTTTGGTGATATATAGGAATCTTTTCAAAAAGGTTCTATATAGAACCATCTACAGCACGTTCTAGGTGAATCTGAAGAACAGTTTCACCATGCAAAGAACGCTTTAATCATGCAGGTTCTATACAGAACCATTTTCTTTACTAAAGAACCTATGAAGAACCATCCTTTTAAAGTGTGTAGAAATAAAATAAATGAAGGTGGTCTCTGACTTTTACCAGTACTGTATGAACATGTGTCTAAACTTTGGTCAGTCTTATACAAAATTTTAGACACTCATGGTCAAATAACATTGTGGTAATATTTTTTTCTGACATTTATTAAAATTAAAATTTTAATGCACACTTACTACTAATAAATTAGAAAATAGTAAAACATACAATGCGGTATGTGCCAAGACTTTTGCACACACTGTATGCCACATTTTATGTTTTATTATTTTGTTCCAATATGCAAAGTTAATAAAAATATAAAGAAATTGTGCACTAAAGTTACAGACGTTCCTGTGAAGGAACTTCTTTTCGTTTATTTTCAAAAACTGACATTAGTATGAAGTTTGACTGGGGTGCCCTAAGCTTTACACAAGACTGTATACTTGTATATCTGCAGGGCTTCTTAGGATGAGCACTGTGCGTCCACCAAGTCTCCACTAGGGGGCTGTGTTTCCTTAAAAACACATTGGATCTGCTGCCGTTAAACAGTTTGCATCCATTACAGCTTGCAGCAATGAGGAAATGGAGCAACTCCACTAACTGATCACTAACGGCTAATTCACTTATGTCTGCCCACATGAGACCCCCCCCCACCCCCTTCTCAGACAGACCAGACTGATGCTTCCTCTACAGAGTTATGGATGAAGTCTAAAAAAAGCAAGAGCTGCAAAGGCCACAGCCAGCGCACAGTCGCTTCCTTTCCATCTCTACAGACAGGTGAAAAAGTTTTAGCACCCCTCGTCAAACTACTAAATGAAAAGTTTTGCTCGTTTTCCAGGTGACAAGAGGTAAACATGTACAATTACTGAACAGCTGAATGTTTGACGTTCTTCCAATGTATTCAATTCCGCAAATAAATATAAACTGTGCGCTAAAAGAACTTCAACATTTAAGTTTGTTGCCTGTAGAAAACGTGTGAACTCAATTAGAAAATCAATGGGGGGTGCCAAAACTTTTGCATAGTACTGTATATAGCCTTGGAGCAACACTCACAAAAATGTCTGCAGCTGACTAGGAGTCTATTACTCAAAGAGGTGGGGTTCTGGGGGCAAATGACACAAAAATAATTGCTTACTTTAATCAGGTTTAGTCTGTCATACTGGAGGGGAAACAATTTCAATCAAGAAGTTAAACTGGTTATAGAAGATTGTGGGGGCAACAAATTAGCATAAGTATTAATTTGTAGAGATGAGTATTGAAAACACACACACACACACACACACACACACACACACACACACACACACACATATCTCTGCTGTCAGAACAAAACCTCATATCTCCAAAATGGTAACTTTACAGGAGAAGGAAAAAACCTACTTAACTTTTAATGTAAGTCAATGGAACCAGACTTTTTACCAAGTCATGTTGGGCCGTTTCTTCTGGTCCATTCATTGTGAAGATTACACACAATGTAAAGAGTAGCAGGCATTTTCAAATTATGTCAAAAACTGAAAAACGACAATAACGGAGATACTAGGTTTTGGTTCCACAGCAGCAGTATATATATATATGGGATATGTTTGTAGTGGATAAATAGGAAGGAAACACAGTACTGTGCAAAAGTCAGAGACGAGATGACTTTATTACTAAATTTCCGACCAAATTTCATTTTTCAGGCAATATTCCTGAGGAGATTAGATATAAGATTATCCGCTTGCATAAGGAAGGAGAAATTCAAAGTAAAATAAGTGAAAGAAAGGGAGTTTCCACAACTGGAGTTCAACAAATGATTAAAAGCTACGGAGAAAACGGGGCTCCTAACAACCACCTGGAAGACACGGTCGACACCAAAACTGCCCCCATCAGATAAACAGCACTTAAAGCTTTCATCTCTGAGAGAGAGGAGAAAATCAAGCTGCTTCAGATCTGAAAACATCCACAGGTGTTTCTGTCCATCCTTCCACTGTGAGAAGACGACTCAGCGCTGTGGGTCTGAAAGGATGTGTAGCTGTCAAGAAGAACCTCACTGAGAAAAGGAGACGGACACATCAAACAAAGAACGATGGACTGACCACCCCAGAGTCCAGACCTCAACATCACTGAATGTGTTTGATTACTTCAGAAAATGATCAACCAGCTTCTGAGACTGAACTTTGGAGGTGTGTCTGCAGATTTTTTTTGGAAACTTAAAGTGGGTCTCCTGCAAAGAACGGAAGCAGGAATAAAGGTAAAGAGTGACACACTGAACACTGAAACAACTGATTTCATATTTCATATGTAGTTGTTGAAGCTTTCTGTCTTTTTTCCTGACACTAAAATGAATAACGTTTGCTTCATGGCTGTAAGTGAGTTAAATAAAAGAAAGCTGGTCTCTGATTTTTGCACAGTGCTGTCCGTTGGTTTTCAAATGATGCTAAGTGCTGATAAAAATAGCTGTAAACGTAGATGAAAAGGCTATTAAGGCTGCTGCAGACCATCTCAAATGCCTCCCTGATATGGAAATAAACAGCCGTAACTTCAGCCTGAATTAGTCAGATTCCCTCAGACATCCCCAGTGGCTAAACATGCACTCATCTCAAATAACAGTTAGAGGTCAGAGAAACAGCACAGCTATCCTGTAGCTACGTTAATTCGGTGTGTGTGTGTATATGTGTGTGTGTGTGGTAGCCGAGCGCTCACGTGTGGACTGTGAGCGGAGCAGCAGTGAGCGTCATGTGAGGCCCGTATTTTTTTTTGGCCCGCGTCCTCTGAGAGCGCCGTCACAGTTTCGCTACACACACACCACTGACACTGCTCCAATCAGATCCACAGATGCAGCGGCAGGGCGGGTCAACCAAACCCAGCTCTCTATATACATCAGTGTGGGTTTGTTTATTTGTTTTTGTACATTTTCAGGACAAAGATGCAGGAAAACCAGAAAAAGGCTGACCGACTGGACCTTCTTTTCAGTGTCTGATGTTAAGATTAGGGTTAGGTTTAGGATTAGACTTAGAAAGTTCTTATTAGATGTTGATACATACATATATAACATTATTATAACATATGGGGGCATATTTTATTACATTTGGGTATATATATATATATATATATATATATATATATATATATATATATATATATATAAACACTATTATCACATATAGGCACACACACACACACACACACACACACATACATATATATATATATATATATATATATATATATATATCATGTTATTATTACATATAGGTCAATACATATATGTAATTATAATGTAATGTATACATACATGAGACATTATAATTGACCATGTCCTGACATTGTATAAAAAACAAACATATGGGTGTTTCATTTAACATTAAGCCTCAACTCACCATCACCATCCACTAGAAACCGCCTACTTTCCACTCACTGACCACTTTCTGACCTCCACCTTTCTCACAGGTCCACTATTTAGGTGCACAATTACAGACTATAGCCCATCTGTTGGAGCATCCATCAGCCGCCATCTATGCCATTCATCACTGGTCAGTTTCTGACCAAAGGACTGCTGTTGTCCAGATATTATTTAGGTGATGGATCATTCTCAGCACCGTGGTATTGCTGGAATTTGAACATATATCAGTGTCACTGCCAGACCCAACAATATCCAGCAAGAGCAGTTCTGTGGTCAGAAATTGACCACTGATGAATGGTTAGAGGACGGCTAATACTACCTGCGCATCAACAGATAAGCTACAGTCTCTAATTGAACAGCAGCAAGGGAGGGGTTTCTATTAAAGTGGCTAGTCGTGAATCATCAACAAATCGATCAGAGCAGGTATGAGCACACATTAGCTTTAGCAGGGAAAGTACTGTTAACTACCGAACCAGTTAACAGCTGGACCAAAGTAGATGGGGTGCAAATGGAATCTGACAATGATGTCAATGGGACGAGTTAGCATTAGCAACAAAAAGCATGTTAGCAAAAAGCAGAGGGCTAAAGGATAACACTGTTGTGCAGAAGGATGGGAATGCTAATGTTAGGCAAAATATCATCTAATAAGTTAAGGAGAGCTTGAGGGCAGCTAAAGGGTGCTGGGGATTGGTTGGGTAAAATAAATGAACCTTAGTTCAATAATATCAAGTTTGCTGTCACATAGGGCTGTCACGATGAATCGATTCACTTCACTACCTGATTAAGAAAAATAATAAAAATGATCTATCTTGATGAATTGGCAAACATGATACTGCATATTTTAAATTCTCCCATTTCCTAATCCCATTTCACCCCTCACCCATACCACTTCGCCCTGACCCCTCCGTTTTGCACATTCATGCCTAGGAGTAGGGTGTCCCGATTTTTTGTTGAGATAGAGGGGTAGGGTGTTAGGGCTACGTGGCCTCCAACTTTTTCAGAGTCACACTCCAAATAGAGTGTTATAGAAAAAAAAAATAAAATTAAAATTAAAATATGGACCCCCATGGACCCTCACAGAGCAGGTGCTATTTGGGTGGTGGATCATTCTTAGCACTGCAGTAACACTGATGTTGTGGTGGTGTGTTAGTGTGTGTTGTGCTGGTCTGAGTGGATCAGACACAGCAGTGCTGCTGGAGTTTCTAAACACCTCAGTGTCACTGCTGGACTGAGAATAGTCCACCAACCAAAAATATCCAGCCAACAGCGTCCTGTTGGCAGCATCCTGTGACCACTGATGAAGGACTAGAGGATGACCAACACAAACTGTGCAGCAGCAGATGAGCTATCGTCTCTGACTTTACATCTACAAGGTGGACTGACAAGGTAGGAGTGTCTAATGGAGTGGACAGTGAGTGGACACAGTGGTTAAAAACTCCAGCAGCACTGCTGTGTCTGATCCACTCGTACCAGCACAACACACACTAACACACCACCACCACGTCAGTGTTACTGCAGTGCTGAGAATGATCCACCACCCAAATAGTACCTGCTCTGTGAGGGTTCATGGGGGTCCTGACCACTGAAGAACAGGGTAAAAGGGGGCTAACAAAGTATGCAGAGAAGCAGATGGACTACAGTCTGTAACTGTAGAACTACAAAGTGCACCTATATAGTAAGTGGAGCTGATAAAATGGACAATGAGCATAGAAACAAGGAGGTGGTCATAATGTTATGCCTGATTGGTGTATTTACATGAAGTCGAAAATTATGAGTCAAAATACGAGTTACACCAGCTAACAGATGCCTGTGTTGGCTAGCATTGTGACGAGCGATCGTGGGTGGGAGAACCATCTTACCCACCCAGATGGTTTTGAATCTGTTTAGTCACCGTGACAACTTTAGTTAGGACTGAATTTGGGACAGAAGCTATTACAAAACAACTGTTCTTAAGTTCAGAATCTTATCGGATAAGAAAACAGTATTACAGAAACATCCTAACTAGACAAAATCTCCTAAAAATGGTCCTAACTTCACGAAAACTCCAGAGCGTCTTAACCTCTGTTTTAACCATCTGTTTCTATTGTTTTACACATGTCAGCAGCACAGTTCACTATAACTGGCATAATGATGCTACATCTACACTGAAAACGCTGATTTGACTTATGACTGCTTTTTCTAACAGCATTTTAAAAACCCCAGACTCTGCAGACTCGATCTCCACCGCCCCTCTCATTACCTTCGTATGTTAATGTTGATGATAAAATATTACAGTGATGGTGGTGAATAATGAGGAGACGGAGCTGAACGTGTGTCTGTTTATTAGGAGGAATAACGTTAGCGTGCTCGGCTAAAGCGGTTGGGAAACTGAAACTGTGGAGCTGCGATGCTCTGATAAACAGGAGGGGGCGCTCTCACAGAACTTTCATTTTGTCGTGCTTTAGTTTTTTTTTTTAACATTGATAATCGATAGCTGTCTGGCTAACTAACTTGATTACTTTGATATGTTTTAGCTGTGCGAGTATGGTCGGTTGAGTAGGTTCAGATTCCCTAATTATCCTGAGCCAAGATGCTGCAAGATAAGATTCCTAAATTAAAATAAGATTTTCTTCTGTTAAACGAATTTCTGAAAAAATCATATCTTGACCTGTCAGATCTTATGTTAAGACAAAAAGATAGGAAGTCCCAGGTTCATCACTCCTATAAGGAGTGCTTTCCATTCACATACTGATTAGCCGGCTTTATTTTGTACCAAACCTGGCAATGATTACTCAACTAATGATCTATCTAACAGCGACAGCCCTATTGTGACAGAGTAGTGCTGAAGGTCTTGGGGTTAGTGGAGGAAGAATGTACAGGGGAAGCCCAGCGCTGACTGGGTCAGGATGCAGGGGACGACCATCAGTCACACGGCGCATAAAGACACGCACTCACAGCGATAGAAAAGACCAGAAAAGTGTGATGCTTACTTTGGAAAGTCTCTTGTGTGACTAGCATGCATGAGAAGAAGAACAAAGAAAATCAGGAAACAGAACAAAACAAAATTCAAATACAGTGCATAAGGAACAGAAACGCTGAATGAGCTGAAACAGTTTCAGTGACAAAGACATTCGAGTTCAGAGAGAGAGAGAGAGAGAGAGAGAGAGAGAGAGAGTGAGTGAGAGAGAGAGAGACAGAGAGAGAGAGAGAGAGAGAGAGAGAGAGTGAGTGAGAGAGAGAGAGAGAGAGAGATAGGGAGAGATAGAGAGAGAGAGAGAGATAGGGAGAGATAGAGGTAGAGAGAGATAGGGAGAGTGAGAGAGGTAGAGAGGTAGAGAGAGAGAGACAGAGAGACAGAGAGAGAGAGATAGGGAGAGAAAGAGAGAGATAGAGAGAGAGAGGTAGAGAGAGAGAGAGAGAGAGAGAGTGAGAGAGAAAGAGAGAAAGAGAGAGATAGGGAGAAAGAGAGGTAGAGAGGTAGAGAGAGAGAGAGGTAGAGAGAGAGAGAGAGATAGGGAGAGAAAGAGAGAGATGGGGGGAATGTATGAGAGACAGTCTTGTTTATTGTGCATGGGGTGCTGATGATGGTGGAAATGGTCATGCTCTCAGAGTCATATGGAACACGGAAATCTACCCAGGGGAACTACAGCACACACATGTTCAGCTTTAAAGCCTGTCAGGAAGCTGTTTACGGGGATTCCCAACTGCAGAAATTTCCCATCTAACTAATAAAAAGCAGTTCTATAATCATATTTCTGAAAATATCACAAAAACTTTACAATTGATTGAAATTGATTTGACCCATCGTTCACCACTACAACATTACTGCATTTCATTTACTAGCTGTATTTTCTTTTCTTATATAGTCATGTGCAGGGCTGTGAAGAAGTATTTGCCCCTCACCTCATTTCTTCTGCTTTTGCTAATTTGTCATATTTAAATGTTTCAGATCATCTTATTTTAATATAACATAAAGACAGCATGAGTAAGCACAAAAGGCAGCTTTCAAACGATCATTCCATTTACTGAAAATACACATTTATTCAAAACCTGCATCAACAATGTGAAAAAGTATGTGACCCCCCCCCCACCCCCCAAACCTAATAAGTGGGTGTGCCACCCGTGGCAGTAACAGCTGCAATCAAACAGTAACAGCTGCAATCAAATCTTTGCAGAATTGTTGTAATTCGGCTACACTGGAAGGTTTCGAGGCATGATCTGTGTGTTTAAGGTCTCCAGTCAGGACTTTGACTCGGTCACTCCAACACCTTAATTTTGTTTTTCTTTTGAGGTGGACTTGCTTGTGTGCTTCAGATCATTGTCCTGCTGCACGAACCAACTACGCTTGAGCTTTAGGTCACAAACTGACAGGACATTCTCCTTTAGGATTTTATGGTAGAGAACAGAATTTATGGCTCCATCAGTTATGGCGAGTCGTCGAGGTCCTGCAGACGCAAAACAGCCCCAGACCATCGCACCACTACCACCATGTTTGACTGTTGGTATGATGTTCTTATGATGGAATGCGGTGTTAGCTTTACGCCAGATGTAATGAGACCCATGTCTTCCAAAGAGTTTCACCTTT
Organism: Colossoma macropomum; assembly: GCF_904425465.1. Taxonomy (NCBI): domain Eukaryota; kingdom Metazoa; phylum Chordata; class Actinopteri; order Characiformes; family Serrasalmidae; genus Colossoma; species Colossoma macropomum. The sequence goes on from NW_023494804.1 coordinate 5,080,289, forward strand.
GACTCATCAGTCCACAGAATATTATCCTAAAAGTCCTGGGGGTAAACTAGATATTTTTAGGCGAATGCAAGACAAGCGCTGTGTCTCTTATTGTGGAATCGTATACATTGATATTAACTGAGGCAAGTGAGGCCTCTAGTTCTTTAGATGTTTGTCTGGGTTCTTTTGTGACCTCCTGGATGAGTCGTCGATGCCCTCTTGGTGAAATTTTGGTAGCCAGCCTCTCCTGGGAAGGTTCACCACTGTTCCAAGTTTTCTCAATTTGTGGATACTGGCTCTCACTGTGGATCTCTGGAGTCCCAGAGCCTTAGCAATGGCTTTGTAACCCTTTCCAGACTGGTAGATTTCAGTGACTTTATTTTGCATCTGAATCTCTTTACAACGTGGCACTATGTGCTGCTATTTGAGACCTTTTAGCCTCCTTCACAATGCCAGACAGGTTCTGTTTCAGCGATGTTCAGACATAACACATCTGGCAGTCATCATGCCTTGCTGTGGATAGTAAAACTAAACCCAATAGTCCAATGTATTTGGTCAACTAGTTGTTTTAGTAGCTAAACGGGCAATTACTTTTTCACACAGGGCCAGGTAGGGCTGAACAATGTTTTTCCTTCAATAAATGAAATCTTTAAAAAACAGCATTTGGTGTTTACTTGGGTTACCTCTGTCTAACATCAAAAGCAGTTTGATGATCTGAAACATTCAAGCGTGACAAATATGCAAAAAATAGAAGAAATTGGGAGCAAATACTTTTTCACAGCACTATAAGTCAGTCCAGGCTGATAGTTTAATGCATTACATTTACATTTCATTAATGTTGCTCCTTGAGGCAGCCAAGATATAATAACACTGCATATAAGTAGATGCTAATAGATACTGTTCAAAAAGTCTGGAATCAATTGATGTTATTGGTGATTATAGATTACAGCAATGAAACCGTCTTTCCTTATTATAACGGATCAATGATCCGAAACTCCAGTCTTGGTTTCACTTACACACGAGAAACAGTTGTTCTGCAAGTGGTTCACATGGAGAAAACGCCATCGGGAACAGTATGATTAATTCTTAATGCTGCTTTTTAATATTTTGTTGTCGTGAGGTCTTTTCACATAGATTTCTATGGAGGAAAAAAGTGGCGGCAACATTTAACGCACTGAAACTTTCGCCCCGATGCACTTTTCTATTAAACACTCGTGCAAAGAAGATGAAGAGGAAGACAATACAGATCCATCATGTAGTATCAGCGACATCACTTTAAACGGCCCATTCTGCTAAAGTTAACAACTGAAAACTCGCCTTTTTTTTTGATGGGTTTTTGAAAAGGTCTGGGGGGTCTGGCGCCCCCCTGCGGCACAAAAGGAAATTGTCCTTGACGTAAAGTTCCGGTAAGGGTTTTAAATACTGAATATTCTGACAGTTACAATCGTGTGCAAAAGTTTTGGCACCCCTGGTCAAATGACATGTTTCGTTGATTTTCACATCCATAGAACACACTTCTGCACATTTCAGTGCGCAATTATTGTTTACTTACTGAATGTAACAGTTTGGGAAAAAAATAAAACATAAAAACAAAATGTATTTTTTGCAAAAGTTATGGCACATTTTATATTTCATGTTTTTTTTTCGAAATTTGTAAAAATTTGTACAAATTCATATTGTAAATATTTCACAATGACTGAACCAACAGAAGTGATCCAAAATAGCTTGTAATACAATCTATTTACATTAACGTATTAAAAGTCAAAAAAGTTTTGCCCTCTGCTGTAAAGCTGCCGTTTTGGAGAACGTTGTTTTTCTATGGACAGCGATGATTTGCAAAAAAATCAACACATGTCATTTAACCAGGGGTGTACAAACCCTTTGCATACAACTGTATGTTATTATATATTATTATTTATAAAAATAACAGAAATGTGAATATAAAAAGTGATTCCAGACTTTAGAACAGTAGTCAGTGTGTGTGAATGAGTGTGTGTGTGTGTGTGCACTGTGGTGATGCCCACCTTGGAGTTCTTGCCGCCGCTGCGCGTGCTGGTGTGGACGGACTGGCTGTAGGTGCGCTGGACGGCCTGCTCAGGGGTGGAGGGGGATTTATCAGAGGAGTGATCGGAGCCCTTCTCCACCATGTTCTCTCCCTCAGGGCTCTGGGGGGTGGGCGAGCGAGAGCGTTTGCGGAGGACGGGCGAGCAAGTGGGTGTGCTCCGGTTCGAGTTACTGGCAGTGCTGAGAGAGAGAGAGAGAGAGAGAGAGAGAGAGAGAGGGACATCAGTCTCATTACCTCCTCTACACTGAAAATACTGTTTATATTTCATTCAGTCATTTTCACATCAATACAGTGTATTCCATTAGTGCTGTTATCACCCAAATCACATAAACTGAGATCCATATAACTGTTTACGCAAAGTAAATACAGTACACATTCAGGTAAGCCAGGTAAACTCAAAGCACTTTCATCCAGAGCAACGAGTGTGAGGCCAACAGGAGCTGATTCAGTCACAAATGTCCTTAGACAAGCCTGTTTAAGTGTTAGTGTAGTTTCGGTGGCAGTCAGAAAAAGAGAAATTCACAAGAGGATAAACAACCAGAACAGTTACAAGATAAACAAGACAAACAAGCACAACATATTTTTATTTCACTTAAAAAAAAGACAAACTGAGCTGGCGTATAAATTGTTCCTGGAGGAGAGGTTATAGAGCACGCAATAAGAAACCTCAAGAATCTGTTCAAAACTGGGCAAAAACAATTATTATTACGCCTCAAAAACATCCTAGTAGTGCCTTCATAAACACACACAGATACGAGACCATATTAGAGTCTACAATGCACACCAGCGGCTATCACAGCATTCTAACATAATAATAATAATAATAATAATACATGGTGTGTATATAATAACATGATCATAACTTGTTGTTTAGTTATTGTAGCATAAAATATTATTACTATTATTACAATTAGTCCTACCTTAATTACCACAACAAAATGCAACAACTATCATAATCACAATCATTTTCATTTAAAAATATTATTTACTGTTAGGTTGCCATTGTTATTATTACAGTTTTTATTGTTCTTTTATCTATTATTTCAACACCATCACAATAATGCGATATGCGAAGTATTATTATTATTATTATTATTATCATTATTATTATTATTGTTGTTATGCTATTATTATATTGTTATATGTTAATACAATACTTCTACTACTACTACTGACGATGATAAATATTAGGCTACTATTAATATTATTGTTATATTACCATTAATATAAGATATCATTATTACTAAGTGATTGTAATAGTAATGTAATAACTAATTAATAAATAAGATTTATTAGTAATAATGTCATTACTGTATTGCAATGATGACGATGATGATGATAATAATAATAATAATAAATAATAATAATAATAATTGTTATTATTGTTTGGATGTAATGGTGTAAATATTCAACAAAAGCACACTTTAATTACATTTGCAGCAAACTTGTACGTAAACAGGCCTCAGCTGGCCGTCTGTACAGAAGATCTGTACTGTACGTTCTGTCCTCCTCTGTGTTATGAACTCTGGTACAGTTCATCCCTGACACCTGACAAACAGGTAGAATACAGCAGTCAGTAACGAGAGCCAAAGGCCACGGCCTTATCAACCCACAAACCGCACGTTCACCTCCGCTCTGTCAGCTCGCAGGAATGCAGGAGGACTGACATTTCACCCCGAGCTGTGGACACACTGTGGACGATGGACAAGAACAATGAGGGGCTTTAGTCTGACCGAGGTGTTCCACACCACACGGTCAGTTACCTTTACAGTGGTTAACAGAGCCTGAGTTCCAGAGTCTGGAACATTTTACAGCACAAACAGCAGCCATATAGAAAAACACCTGCCAGTGTCCATCAGCGACAAAGTCAACAATCAAAGGGATGGACATTTTACTCAGTTGTCCTACTGGATCATGTGCATTTTTAAAGGAACAGTATTCAAACAGATTCTAAACTTTTGAATCATATCATATTTGTGTTTGTGGAGTTAGATGAGGAGTTATGATAATTTGAATTTAATAAGGTCATTGTTGTGTATACAGCCTTGTTTTGAGTAAACAAAAAACATCCTTTATATTATTGCCATGTTTTTGTGCTTTCTTAGAACCAAAAGTAGTCAGAAGTGCAGACTTGAACTTGTTAATGGAGAACGTATATTTAATTCCTTCTATAACTATGTAATAATGATGTAATGATTATATAATTACCTATAATGTAACAAAATGACAGTAATAACTTTAGACTTGTAACGATTGTATAGACAGTGTATTCCTTACAGTGGTGGTGATAGAAACCAGGGGTCACCATGTCTACAACTTACACGTGTCTTCTGAGTTTTTATATGTAATGTTGATGATGGTAAATCAGCAGAACTACATTTCTTTGGGGACTATTTTGCCTTACAATGTCCTGAATGTAACCCTCCACCCCAAATGGACAGGCCGATACTTTCGTAAAAACTATCATAAAACAATGTTTAGGCATCAGACAATGTATTTGTATCATTTCATGCAATAACTTTCTGTGAAGGAGCTTTTATGGGCATTAAATAGTTTGGACGTCTGGTTTCATTGACCACCACTGTGAACTGTGGCTGGGTGAGTTTTCTCTAGAATGGCACATCACACATCATTGAATGACTGTTTACATTGTGTTTATTGACACAAAGGAATATATTTGAAAAAATGTTTATGTAATAAAGATGTAATAATTGTGTAGTTACCTACATGTTAGTATACACTGTTACGATTGTATACACAGTGGCATTTCTGAACAATTGGGAGCCTTAAGCAACATCCTTTCACCCCCACTTGCTTCAATTTTATTCTTTTCTATAATTCTATAATTCATACTTAGGAAAAAATAAGGAAATCTTGACTACAAACGATATTGAACTATTTTTAGTGAATACATACTTTGGGCCACCTGGTGATTCAGGAGCCCTAAGCGACTGCTTATACTGCGTAGCGCTTACAGTTAGACCACACACTGCTGGTTTCCACAGTTTCAAGCCCTGCATATGGATCCGAAGGGGTCAACACTGTCCCCAAGCTGTCCATCTTGAAAATGCACTCAGTTGCTCTGAAGCCACCAGTGTGAAAGATCCTGTCGCCTTTTCCCCTCGTTTTCTCCTTCTTTCTCTCTCCTATTACCACCCCCCCACCACCACCCCCACAGCTGTGTCCTCCCGTCACCTCCCTCCCTCACTGCGAACCACAGAAAGGGCGCCAAGCTCAGTCTTAATTATTAATGGGCTGTACATGAACCAAGAGCCGGCAGGCTGGAGAGGAAAACAGCACAGGAGGAAAAGAGGAACATAACAAAGAGGCAAAAGCAACAACTGCATCTAAAAAAGTCACCTATCTTTTTGTTATCGGCAGGGTACAAAAATGCAACTTGAAATGTTTCAATTGACTAATATTTGATAAAATATGTGCTCAATTATTGGTCAAAATAAAACTGTCGAGACATCTTCAAACGCAGAAACCCAAACAGAGGCTACTGTTTTTATAATTTTGCTCCTGTTCCTTCAGTCACATTTGTGTATTCAGTATATTTTAACTGATAATTGAATCTATAATGGAGCTGAATTGAATCATGGCAAAAGTGAATCATTTTCGAAGGAATCATAATCAAATCAAAGCCAAACATTTGATATTCTAAATTTGATATTCAATTAGAATTAAATGGGAATTCCAACATTGCTTTCAAATTCCTGCCTAATTCAATGGATAAGATGTAAACAAAGTCATTGAGAGTGGCTGAAGTTAACTGTAGAAAAAACTTATTCCCTGATTTTCCTCACAGTGGTGGTGATAGGAACCAAGGGTCACCATGTCTACAGCCTACAGGTCTTCTGCGTTTTCATTTGTAATGTTGATGATGATAAATCTGAAGAACTATGTTTCCTTGGGGACTATTTTGCCTTACAATGCTCTGCTATGTAACCCTCCACCCCAAATGGACAGACCAACACTTTCATAACACTATCATGAAACAATGAGTGTGTTTACATGCACTTAATAACCCGATAATGGCAGAAAAACAGATTTTGTCAGTAATCCAACCAATGCATTTACATGCACTTGAGTAAATCAGATGATGGGAAACTCCAGGTCTACATGAGTCAGGCAGTAATCAGATTTTTGTTTTGCAACCGGCCAATAAACTCACAGAAGAAGACACAATGTAAAACTCAAACTTCATGATGCAACCTCTTTTTTTTTAAACATCACTCCACTTTACCTGAAAATATGAACAGACATCATCTAAAAGATGAAAAATACTTAAATCCTTCATTTCGTCAAGCATGTATTTGGTTTCAAAAGTGTTTTGCTGCGTCTTGCGGCGACGCTGTTTGCTTATTTCCGGTACCTCCGTCTGTTTTCACACATGCGCAGACTGAGAAATACGAAAGAAATCAGAGTAACAGTTTACAGCACTGAGAAATCTGATTACTGAGCTAAAATCCAGCTCTCTTTATTAGATTTCTTAATCAAAATTTCTAGATCTTACTCTGATCTAAGAAATCAGAGTGTGCTGTTCACATGACCATTTGAATAATCAGATAACTGCAAAAATCCAAACCATTTGTAACCATTTCATGCAATAACTTTCGGTAAGAAAGCTTTTACGGACACTAAATAGTTCAGACGTCCGGTTCCACTGACCACCACTGTGAACTGTGACTCGTTGAGTTTCTCTAGAATGGCACATCACACATCATTGAATGACTGTTTACATTGTGTTAATTGACTTGTGCAAACTAAGCACCTCAGAAAGGAATATATTTGAAAAAAAAAATTTATTATGCAAAAGTGGCCAAAAGAATTTGGTAGTTTTTGGTGACGAGTAACCGAGGCTGCCTCTTCAGATGAGCTAAGGAGCTGAACTATAGCTGATGGCGACTCTTCATCTTCAACATGGGATCTTTTCTCCCTAGTAGACGATGTGCCAACATGTTACTTTGTCTGAGACACGGCTGGATACATATAATACATATAGCTATCATGAAAAATTATGCCACAATACAATATGAACATATCATGCATATCGTCAGTACTTGTAGAACACAGACCAACTGCCTGTTTCATTATAAAGAGAGCAAAATTAGTCCCATTTAACTGGATTTAGTGCGGCATAGTATGCAAAATATAGAATACATAGAACTGTGTTCACAGTTTTTGATAGTATTTTTTAAAATCTGGCACTACTGGTTGTTTTTTCTGAGTTCCAACTGACAAGACGTCTAAAAAAAATAAATATCGACATATCGTGTATCGCGAAACTTTCTTAAAGTATCACAATATTAGGTTTTTTGCTATATCGCCCACCTCTAGTCTGAGAAATGTACTTCCACTGCTTCTTGATGTAGCTAACAACAGCTAGAGTAGCTAGCTAGCCTAGAAAAGCTCCCCCAAAGTCAACCATGCTATCTCTGCTTTCTCAGTTACATCCTTAACAACACCTTCACGCTAAGGCGCTTATGTTTTATAGAAGCAAAGCGCAATATAAAGAATTTTTACTCGCAAATATGAACAAAACTCAAATTAAAAGGTAAAATTGGCATTTTGTTCATCTGTTGGTCTGTATATTTTCTCTTCCTGTAATGGAACGTAAAAAAACTAAACTAAACAGTAGTTTCAGTATTTGAGTACTCGAGTACCCATCCACCCCACTATGTGCCAGCTGGTCACACACATACACCTCTACGGACATGCGCTGACCTTTCCCTCTCCACAATCAGTGTCACGGGCAAAGGTCACAGGTTCCGTCAGCGGACGCAGTTACGTAAAGCTCTGCGGCCGAGCTCACAGACAGGCATCGGATCACATTCGCCGAGCTGGAGCGCTGAGGAACATCAGCGGCTAACGCTTTGATTAAACTCCAGCAGGGGGAATGGGAGGCTCCTGTAACAGCAGATTAGAGGATCATATTCAGAGCGGCTTCATTAGCACACAGCCGGACGAAGCTCTCATAAAACTCATCACTTAGATTATTTACATTGACATTCACACTGAGTGCCTCTATAAGAGCAATAAAGCCCTTCAAACTGCAGCAGTGTGATAAATGATCTAGTCTCAGTTACATGAGCAAAATAATGCACTCATGCTGTCAACACTCTCAGAAACAACTACTTTTCAGAGCACAAACACTGCCACTGGGTCGTACCCACAAGGATACTTTCATATGCAAATGTTTGGGCACCTCTGGTAAAATTGCAGCTACCATTTGTGAAGATCTCAGTCAAAAGCGACACGAGTACAAATGACAGAACTTGGCCCCTAGGCAGCGCCAACTGTATCAGACGCTAAAAAGTCAAGTACTTTAACACAATCGGAAATTTTGGGCAATTCTGACACGTATTGGTTGATTTTCTGAGAAAAATAAGTGAACATATCCTCTACAGAGAACACACTTCTGCACATTTTATACACAATTACTGCTGATTTGCTGAATCTAACATATTGGAGGAAAAAACAAAACATATAATGTGGCATGTTTTAAATTTTAATGTTTTATTTTTTACCTCAAACTGTTAAACTAAGCAAAACAAATAAAAACGGTGCCCTAAAATTTGTCATATATACACTGATCAGGCATAACATTATGACCACCTCCTTGTTTCTACGCTCATTGTCCATTTTATCAGCTCCACTTACTATATAAGTGCACTTTGTAGTTCTACAGTTACAGACTGTAGTCCATCTGTTTCTCTGCATACTTTGTTAGCCCCCTTTTACCCTGTTCTTCAGTGGTCAGGACCCCCATGGACCCTCACAGAGCAGGTACTATTTGGGTGGTGAATCATTCTCAGCACTGCAGTGACACTGAGTGGTGGTGGTGTGTTAGTGAGTGTTGTGCTGGTCTGAGTGGATCAGACACAGCAGTGTTGCTGGAGTTTTGCTGGACTGAGAACAGTCCGTCAACCAAAAATATCCAGCCACAGCGTCCTGTGGGCAGCGTCCTGTGACCACTGATGAAGGACTAGAGGATGGCCAACACAAACTGTGCAGCAGCAGATGAGCTAGCGTCTCTGACTTTACATCTACAAGGTGGACTGACAAGGTAGAAGTGTCTAATAGAGAGGACAGTGAGTGGACACCAGCTGACTTTCCTTGATTCCAATGTGTACATCAGTTTCACATGAATAAAATATGCTACATCAATTGCCGATACAAAATAAACAGAAATAAAAAGTGTGTTAATGTAACGTTTTATTCGTAATAAACTGATACGCTTGAATCAAGTAAAATCAGTGCTCTTTTTTTTTAACGTGGCATTTTTAACTGGGTTGATTTTAGAATCAGTTATAATCAACTGTAATATTATTCAGTAAAATACACTTTCATTTCTTTTTTGCCCAAAAACAAAAGTCTCAAGCTTTATTCAAACACAAAAAAGTGCTTGTTATTTTATTTTTATTCAGCTGAAGTGTAAATCGTTCCTCCGGTCATGTTTGTGTCTTCACTGTATTTTTAAAAACAACTGAATTTTACCATTTTGTCTCAACCTCAATTATGATCTTTTTAAAGATTTCAGGATGCACTGAATCGTAGGCAAGGCTTTCTTTTTCAGTCCCTTAACCCCTTAAATAGCCAGAGCCTGCTGGTGGGCCCAAAGTTTTATTACACACTTCTAGAACCAAAGAATAGCTCAGCCAGTTTGCACTGAAGTCCCTCTAGTTACTGAATAATAAGCCTTAGTATGTAAAGTTCTAGCTATTAACCAGGCAAATGTGAAGTACACACTGTGAAATACTAAGAACTTATTCTGGGTAAAATGATGGTGAGTTTTAAAAGGAAATACTGTTAAATTACTTACAGGACTACACTCTCAGAAATAAAGGTACTAAACTGTCACTGGGGCAGTGCCCCTCTTGTTACTGGGGTGGGACCCTCAAGGGTACATCTCAGTACCTTTAGTCAGGGAACATAACTGAACCATAATCCACTGAAATGATATTTTCTAAGCTGTACTGACTCCACACACCCCGTCTCGTCTCCAGGCTTTTATTTTACTGTTCTGTTTTAAAACATTCAGTTATGAAAAGGTACAAATACGAACTTTTCACCTGGAAAAACTTATTTAAGGTTCACAATCAGACCTTTAAACCACTGTTGTACCTTTGAGAGAACATTTACATTGTTTGTACCTTGATGAATGAAAAATGTACCTGAACAGAACCTTTATTTCTAACAGTGTATGAAAGAAAGTGTAACCAAACAATTTCCTAAAGCATCTGAACTGGATGAATTCAGTGTGGTCAGAAATGTACTCCTCGAGCAACGACACAGCAGTGATATTAAACCACCTGGTCAGAACACGTTTCCCACCCATACTGCCGTTACACAAGCAATTGTGGGAAGATGAGTCTATCCTCAATCAGCCCATTACGCTTTCTCTCTATTTTTACCATTTCTCTGATTTTTAATGGCCCACTAGAAGCTGGTGACAGGCAGGATTCGTGCTTACACTCGACCGAGTGGGAGGTTCTAGCAAGCATGCGCGGCTGAGAATGTGCGTTTGCGTGTTTGGAGTGGGCGGGCGCTGTGTCGGTAAAGAACACCTTCACAGTGACAGTGTCGCTGTCATCCACCCTGTGGCTTTTCTGATTCATCAGCGGTGAAGCCCCTGAACAGCAGCATAGCAGGGTCACTCCCACCTGAAACTGACCCAAAGTTTGTGGCACATATTACACTACCACCTCTCATCATTAGGGCTGCACGACGTGGGAAAAAACGATGTGCAATTATAGTAGAGATGGCAATGTGACACCAGTGTCAACACAGAAAGATAACAGTGCAATAACAGTTAACAAAGCGATACATTGTGCAGCCTTATTAAGTACGATGCCCCTAATCAGCTGATCTGAGCTCGTATTCACTATGGCCCACTGGGTAACACTTGACTTGAGCCCTGCAACATAACTTTAAACAATAAAATGTTTCTAATGTGTCAGAGGAGAGACATCAAGTCTAAATATTAGATCTGTAATGACTATTGATGTCACGGCCTAATGACGAAAAGAACTTATGGGACTTGTCACAACAATCATAGCAGGAAATCAAGATCTGAAAGTCCAACGAGGGAAAATTAAAGAATAGATTGAAAGTATGATAAAAACAAAGTTTATGACAGTAGCCAGATTTACATGCAGCCTAATAATCCGTTAATAATCCGACTAACAGCTCAATCGGAATAGAATACGTCCATGTAAACACCTCAATCGGAATAATCTAGTCCAATTGAGGCCATTCGGAATACAATTTCTATCCAACTAAACAAGGTGGGTAATCCTGTAAATAGAAGAATAATATCCGTGTAAACGCCTGTATCTGATTACATTCCCTATCGGAAAGTTTAAGTCTGTTCTGATCATGTTCGTCACGTCATGGTGAGAGTTATTACTGTTCAACATGGCGGAGCAGAAACTGGTATGCAGAGGAGACGAAGTTTATGCTCTGATCTTTAAAAGACGGCGGTGGGACGGACGTCCAGCTTATGTGTCTCAGAACACAACGTCTTCCTCTCGGCCTTCTTTAATAAGGACATGTGAAGGACGTTTTCCTGAGTCTGACATCATTTAAAAGTGATTAAAAACACAAGCACTGCTCACTGCTGCTCATCTCACTCTGACTGGACTCACGTGATGTTCACTGTCATGGTAACGTTTACTCTAAGCGTTACTCCACGCATGAGCGTCATTTCGGATCAGATTACCTTTCATCAGATTGTTCAATAGAGTGTGTATATAACCTCAATCTTAACCTGTTATCGGAATGTATTCAATCGGATTGTCAAAAATCTTTGCATGTAAACACAGCCAATGAGGACCACTGACCTCTCCATCCAAGGTGAAGACGTAGAAGTGGTGGATCAATAACAACAAAGAACCCAGTCAAGAAATACGACACAAAATGGCACAACAAGGACGAAGCAGCCAATCATTGAAAAGACCTTCAAATGTAATGATGTGTCCCTACAAACAAAGGTCAGTCCAGGCTATGGTCTGTTCTGTGGCTCGTTATGGATGTAAACGCTATGAATAATAAAAGCAGGGCTGGAAAAATATCGATGCTTTTGAAATTTGATGTTGGCAAAGACTTCTGAGAGCACCTTGGACGGCAAAGAAAGCCATCACATCTTTCTGGTGGTTGGTGTAGGACAGGGTGTGGAACATGCGGCTCGAGAGAGATTTGCAGGTAAAAATAAAATAATCCTTCTTTACAGAAAATAGAATTTTGAGAGACGTTTTACAAGAAACTGTTCCACTTTTGGAAAAGTTTCCTGCTGGAGATGTGAGAAAAGCAGCTATAGCTGAGCAAAAGCTTAAAGCAGAGCAAAGTAAGTCTGTGTTTTTGTTTATATTTTTAAGCCTATACTAACACATCAGCACATACTGAGACATATTTACAGCCAAGATGGTAAAATGGACATAAAATGTGGCTCCCAAAGTGGTTCATTTTTAAGGAGAAAATGGCTCTTCTTAACATTTGGGTTGTGGACCTCTGGTATAGGAGGTAATACCACTGCCTTCCATGCAGCAGACTCACAGTTTATTTCCTCACCTGGTCAAGCACACCATACTTCACTGATAAGAGTCCTTGGGCACTACCTTCATCCGCTTGCTGCTTTGTATCATTGTTCTTGGATACAAACACTAGCAGAACAATTGAGTGTTTTTATGAGTCGTGGCCGTATGCAAGTGAATGCCTTCCTCCCTCTACATATCTAAGAAACCTCTGCTGTCCACCATCCCTTCCCCTCCCTGACAACATGAAACTTGAAAAGTCAAAGCAGTTCACATTACAAAATCACACAACTCCATACTCTGTTCCAGGAACAGATAGCTTCCACACGTGCAAACCCCAGACCAAAAACTTCAGGAGGACCACAGATTGGTTCTCTGGACCACTCCAGGCCTCGAAAAACAGCTTTCACACTTGACCAAATGTACCAAACTCACAGGGCAAGCGGTCCTGGGTCTGGAAAAAAGCTCTAGTGCGAAAACGCCCTTAACGTTATCTCGGCCTACCTCTGTGAGAGAATTATAACCTGTGAGCTGCTCTGAATGAGAACGTCTACCAAATGTCATAAACGTAAACAAATGGACCCTTGACCAAAAGTGAGCCTCATCTCTTACTTGAAGCCCAGATAACCAAACCGAGGCTTATTTTGGACACATTATGAGAAGAACCAATCTGGAAAAGACAATTACTTCTTGAACAGATGAAGGTAAAAGGATGGCCAACAACAAGATGGACAGATAAAATCAGAGGAATCATGAACAAGAAGGCTAAAGACCCAAACGGATCTCCAGAATTAAGAAAATTATACCGGTTTCGGGCTTCATTCTAGAGAAACACTATCCATATGGTCACCAGGAGTCACACAATAAACTTGACAGAACTTAATAATAATAATAATAATAATAATAATAATAATAATAAAGAAGCTGAATTCAGTGAATGAACAGGTTCACTTGATTCACAAAGAAAAGATGGCACTAGTTAGTAGAAAATGCTGGATTAGATACTGGAGGATAAGAAGAATAAAGATGATCCAAACAAGTTGGTAACACCTTACATGAACCCTGCTATGACCGATTATGTCCAGTGGTATAACAGTGTCTTGTTACCACTACCAGCTATGCCATGATATCAAAAATGAAGGCATAATGACCAATAATGTAATACGACATGGTTATATTACTGAAGAAAATCTATCATAACAACTCATAACAGTAAGTGCTATCTGCCATTACATGTTTATTACATGGTTATGCCAATGTAATTCAAGAAAAAGTGTTACCAACAACACTCACTCATGCTATATTTAACGGTTAGCTGTCCATTTCTTCATATGGGGTAGTGGAGTGATTGAGCGGTTTCAGTATAATAGACTACTTTTAGCTGATACGATCAAAACATTTAATTTCAAAGCTTAGTAGTGTTTAAGGAAAAAATACCAATCAGGTTTTCAGCATCAGCATCAGCACTGAAAAGAAAAAAATAATGTCATCTCTAACAATAAAGGCATTAAAAAGCATGTAAATACACTTTCACACAGTGACTCCAGCATGGAATTCATTTCACCCCCAGGATTTTGATCGTAAGTGCCACTTTTCAGATTTCCTAGACCAGCCAAACAGCACAAATTCAAACACCTGCTCAAATATTAAGACATTAATTGAGAAAGACTGACGTGACGGAGATACTTGGATGCTTTAAAAAAAGAAAAGCAGCACTAACAGCATCATTTTACACACTGCTGAGTATTGATCTGTTTCTGATCGACCAAAAAAAATAAATAAAAAATTGCACCCGAGCAAGAGAGATGCTGCAAAGCAACCCAAAGCCAGTGTGAAAATGCAAAAATATATGCAGTGGCCAATAGGATGCCATTTAAACCACATAAGCAATTCAGCTCTTCATATATGGAGGCATTCTGGAGGAAAAGCAAGGTAGCATCCTCGCTCAGAGACAGCCAACCACCCCCCACCCCCCCAACACCCAAATCACCACATGGAGATGCACCAATGAACGCAGCCACAGTGGGATTCTCTAGCAGGAGATAAAAGCCAATGCAGGCGAAAGCAGCATCTTCACCCAATGCATAAACAAACCCTTGGTTTAACGGAGATGGTCAGATATGCACAAACCTGGAAGCCATGAAGGACGGCTAAAAGCGCGGGGCGTCTCTCTGCTTCATTCATCCAGCCTTCATGCAGCCTGAGGATGGAGTGATGTGGAGGCGGAGCCAAGCGGCCTCACACAAGCTTGCTCGTTTCCTCCGCTGCACATCCCTCCTCTCTTTTTTCCTTTCCTTTCTCCTGTTAACTGGGCATGGAGACGCAAGCTCTCTCTCTCTCTCTCTCTCTCGCGCTCTCTCGCTCTCTCTCTCTCTGAGCATGCAGAGGAAGGCGAGGGCTTCCGTTCTGCATAAACGGCCCCAACCCCAGGTTGTTCATTATTCATGCTTTTCATGAATGGAGCCGCAAACGTCAGCAGCGGTGGACGTGTCACTCAAACGCCTCGTTCACTCTGCTCGTCCGCCCTTCCCCCATACCCACTCAACAGCACCATTCCCACCCCCCACCCCCCCCAATACCACAGTCTGCAAAAAACATAGGCTTAGCATTAGGGCTGTCTGATATGGACAAAAGATGCACCGATATGGGAATTGTGGGTCGATGCCGATACGCAATATGCTTTATTTACACATGTGCTGATGCCGATGCCGATCAATGTTTATTATATTTTATTTCACCCCTTGATCCAGTGACACCTAAACGTAATCAATACATCATCAATATCAGTTTGAACTATTGGTCAAATCTAAACATCTCTCTAATGTCGATATTTTTATTAAGCAATTATCTGCTGATACTGATATGATGCTGATATCATTGGTATAAGTGTATTTACAAAAAATACATTCCAGCTGCACAATATATCGTTTGTTAATCGACATTGTGATACTGGCCTTTGCAACAGCAATATGTAAATTGGTTTACTGTGTACTAATTAAGCTCCAGACGAGTGTTTATTTGGGTGTTCTTTCTTTTTTCCCAAATTTTCTCCCCAATTTAGTTGTGTCCAATTCCACCCACTAGTTAGGACTCCTCCAATCACGCGATGCCACCAGTGCTAGGAGGGCGTGCTAACACAGGCTTTCTCCGAGGCCATCGCATCTTTTCGAACTGCTGCTCACGCAACGTCACTGGACAGCTGAACGCACTCGAAGGAAAACGCCAAACGCCAGTTCTGTTATGTGAGCTAACAGACGCCTGCGCTGGCTAGCATCACGCTGAGTGATGGGGGAGATGGGGGACCATCCTACCCACCCAGAGAGAGCGAGGCCAATTGTGCTCTCTTGGACTCCCAGCCAAGGATGGCTGTAGCATCACCAATGATGGAACCGTGATCTCCTAATGATAGGGCCAAAGCTTTGATGCACCACTCAGAAGTCCCCCTCTTTGGGTGTTCTAATGAATCTAGAACTAAACAACCAAAATAAGCAGGTCAAAAGTGGTTAGTAGTAATTAGCCTACATTTCTTGGATTGTGTGATTGCCTCGATTCTCCTAAATAATGATACCTGACCAGGAAGCTCACAGCACATAATAAAACTGTTTTTATTACCAATGGTTTGGTTATAGGCTCATCTACATATCATAGCCTTCTGCAGTATCAGCATCATGAAAGCTGATATCACAATAACGATTAACAAACAATATATTGTACAGCTCTACTTATGACCTCATTAAGCCTTTGTTTTGTATCTTTCCAAATAAAATCTGTGATTCTATCAAGCAGCGGTTCCCAATCCAGGTCCTGGAATATCTCAGCCCTGCATATTTAAGTGCTTTCCCTTCTCTAAAAACCCCATTTTCACGATATTTTAAAAATAAGACGAGGTGCCAGTGAGGAACCATGTATGAGAAGCGGCCGGGTGTCAGACTGGAACTGCAACTGATGACATAAGCAGAGCAGAAGAAGAAGCAATGCTGTCAGGGAGCAGAAACAGTGTTTCCTGCATTCACTCACAGGCTGTTTTCTGTATTGAGTCACTATTCAGGGTCACCGTATTGATTTTTAGCAGGGTCATGCCTCTGTCATCACACGCGTACACCCCCTGGTGAGTTATGTTTCAGGAAGGACAGATCATCATCTCTGTTGTAAAGTGGGGGCAGGGGGCAGGAAACAGTTCTCGTCATGTTTATTGCAGGTTTAATTACATTTTACAGCATAAAAAAGTATTTACATATGAAAAAAATCAGGCAAATGGTGAAATTCCATGTTTTGCAAGTGAAAATAAGTGAACACATCCTCTACAGAGAACACACTTCAGCACCTTTTAATACACAATTACAGTTAAATTGCTAAATTTAACATATTGGGGAAAAAATACAACATAAAATTTGTGCAAAATTTATGCCACATTATATATTTCAAATTAGTTTCTTCCAATATGTTGAAAAAAATGTACAGGAGAAGGGAATAACGGGCCTCATCCACCAACCGTTCGTAAGACGAAATTTCTTCTTAAAACCAACTTCACAACGATTCTGACATTTACCGATGTTTTCTTATTTGGGATTTGTTCTTACGTAAGAACAAGTGATGATAATTACTGAGCATTATGAAAATTTCATGGCCAGATTATAGGGAGCTAAAAATTCTGATAACCAGTATCGCCCTCTATATTTTTACATTCATATTTTGTTCTGGAAAATACACACAGCTTCACAAATACACTGAAGACAAACAAGATACAACTGGGTACAATGGAGTGCAGGGCAGGCTTACAAACTAAACACAGGTGAACATGATAACGAGGGGGCAGAGCTAGCGGGACAAGACTGGGTAAACAGAGGAAAAGCCTTCGAAACTGGCTTTTAGCATAACACAATTTGAAAACGCCATATTTGCACTGAGTAAGCATTTCATGACGAATAAACCAATCTGAGTTCTGAAAAAGAAACGTTTCAAGTTAACCAAGTTTCAGTTAAGAACGTTTTTCCTACTCCTAAACCGAAGTTCCCAAATCTTAAATATGCTTCTGATGACAGCAACATGATCAGAGTAGAATCCTCACTCTCAGGCCACTCAGTTCTGACTCATGTCTAGCCTGTTCGGAGTCCATCTGTGTGTTTTGACTCTGGAGTGACGGGGGCTGGATTGAGTCTCGACTGGGTCACTGCCACCGCCATTAGATAAGACCAACACTTCTATAAGAGTGAGAATCAAAGCAGCTTTCCACCGACACATCTAAGAATTAGGTCCAGAGTTATGGCCTTTAAAGGGGAATTCAGAGTGGATTAAAGTGAATTACTTAACTGAGGTCACCATAACTACAACACAAATATGGCCATTTTATTTACTATCTAAAACCACCAGTGAACCTACACGTGTCTTCTGAGTTTTCATATGAAATGCTGATGATAGTAAACAGTGGAAAATTTGGAGAAAGAAAAAAAAAAAGTTTTCTCTGGGAACATTTGGCCACTTTGCATGAACCCCCTACCATGAATATGCCTAAAACATGTTTTAGACCAAAGGCTTATCTCATGGCTCATGGTTGTAAAACCATGTTATTTTTTCAGACTATATAATTGCGATTTTTCTGACTAATATTGCGATTTTGTCATTATTTTCTACAAATTAAGGTTTAGGTTTGTTTTTTGCCAAGAAGACCAGAATTTCCACTTTTTCTGGATTGAGGCTTGACTGAATATAGTGTGGCAGACGGACAGTAAGTTGTGGTTGTGATGTCACAACACATGAGGGTTTGGTTGCCTCTGATCGGTCTATCTAATCTACAGGCAGCTCACAAGGCATTTTTGATAGTGTAGGCTATCATTTTGATAATGTAGTCTATCAAAAAAAAAAAAACTGCAGCTCTTTCGACTTAAAATTACAATCCTAAATTGCGATTTCCATATAAAAACAATCCTTCAGCCCTACTGCAGTCATTAGGCAGCGTTTCACGTAACAATTTTGTCTAATGTAGCTGTGAAAGGCATTGAACACTTTGGATGTTCGGTTCCTATCACCACCACTGTAAAGAATCTGTGAGAATCTGAGTCTGTAATTTTCTCTACAATGAACCATTTCACACCAAATCATTCTGAGTGACTTTGTTTGCATCTCAGCTTTTGAATTACGCAGAATTTTGGAAAAATTTGGAATTCAGCTTTAAGGTAAGCACAAGGCAGCTCTTTCTCACCATAATTTATTTTGCAATACAGTGATAATCAGCATGAAAGAGCACATGTCTAGTTAGGTCTGTACAATATGGACCAAATTCAATGTTGCAATTATATCTGAGATGCTTTACAATGTATTAAACCAATCTAGTGTACCCTTAACAAGCTTTACCACTGGCCTGAATTATTTTGACCAAAATGAGGTCAACTACCATCAAAACATCAATCTAGAACAGTGACTGGATTGGTTTGAAGGCTTGTTTTCATATGGAAATCTCCATGAATATCAGTCTTCTAAATGATATCATGATCACTAATCCAACGAAAATAACAAACTGATAGACATCATCATGCTAATGGCATTTTCACATTCACTATCATATATGCAATAACGTTTCCGCATAAAGGCTACAGATATAAATGACCACAACAAAGCAGAAAGTCTTGAAGTGGATGTTTCCCTCTTTTTACGCAGAGTGGTCAGCACCCTCGCATAAACAATGAAGCAGGTTTGATTGAGAACCACCACTCAGCACCCATACCAAGAACCAAAATTGAAATTAAGACTGATTAAGACAATTTTACAGAATTTTAAAACTCAAAACTGAGTAATAGCTCAGGGCCACCCTGAGCAAAACAATATGAACCCACTTCATAAAATGTGTCTGTAATAACTGCGTAGTTACACATTAATAACACATGCAACATCACTGTACCTACTGATGTATTGACTGTTACATATTGATTACTGTAGTACAGCTTATGTAATTACACACATGTATCAACTTCAGTTTTTACTAGTTACTCAAGTGTATCTTGATAGTTGTAACAGCATATTCAACATTATCTTATGTAATTACACATGTAATAAACTGTTTTTCTAACAGGACATTTCTGGTTGTAATAGAAGGTGTGTAATTACCTGCATTATGACAGTATTTACACTGCATCTGCCCAGGGAGATGCTAACCATCTCCAAGTTTTACGTTTAAAATATTCTGTAAAATGGTTCCATTTACACTGTAACGGCG
Source organism: Colossoma macropomum (assembly GCF_904425465.1). NCBI lineage: Eukaryota > Metazoa > Chordata > Actinopteri > Characiformes > Serrasalmidae > Colossoma > Colossoma macropomum. The sequence continues at coordinate 5,100,078 of NW_023494804.1, forward strand.
GTCAACTGTACCTACGTAACAACTACATGGGAAACTGTCCACTTATTTTGAAAGTCCATCATGATGCAGTGTAAGTCTCATAATGCAGGTAATTACACACCTCCTTTTACAGTCAGAACTTGTCTTGTTGGAAAAACACTTCATACCTATTACACATGTGTAACTACATACGGGAAAACATGCTATTATAACTACCAAGATACAGTTGTGTAATGAGTAAAAACTGAAGTTGATACATACATGTATTTACATAAGCTGTACTACTGTAATCCATCTGTAACAGTGAACACCACCTGTAGATGGACCGTTGCTGCGTGTTATTAAAGTGTAACTATACAGTTATTAAATACACTTCACTATACAGTTATTAGAGAGAGCAACAGATTGAAAGCTTAAGGGTTTCTGTCCAAAATACCAGAGCAGGTGACAAAATACCACCCAGAAAACATCACTGCTAGCAGTAAGTACTGACCACAGATTACTGCAAGACCACAGTTGCCCATAACTGCAGGCCAGTAATCTTTCTCAAGTCACTTTTAGTAGTATTACTCAAACAAGCTGCTTGTGAAATAAGGCCCACAGTACAGTATAGCTGGGGTTCCCAACCTTTTAAATCTATTGAACCATTGTATGAAGGCTAACAGTAAACAAAAGATTTTTTTTTTTTAATATAGTGGTTTAGTGGCCAGGCATGTAGGCTTAGCTTCCAAATGTTTTTTCAAGAAAGCTGGCTTCATATTTTGATTAGAAAGCTGCTTCAAATATATGAAACACTTAAGATGATTAAGATGTTTCAGCCATAAAGAATTATTATTTCATTAACCCCTTAAAACCCCAGGCTTATTACATAAGGCTTATCATTCAGTAACTAAAGGGACTTCCACGCAAACTGGTTGAGCAATTCTTAGCTTATAGAAGTGTGTAATAAAACGTTGGGCCTGCTGGTGGGCCCAGGCCGTTTAAGGGGTTAAACTTAATTTTAAATACATTTCCATCACAGTTTGGTGAATCCCCTGCAATGCTACCACAAACCTCTAGGAATTTGTGACCCCCTGCTTGGGAAATAGAGCAACACAGAATACTTTTGCCACATGCACCCTGCAGTTTAGTTCATTCAATCCACAAAGAAAGTGAAACGGTACAATAAAGTATACATAAACAGTATCATTTCTCACACAGGGTGAGCCAGCCGGTAGAGTTTACCTGCTACAACTATTAACATCACCAAAACAACTGACATTTGTTTGCCAAGGGGCAAATGATCCCTTTGTGCCCATTAAACACTGGAATAAATAATCATAGCCTACCTTCTGGCTGATGGTGATGCCAGAGACAATGAACCAAGAAAAGAGTTTTTAAATAAAAGTCTGCTCTACAGCCGCCAATCAGCATCAGAACTTATGTTTTGAATACAGCCAATCAACAGGGACGAATATGAATGACATGCATATCAAGATAATAGGTGTATTTGTGTTTGTGGCTGAAGGATGAATCAATAAATCTCATTAAAAAAGGGCTAATCAAAGGTCCTGAATTACTCAGGGTCCCTGAGCTTCAGCCCAGACAAGCCCATGCATTAAATCGCCCTGCCCTTACGTTACGTTTACATGTTTGCACTGAAAAAGACGTTGTTCCACACCTGTAGCGGTACGTGAAACCACACAAACACTGGTGAAAAAGCATGGTGACCTTTGGCATTACAGGTGAAAATGGATCAGATTATTAAAGTGGAAAATAGCAGGAGGCTCTGTGCTGGATTTGTCTGGAACGAGATGTTTGGCGTCCGTTGTGGCCATCAGCATCCGGTTCGTTTCACTGCTGCAGTCGACAGCAAAAGTTGTGAAAATTGAATTTTTTTTTGGAATGTTCCACAGACCATAGGGCAGCGGTCCTGAAGGGCCGTTGTCCAGCACAGTTTGGAGGTTTCCTTACTCAAACACACCCACCAAATAACAGGTAAGTGCAATCAGGTGTGTTTGAGTAGGTAAATCACCAAACTATGCTGGACACTGGACATCTAGGGCTGGAGTTGGGCGCCCCTGCCATAGAGGTTAGTGTCCTCTTGCCTTTTTCCACCTTAATAATCTGATAATCATCCAATTTTGGCAGTAACTGCTCTGCTCTTCACCAACGTTTGCTAGGTTCATGCCATGACCGGTCATGTACTACTACTAGGTTGGGGAACAACGTTTTTTCTTCCCATGCAAACATGTGAACATAGCATAAACGCAGGGGTGACTTTATGCACAGGCATTATGTATGATGTACAATGATGTATATCCTGTCTATAAGCGCGGGATCAGTGCTAAATATGACAGCTCTGCACAGATTTGCCTATATCTAATGATATATGATGCTGAGCAGTGACAAAGAGCGAATATTTAGTCCCCCAGAGGGTGACTGTGCCCTTGAAGCAATTCCTAATGGCATTTCAGCTTCGCCGTTGTAGACACAGAGATGGTCAGGTGCCTCTGAAATGGTCACTGTGCAGCACATTCCAAAGTGCCTCATGCTCCTGCTGAAAAAGTCATTACACATTATCACTAATTGCCATTACAGAAGGATCTGAGGCCATTAGACGCCGCTGGTGCAGTGTGGTCACTGCCCGGCACTCTGAAATCAAATTGTAAAACAAAACATCGATAAGCCACTGCAGCACGTGAACGTGACCAAACTGACTGAGCTGAAAGGAGACAGCATGACATGCTCTAGAACATACAGCGCCTTCTAGAATTATTCAATGGTCAGGACCACCACAGAGCAGGTGCTATTTGGGTGGTGGATCATTCTCAGCACTGCGGTGACACTGACGTGGTGGTGGTGTGTTAGTGTGTGTTGCGCTGGTGCGAGTGGATCAGACACAGCAGTGCTGCTGGAGATTTTACCACCAGTGAAGCTACACGTCTTTATATATAATGTAAAAATGGTAGAATAATGATGATATATATTATTTAAGCCAAAACCTTCTCAAAACTATCCTAAAACAACATCTCAGACATCAGGCAGTGAATTCATAACCACTGCATATAATAACTTTTTATGAAGGAGCTTTTAGAGGCATTAAAAACTCTTCGGACGTCTGGTTCCTATCACCGCCACTGTGAGCAATTCTGCCTGGTAAGCTTCTTCAGAACGGACCATTTCACGCCAAACCACTCTGAATGAGCTGCTTTACATCTTAACCACTGACTTTGGTGGAAATTTTGTGGAATTCCTCTGTTTGAAATAGTATCATTAAGCCTTTCCCCGAATTTTCAGTCTAACATTTATCTGATATGCAAAATAAGCCATTTTTCTTAGCCTTTTTTGCTTACTTGCATATTGCAGCCTTCTGCGAAACCAGAATTGCAAAGGCCAATATTGCAATAAAGACTTACAGACGATATATCGTCCAGCCCTGGTGCAGATATGCAACTGTTTGCAAATTCATTTTCTCAAGAAACAGCAAATCTAGAACCGTGCGACCAGCTATTATCAGACAGTGTGATGAATCATTTGTTGGAACACAGCTGCCTCGATGCCACTGCGCACACGCCTGCTGCCTCTGACCCACTTTGCTGGGAACGCTCCCCCAGAGCAAAACACAGAGAGGGGCTCACATGATCACACACACATCTGCACTCTGAAGCACATTCTCTGTGTGCAGAGCCATGGCAGCGTTAAACTAGGACAGGAAGAGCCCACTGGAGCTGCGTCATAAACCGGGATTAAAGCACCGGTTAACCCTCTGGCTGCCGGCACCATGGCTGCGAAAAGCCAGTGAGGTCACAGCTTCACTACTCTTGCACATGGTGAAAGAAAAGACAACTGGTCTGTCTAAATCTCCGGCCTTCTCTGGACTTGCAGACAAGTGGACTTCCACTGGTTTTTCAACATGTTTGCATAATGATCCATACGCATGATGCATAATCTCCAAAATGGTAGCTTAACAAGACAGAAAAAAACCTTCTCGACATGTAAGGGAGGTTAATGGACCATTGTGGAGCATTTGTGGTGGCCCATTCACCATGAAATTGGAACACAATGCAAAGGGTGACTGGACATTTCAAATTATGTAAAAACAACAAAAATGGAGGTTTTCGCGCAATAGCAGCACCATAAAAACTCATGTACACCGGAAACATCGCGACCACCACCACTATAAAGAAATCTGAAGAGGTAAGTTTCTCTACAGTGAACCATTTCACATCAAACTACTCTGAATGACTTTGTTTACATCTCGATAGCTGAATTAGGCAGCTTTATAAAAAAAACTGGTAGAATTCCCTTTTAATATACACATTACTGAGAAAGCCCACAGGACTTCATCTAGGCCTAATCCCACTTCTTATTTTTACCCCTACCCCTTGTTTTCAAGCGTCACCTTGCCCCTTTGAACTGAGTTACAAGGGGCAGTGGTTGAAATCTTCCCTCTGAAATGGGACCCTCAAATAAAAAGAACATCACTTCATTAACAGCTATTAGCGCTGCTCTGTAGGCGACCCTGCCAGTCTGCAGTGACAGCAGAGGAGGGTGAAGTTCAGCTCCTCACTGCTGGGCTTTAGTGAAATGTATGCCTTCATAGAGGAGGGACATAACAATTATTTACCATTGCCCACCACTAATTCTTCACTGATGAAGCTGAAGTCAGCTATTCACCAGCTCCACCTTAAATGCTGCAGCAGTTACATTCTGGCGCCCATTTAAGGTGGAAAGGAAAATTTAGCTAGCTAGCTACTGAGATACAGCATACTACTAGCAGTTTGTTTTTTATGCTTGCTAGGAAGAAAAGGACCATAAAACACTGGTTATCGGATTTTTTTAACAGAGAAAATAGTCACATTTGAGGGTTTCTTTGGTCACTTTTTTTCTCACAACACTCTGTTTGGAGCGTACCTCTGAAAAACCTCTGTTTGGAGGGCCATGTAGCCCTAACACTTCGCCCTTCTCCTCTATCTCAACAAAAATCGAGACACCCTACCCCTAGACGTGAACAAGCAAACCAGAGGGGTAGGGCTCAGTGGTATGGGGCAAGGGGTGAAATGAGATTGGGTGAACCCTAGAAGAACCACTTTGTGGGCCGAATTTCTAGAATGCTATGCTACTGAATGCTGTTTCTATCAGAAGCATCCTTCCGAGGAATGCAGGCTACATTTCAAAGATGCTACTGAAGTAGACTTCACAGTTTTCTTTTGCACATAAAACCTCATAACTGCCACAATCTTTCATAACAGAAGCTGTTTATATAAGCTGAGGTCCAAAACCTTGCAGATGCTGAAATGAGCCTATGTTTGTAGGATGGGCTGGCTATATCTAGCCCATTAGAGAGTCAGTACATATTTCATGTTCTTTAAAAAGTCCAGCAAATTGTACAGTAAAATATACAGTTCATGCTTTTTTTTGTTGTTAACCTATTTATGGTGTAAACCAAATGCAAGTGAAATCTGGTCGCTACCGAGAATCACAGCTTCCTGTGCAAACCGCAAAGTTTTGTTCATTCTGAAAATTAGCGCTTTCGGGTGCGGTATCTCTTTAAGGTAAGCACATGGGCTTTCAGTTGCTAGTCAGATGCTGTCCTCACAGGAACCTGTCACTGTTGACTTCCTCTGAAGCTCTGCCCACTCCCCAGTCCCTCACCCCAGCGCACACAGCAACACACCCCAATTGGAACCGAAATTGTTACTACTGATGAACACCTTTGGCTAAAACCAAACATGTTCAACAGTGCCCTTGTGGAACCTATTTGACTGAATTATAATCGTCTCACAACCATCTGCCAGGTCAAAAACGACAACGTAAATATCTCGACGATAAACAACAATCAATTTCCCAGCACAAGATCAACAACAGACATTTAAAAAATGGAGGAATCAAAAAAGTGCACCGTCACTCTCTCCTCGCTCAGAGATTGCATAACACACTTCAGAGTGACGGACCCCCTGATCAAAGGTGCACTATTCGTCATCAAAGCATGGAGAAAAGCACTGAGTCATTCTAATCCCCCTCCGCTCTCGCGGCCAGCCCGAAATAAAGCAGCTGCTGCCAAACGCGGAAAGCCAGCTAAAAAGGGCAGAGCCTTATATAACCACCGAGCTAAACGCTAAGTGTGCCAGTCAATTGAGTTCTTCTCTCTGAGGCTGGATCCAGGCAGAGGGAGGGTTAGAAATCAGGGCATCCCTGCACCGCACTGCATGACCTGTGCCTTGACAGGTCTCACTTCAGACTCATGTGGGCTTTATATTGAGGAACACTGTGGAAAGAAATTAACAATGAAGAATTGATTCGTTCTCAAGGCAGGGATGCCCCCTATCCCTATCCCCCATTAGCCTACACTGAAGTGCAAGCATGAGGTATTAACTCTTCAAGACTGAGGGATCCGTATAAGAGCCCATAGTTCAATTGATCTATCAGTGCTCGCCCACAAATCCTTCATAGCAACAGTTGTGAGGTTAGACAAGCTTTACAGGATGCTGGCAAAAACTCATTTAACCTAATGAATTTAGGTTGGAATCACTAAGTACAGTTCAAAATGTTATGCTACAGCGTTGGACTATGTAGTTTTGGCTAATTAAAACTAAGCAGGTTACTTGATACATCCTAACTGTTTGACCTTTTCCATTGAGCTTATTAACGCCAACTACATTTACACATTTTCAGGTAACGGTTTTTGTTATAAGGTTATAATGAATATATGAATATATGAATAGTTGCTACGAAAGTATGCTACTGTGGGTGGAGCATGGATAGGTCAGTAATACAGATACAGAATTACAAGATACAGTAATTACTGGATGATGATTGAACAACAAGAGGTTAATGCCCCAAGTAACACACACCACATTTATGCATTTTGACCAAAAATTCGGTAAAAATTGTTCTGTAATAACTAAAGTTTGGGGGAGGAACAAGCCTGAAACCCCTCCTTCTTCCAATCTAACGACCTATAAATTTGCAACTTCACCCATTCCCATGACAAAGTTTCCGCAATCCCCACCACCGACCCATCTCCTCCCTGTTCCTCAGTCCTATATGAGTCCTACCAGAGCTATGAGGGGGCTCCGGCCTTCTAGCTACAGGAAGAAGCCGCCCAGAACTCCAGCCCAAGTTCTCAGAGTCCTCCCCGCTCATTAGTCGTCCCTCCTACTGCCACTACATGTTGAAGGCATGGTCCAAAATCACAAACTGGGTTTTCTTTAGAGATTTTTAAAGATGAGATTTCTGCTGTAAAGCTTGTCCAACCTCACAACAGTCACTGTAAAAAAACCCATTTGAGGGTGAAGCATAAACAGGCCAACGCTTCACTCCCATAACTTACATACTAGCTTTGTAGTAACTGTAATTCCTTTTTAATAGTAGCTACCGCAACACTAACATCTCAGCAATAAGCCTGCAATAAGGATTCTAGCAGCTAGCGCAAACAAAGGGAAGCTGTAGATGGGATGGATAACAGCCACGATGAATAGCGGAGCGGTCAGTGGTCATCTGCTTCCTATAGTGCTGCTGATGCTCTCTCCTCCTGCGGCACAGCGGAGCCCGACACTAAAAATATCCACCAGCCGGCAGGAGGAGGCACACACATACACAAACAGAAGGCAGCGGCAGTACTGCAGTGGACGTGGAGAAGAAAAGGAGAGCTTCTAAGGTTTTCAAACATGAGTGGGAATCGAGAGTGGTCACGGGACAGGGGAATTAAACGGCAGGCTTAATATTCAGTTAGTAACATTAAAGGAATACTCCATAACCTAATATCTAGCATATGATTACCACCAACAATAATTTGCCTGTACATGGACTTAAAACATGCTTATGATGGAAGTCAATAAAAAGCAGCTGAAGGATCTGTCCACTGGCTTGTATTGAATGCATTGTGTGTTTTGAGGTAATTGATTGGATGCTACAAATTCAGGTTGAAAAATATAAAGGCTTATTATTCAGGCTCATTAGTCAGGCTCACGCTATGAGAGAGGGGATTTGAAGTGGGGGCCCATATACAGACTAGGGGTCCACATACAGACTTGGGGCCCATATAGAGGGTTAAACTGCAGGCTTATTACTCAGTTATTAATTTTACAGCTTATTAGGCAGAATCCAGTATGAATTACTCAGGCAAATATATGTGCTGTATGTAGTTCCCTCTAAATCAGAGGTGCCCAGTCCTGGTTCCGGAGATCTACCACCCTGGAGCGCTCCGATCCAACAGACCTGGCCCTGAAAGCCTTCATTACCTAGATCGGGTGTGCCAGATCAGGGTTGGAGCTGAACTATGCAGGGTGGTCGCTCTCCAGAACCAGGACTGAACACGCTGCTATGGACCAAGGCTGACGTCTGGAGCTGTCCATGGTCCTTAAACGTTAAACAGGGGATAATTCAGGTACGGCCTGACCGGAGGCGAGACTAAATGGAGCGTTTCTTACCAGGCGAGCTTGAAGCCTTTCATTAGTGCAGTAAGGACTGTCCCATTGCCATAGCGTCGTCTCCCCACTCGGCTGGCCAGTCGTCCAGTGGCATGGCGGGGGTCAGGGGAAAAGTCCTGAGCGCTTTCGCCTTTGCCATGTGATTCGGCTCCTCTAACACATCATCCCTCGCTCTGCCCTGAGCCTCACCGGGCTGCGGACACGCAAGACCAGCGCATACGCATTCTCGGAAATGCAGCAGCCCCTCTCTCTCTCAGCCCTACTGCAGATAAAAAGCCCAAGCTGCTCTTGCCGGTCTCCGACACAAACTGAGCATGCTCTGTTACCCTCAAGCCCCTCCCCCTCGTCCTCCTGTTCTCCACAGTCTGCTTCCTCTCTCCCTCTCTCTCTTTCAGCGCAGCAGTATCTCTCGCCCCTGTGCCTTGTTGAGAGAAGTCCTGTTTCTGTGTGGCTCACTCGCCCCAGCAGCTGGCTCTCTAATCCCTTAATGCAGGATAGACAGAGCACTCTGGGAAATACGAGAGTAAAGCAGCTCTAACTCGGCCCTGACGGGACGTCACAACAAACATCTGATCAATTCCTGTCACCATAGCACCTTCCAGCCAATGAAGGCTTAAAGAACAGCCTGACCACACATGCTAATGCTGCTGATAGTGAATGGGAAGCAAGTAGCAATCAATTAGCATGATGTCATTTGTGTAATACTAATTGGTGGCTGTTTTAAAATTTAAAATTAAAAAAAGCCAAAATTACTTTATGGCTGATGCTAAAACTATTTCTATTTCTGCCATTTAATCTGCTTGTCTTGTGAATAGCTTCTCCAAAGCTGTGTCTGCTAGTCATGTGCAGGCTAGCGTTTTTGAGTTCTGCTCAAAATGAGCTAAAATAGTCACTAATGAAGCATTTGGTAAAGTTTTAGTAGTGTTATGATTGTTTTGGTAGCAAAAAATCTTAATATTTTTGATTAAAACACAAAACAGTCCTAAATTGAAGAAAATACGTGCTTCGGTAGGGATAATTATAAGTTTCACACAGATTTTCAGACTTTGGGACGCAGCTGCTTTAAAAACAATGGGGTCCAACTGCTCACCATGTGGCCATGAGGGACAGGGATGAAGTCTCACTTCCTGCTCTAAAATGCAGAGGCGTGGCTAAAATAAGGCTCTGCCCGAGTACTAAAACTCTTTGTGTTTTGGTAGTGACACAAAAATGTGGGACTGCATTTTCTTTTTTCGTTTTAATTTAAAAATGTAACTTATGAAAAATGAAAATATTTCAATGCTTTAAAAGAAATAAAAAAGATCTTAAAAAAACATGAAGCATTATCTTCACAAGTGTAAATTTCAGGGTTAGGGTTTGGGACAGACACCTCCCAACAGAAAGTACCCTATAAATGACGACTTTGTATACATTTAGCTTATTACTATCTCTATTAATACATTCAGTTTAAACAGATCATAATCCTGGTTAATATCTGAGGTCTGAATAGTTTTGTTTTTGTTTTTTTTTTTAATGACAAACACAGTACACTCAGAAAAATGTTGAACTAGCTCTTGTACGTTTTAGGTATCAAAGTGATAATAACTGAATTGAACATTTTTTTATTATTATTTTCTTAAAGTATTAGTGATGAAAAAAAAATCATTCCAAGCATTAAGTCAAATAAAAGAGAATGAAGTGTGTTTTTCAAAGACTCTCCGGATTTCCACTTGGAATCATATCCATATAAATAGGACAGGATCAACTATATAAATAGGATCAACTATTCTGCGGGGAATGTTTTTGATGATTTCATGTATTTGTAAATGCGATTTTTGAGTTGAATCAACATATTGAAAATTACTTTAGTCTATTGCTTTAGCAGCTGGAGAGACGAGGTTCTATGGGCTCCTGAGCAATTTCACAAAACATAGTGACACTAATATACTGACTTTGTGTATTATCAGTTTCTCCAAGCACAATATGTTCTGTCAATCAACTCAAGTGCCCAGTGACAAAGCAAAGCACTGTAAATGCATGCGAGCAGGCTTTAGTTTCAAATGTCCAGCTTCAATTACAAGCCTTTGCAGACCTCTACTTCGGTTCAACTCTCAGATGTAGATACAGACATATGCATATTTACATGTGTTTGTGTGTGCATGCGTGTTGTGTCTTAACTCGAGCCTGAGGTAGCTAATGTTCTCTATTGTGCCCTAGTGGCCAGCAGTTTGGCATGCTGTCAGCAGGGAGGCAGTGTGGGTGGGGAGTGTATGTGTGTGTGTGTGTGTGTGTGTGTGTGTGTGTGTGTGTGCTGAGTCACTGTCCCCTCTGTACGAATACTGCCACACACAGCCACACAGCAACAGCTCTGCAGCGAGCATTATTCTACAGCAGCATCACAACAGAGCAGCTGCACAGACAGAATTCCTCCAAAATCTCCACCTCAGTCAAACAGAACCAGTTTCACTTCACCAGGAATGTTACTTATGTAAGGAATGTGTCTCAGCTGCACACACACTTAAGTAATCAAGCACACTAGACTGTTTATTAGGGCTAATTAAACTTCACTAAAAGATTTATATGAATAATATATATATATATATATATATATATATATATATATATATATATATATATATATATATACACACAGGGTGATTCAAAAAGATTCATCCGATTTCAAAGCGTCATATTTTTATAGGAACCAGCGTCTAGGAACCAATCACATATCAACTGTAAGAGGGGGTCATAGAGTTTCTGACTGTCACTGGAGACAGAGGAGATGAGACCCCTGAGCAGAAACTGTTCTGCGTTCTCCACATCAATAACAGTGAATCCGTCATAACTGTGCAGTGTGATTTTGGTGGGCAGTGAAGCTCCAACAGCTCAGAGTGTTCGTTGTTGGTTCCACAACACTGGATGATCTCCGAAATCGCACTGAAAGAACCGTGAGCGCAGCGACACCCGACATGCTCAATCAAGTATGGGATGAGTTTGACTATGGCGTTGATGTTGTCTGTACAGCTGGAGGAGGTTCATACTGAGCACTTCTAAAATTACATAATAAACTTTATGCTCATTTAAACCATTTACAATTTACTGCATTGCACTGTATTTACAAGTGAAACAAATCATTTTGAAATCAGATGAATCTTTTTAATCAACCTGTGTATATACACACACACACATATATATATATACTTAATGCATAACGTAATGTTGACGGAACGCAAAAGGCGGAACTTGGAAGTGGGTAAGTGCAGCGCCCAGACAGTCTGTGGCGGCACATAACAAAAACACAGCTGGATGAGTGAGAAATCCGACCGGCTCCCTCTGCATTAAAGCCAGGTTAGGTCAGGAGTCACAACACAAACAATAAGAAAAGCCATTTTGTCCTTTCAACGAAGTCAAACCACCTTGGGAGCCACAACATTTAATGTCCAGTATGTCTCAGTGTGTGCTAGTATAGGCTAAACAATATAAACGTAAACACAGATTTACTTCGCTCTGCTTTAAGCTTCGCCTACAGCCGCTTTTCTTTCATCTCCGCCAGAAAACTTTTCTTAAAACTAGAGCAGTTTCTTGTACAATGTCTCTCAACATTCGGCTGTCTTACGAGGCTGAAGTCGCTTCTCATTCTCCAGCTTCTTGTTCGAATTTACCCGTTCCACCTTAAATTCTGACTGAGGTGGAACGAGAAAATTCAGAAGAGAAGTGACTTCATCTTTGCGACTTTTTACTCTTTGACAGTCTCTCATTGCAGATTGAACACGCCAGGAAACCAACTGCGCTGCTTATAAATGCGACAAATAAATGCTGCACGGCAATTCTCAGTCGTTGCGAAACAGGGCTTTCGCGCTATGTTGCACACGTCCCGTCTCAAAGATACTTTACTGACACAGCGATCCCCCCTCACCCACATCACTTGCCACATCACTTCCATTTGATTTATTAATGTAAGATATTGGAAGTAAATTCATTATGGATCATTACAAATACTTTGCCTTAAAACTACCAAGTCCTCACACAGTGAGAAAGCAGAAATGATGTATAGATAAAAAAGATGCATCGATAATCGTTTTATAATCGCATCTCAGCCCTCTTAATCGTGATCGAATCGAATCGTGAGGTGCCTAGAGATTCCCACCCCTAATGTATATAAACAAAATGTGTGTGTGTGTGTGTGTGTGTGTGTATATATAAATTACACACAAACTACAAAAAGATTTTGGGTGAGTCTGTGGGAATTTCTGCCCATTCATCCCTCACTTTGTGGGTTTGCGTGGTCTACCACTTTATGGCTGAGCTGTTGTTGCTCCTACATGTTTCTATTTCACAATAACAGGACTTACAGTTGGCTGGGGCAGATCTAGCAGGACAGACATTTCTGACTTGCGGCAGAGGTGGCATCCTATGACAGTGCCAAGTTTAAAGTCACTGTGCTTGGATTGGATATGGTTGATGATGGACAAGTAACCCACTGCTGATGTTCAAAAGGTGATAAGCGCTGCTTTGGTAAAAGAACTAAGAGACAATTAGAGAGGACTAAATTAGCATTAAACAGCTCGAAAAGTACATCGGGAAACCGGGGCTCATGTACAAGAAGTGTGCAGGCAATCGCACCAGTAGTCAATTTTTTCTTTAGAGAGAGAGAGAGAGGAGAGAGAGAGAGAGAGAGAGGTGCTATTTCTCTCTGCTACGCACTGTAATGTTAGCTTTACCGCACAGATTCCCCTTAATTTACGTAAATGGAATCAAAAATGAATGCTGACGTGCTTTGGAACTTCAGCTCGCCTCAAAGTGACTCGCTGCAGTAAAAACACACAAGCTAAAACGACTGTATGCTAGCGCAGAGCAGCTAAGTTAACTCCTGGAGAGAAAGTTTCTCTGATCCTCATCTATGACCGGTGTTCGCAGAAAAAGGTAATAAATAATATTAAATAAAATATACACATAATGTTTTATTCACTTTTACTCTTGACGTATTGAGTGATTGGGCCTTTAAAGCTCCGCTAAAGTAAACTCCCCTGTCTTTGCTGCGTGTGATTTACTGAGTGCGGTATTTCCTGTATAGCTGAAGTGCCCCAGTGGTTAGCTGCAGTGCAAAGTTTCTCCAGCAGGGAGCACTATTAGTGCAAGTCGGGAGGCAATATTATCAATAATTGCAAGTTTTTAACTACAAAACATTGTGCTAATTACTTTTAGGTATCGAACTAGGCCTTGTGTATATGCAGCAAATTTTAATCTTATATTACATAAAAGTAATACATTTTGGCTCAGACGGTACAGTGTCCACGTCTTTGTCCACCCCTCCACCCAGCTGTAATCAGACTGTGTTTACTCCCGCATCATCATTCGCTCTTATGCAATCTTTTCTCTCTCCCCCCCCCAACAGGAAACCAAAACAAAAGCTGGCCAAACATGTGTTTATATAATGTGCCGTTATTTCGGACAAGGGACTGGACTACACACTCTTAACACACAGAGACAGACACCCTGTTGCACAGGCTGAAGTGACCGATGATGAAATGATACACACACACAGCCATCACACGCAGTTATTGCGTAATGATAACCACAGTAACGTAATGCAAAGTAACGTGAAAAAAAAGTGCACACTAAAACAGTGATACACAGAGTGTACTGCATTCATCGTGTCCATGTGAATAACACACACCGGTCAGCCATAACACTAAAACAACCTCCTTGTTTCTACACTCATCGCCCATTTTATCAGCTGCACTGACCATATAGGTGCACTTTGTAGTTCTACAGATACAGACTGTAGTCCATCTGTTTCTCTGCATACTTTGTTACCCTGTTCTTCAGTGGTCAGGACCCCCACAGGACCCCCACAGATCAGGTATTATTTGGGTGGTGGATCATTCTCAGCTGTGACCCTGACGTGGTGGTGGTGCTAGTACGAGTGGATCAGACACAGTAGTGCTGTGTTAAACCTGCAGCCTGTTATTATTACATCACTTATTTTAAGCTACTTCTTTGTACTTATTGTAGCTCAAAACTGTCAGCAAGCATAAACAACATCTGGTAAACAGAACATCTGTCAGAATATTGTGAAACATTTTATTGTTACAGCGCCTCACATTTACAGTCCACATTTAAGCTGATTAATCGATTATTGGTTGATTAATTTACATGAATAATCGACTGTCAAAATATTGTTTTTTTGCAGATCTAGTTAAAATTCCACAGCCCAGCTCAGAGGCCCAGCATTTTAAACTGGAAATACAAAATTATGAAGTGACTGAAAAAAGATCTACAGTTTTTAATCAGGCTGAACAGGGTTTTGACGTTTAGTGTTCTGCAAAGCTGGTCAAAACTGGCAACAGCAAGCCTGAATCAAGTAAACTCAAGCAATCATTTTAAGTGTAGCAGTAATCATTTTAAGACACACAGACTTACTGTTTATATACACAGTATTATATACTGTGAAGCAGCATTTATAGATGTTCCGATTCCAGAGCCACAAGGCACTGACAATGCACCATGTGTCTGCAGAACACAGTAAAGCATGCAGACTCATTCTCAGTGTTCTCTCCGTTCTCAGCAGGCTGTGGTGCTGAAAGGACAGCTCCATCAGTGACCGGACAGAACGGTGGACCATCCAGACACCTTCACCCAACACAGCCATGAGCGCAATCAGCTCAGCACAACAAAATCCCCACCATTTACTTGATTATACATCAAACTGATTTGTTTTCTCTTCCCTCCCCACGACAAAGGTAAAAATAACCATCACTGCAGGCCAAACTGACTCGGGACTGAACTGTTTTTAAACTGGGCAACAAAGACTAGTAAATTTGTGTAAGGCTAAAAAAAATTCCTGGTGGAACATCTAACAACTAACTGGGTTAATTGGCAACAGGTCAGTAACATGACTGGGTATAAAAGAGCATCCCAGAGAGGCTGAGTCTTTCAGAAGTAAAGATAGGGAGGGGTTCATTACTCTGTGAAAGACTGTGTGGCCAAATAGTGCAATAGTTCAGGAATAACGTAAGAACTTTTGCTTTTCATCATCTACAGTACATAATAACATTAAAAGATTCTGAGAATCTGGAGAAATCTCTGTATGCAAGGGACAAGGCTGAAAACCAGTATTGGCTGGCTGTGGTCTTCGGGGTCCTCAGGCGACTTTACAATAAAAACAGACTTGATTCTGTAGTGGAAATCACTGCATGGGCTCAAACACTTCTGAAAAACACTGTCTGTGAACACAGTTAGTCGCTGCATCCACAAATGCAAGTTAGATTTCTACAATGCAAAGAAGAAACCACATATAAACAGGATCCAGAAACACTGCCGCCTTCTCTGGGCCCAAGCTTATTTAAGATGGACTGAGGCAAAAGTGGAAATGTGTCCTGTGGTCTGACAAATCAACATTTGATATTCTTTTTGCAAATGAAAGACGGCACAACCTCTGGGCTAAAGAGGAGAGAGACCATCCAGCTAGTTATCAATGCAAAGTTCAAAAGCCAGCATCCGAGATGGTATAGGGGTACATTAGAGCACATAGCATTGGTGACTTGCACAACATATGCTGCCATCCAGATGACATCTTTTTCAAGGGAGGCCAAGACAATGCAGCATGAAACTATTATAGGCTGAATAAGCATATATGTGTGTTTTTGTGACATCACAAAAATAATTCATGGACTGTGAAGTGGATGGTATGTTTGAAACTTTAGAGACCCTGGTCTGCACACACTCCATCCTTCCTTACTGGCCCCGGAACGGAAATATCATTTGGAGTTTTTTTTTCCGGAGCTCTTCTCCGATTTCCCCGACTAAGGCGAGGCAGCGGGGCTGTGTGTAGCGGGTTTCATCAACATGTTCCTTTGCCCTTGCAGCCTCTCATGGGGAATGGACCAGCTCCTGTTCTCTCTCAGTTTCTGCAGACACAGCGCTCCCTGGCCCCGGCTAGGGGGCGTTCCTGAGCGCTCCAGCAGGGGTGGGGGTGGGGGGTGGGCACCTTTATATAGCCAATCAGAGAGCAGAGTGAGGAGTCAGGTGATGTGGTGACTGTCGTGCTCAGTTAGTGGCCAATGCCGGCGATGTGTGTCTGTGCCGCTAATCCCTGAGCCTGACCCAGCTTACACACACACACACACACACACACACACACACACACACACACACACACGCAAACACACACACACACACACACACACACACACACACAAACAATCACACATACACACACTAGTAAAGCTGTGTGTAAAAGTTTGGGCGCCCTTGGTCAAATGACATGTTTTATTGTTTTTTTGAAGAGGAAACTTGACTAACTTGACTCTGCAGAAAACAATTGTACACATTTTAATGCACAATTACTGTATATTTTCTGAAATTAACATACTGGGAGGGATAAAGCATATAATGTGGCCTGCACAAAAGCATTATATTTTTATTATGTATTATACTTTATTTTTTTCCAGTATCTTAACAATTTAAAATCTCAGGCTTATTACATACTAAGACTTATTACACAGTAACTACAGGGACTTCAGTGCAAACTGGCTGAGCTATTCTTCGGTTATAGAAGTGTGTTATAAAACTGGGCCCGGCAGGTCCTGGCCATTTAAAAGTTTCCAGCAGGTTAAATATTAAAAATATTATTTTTATACACTAACTGTCTTTCTCACATATCTGAAATATACTTGGTACTGGGGTGGGAGGAAAGGGGGTGGGGGGAAACCCCAGCTCTAAAGCATGAACAGATAATAAAATTAATCATATTATTATTATTTTTATTATTTTTTATTTTTTTTATTTATTTATATTTTTAACAATGTCTGCACTCAGCCATACAATGGCATTTTATCATAATCATAATATTTTGAGAATAAAGCCATAATATTTTGAAAATGAAAATCATATTTTGAGAATAAAGCCATAATATTTCGAGAATAAAGCCATAATATTTTGAAAATTAAAATCGTTATATTTTGAGAATAAAGCCATAATATTTCAAGAATAAAGCCATAATATTTTTTAAATTAAAATCATAATATTTTGAGAATAAAGCCATAATATTTTGAAAATTAAAATTGTTATATTTTGAGAATAAAGCCATAATATTTTGAGAATAAAGCCATAATATTTT
>NW_023494804.1:5122570-5380070 GCF_904425465.1 Colossoma macropomum
GGACGTTGTTGGCTGGATATTTTTGGTTGGTGGACTATTCTCAGTCCAGCAGTGACACTGATGTGTTTAAAAACTCCAGCAGCACTGCTGTGTCTGATCCACTCAGACCAGCGCAACACACACTAACACACCACCACCACGTCAGTGTTGCTGCAATGCTGAGAATGATCCACCACCCAAATAGTACCTGCTCTGTGAGGGTCCATGGGGGTCCTGACCACTGAAGAACAGGGTAACAAAGTATCAGAGAAACAGATGGACTACAGTCTGTAACTGTAGAACTACAAAGTGCACCTATATAGTAAGTGGAGCTGATAAAATGGACAATGAGCGTAGAAACAAGGAGGTGGTCATAATGTTATGTCTGATCAGTGTTTAAATCAGTTCACTGTGGAATTGTATATTCTGGCAGACCATCACCCAGAATTTTCTTCAGTGGTGCGGATAACATGGTACAGATCGATACGTAAAGTCATGTAATTATTTTTTCCCTGCAACAATAGCTACGTTTACATGCAGCCTAATAATCCGTTAATAATTCGACTAACAGCTCAATCAGAATAGACTAGTCCAATTGAGGCCATTTGGAATACAATTTCTATCCGACTGATCGAGGTGGGTAATCCTGTAGATAATCTGTTAAATAGAAGAATAATATCCGTGTAAACGCCTGTATCTGATTACATTCCCTATCGGAAAGTTTAAGTCCGTTCTGATCATGTTCGTCACGTCATAGTGAAAGTTTATACCGTTCAACGTGGCGGAGCAGAAACTGGTCTGCAGAGGAGACGAAGTTTATGCTCTGATCTTTAAAAGACGGCGGTGGGACGGACGTCCAGCTTATGTGTCTCAGAACACGACGTCTTCCTCTTGGCCTGCTTTAACAAGGACATGTGAAGGACCTGACCTCATTTTAAAGCAATTAAAAACACAAGCACTGCTCACTGCTGCTCATCTCACTCTGACTGGACTCACGTGATGTTCGTTGTCATGGTAACGTCTACACTAAGTGGTTCTCTATGCAGTTGTGTAATTTTGAATCAGATTTCTTGTAGTGAGCATGTAAACGGAGATTTTCCATCAGATTGCTGAGTAGAGTGAGCATAAACACCTTAATCTATAATCTGAATGTATTTAATCGGATTGGCAAAAATCTTTGCATGTAAACACAGCCAGTGTACTATAACACATTACAATTTAAGTAAAATAAAATAAATAATGAAATCAATTAACAATGAAATGTGAAATTCTATGAAGCACTGAATCATTTCTTAAGGAATCACAAGTGACTCATTTCAGATTCACCTCGCTGGTCAGCAGTATTACCTGGTTTATAGTAAGATGGGGCTAAAACGGAGCTAAATGTCAACCTGGACCATCGATGCTCACTCAGAACGCCACATAGACACTAACAGGATAATCTGCATGTATTACAAGCCCTGTTTAGAGTGATGTTAATGGCAATACTTTCACAAAAATCAGCAAAAAATGAACGTGTCTAAACGTCCACAGTTTTTTTTCCCATGCGGCTCCTCTGGATTATTCCAGTGGGAAAGTCATTAATCATTCTTGCGAGAGATCAGCTGAACTTTAACAGTGCGACGTAAGCAGTTTCTCTCTGTGTGAGGCAAAGGTTAAGATGATGTTGCTGATTATATCAAAATGAAAGGCCTGGCAAAGCGTGTGAGGTCCATTCTCACCTGTACTTAAGATGATAAAGGAGGAAGAAACAGAGACAGACACACTCACTGAGCACTTCATTAAGCACACCTACCTTGTTTCTACACTCATTGTCCATTTTATCAGCTCCACTGATACTACTTTGTAGTCCTACAGTTACAGATTGTAGCCCGTCAAACTGTTACCAATCATTCTTTTTAAAGCAACCATCTGCCAGAGCCGACAGGATTATGATATCGCCTTGCATCCCTAATTAATTCTGTAATCAGATACTTAAAAAACAGCAAAACAAAAAAAATGTACCAGAAACAGCCTTTCAAAGATTCCAGACAATAATATGCTAGGAAAGTTATTTCATTAAAAAATGTGGCCAAAAAAATGCAGATAAATGTTCATCAGCCTCTGTTTCTCATAAGAGAGCAACATAATTTGAAATATGCATCATCATCATCATATAAACTGCCAACCAATCACTGCTGATTCATCGAGAAGGTCATCTCTGATGAATAATTCTTTTCAATCAAGTAATCGAGTTTAACTGAGTAACTGTGACCGTCCTGGACAACGGTTATTAATCTGCTTATTAAGAAGAGAGCCTGTCTAACAGAGTCATCTGCTAAAAGAGACCAGACTGCCCTCATTACTCCGTGAAAGAAGACAGGATGACCCGGAGTGTCTGCGGAACAGCGGAACATGACATCCCCCATTGAAGCCCCTCAAACTCACGCTGGGAGGAGCTCTGTAGAAGACGGATGAAGCGAGATGAAAGGACAGTGATTCTGACCACCACACCGCAGGACGTCTGCGTACTGGACACTATCAAAGCCCTGTCCGTCTTGGCAAGGCCGCCGGGCAGTTATTTCCAGTCACACACGACCAGGCTCCTATCTGTCTGAATGGGGAGGGATCTAAGACCTCGAAACTGAAGGTCAAATCACTGTTTGAAGAACAGATTTAGAACTACTGGTTAAATCAGACAAAAACCTCAAATAGTTTGTAGCATTTTGCTAAATACTGCACAAAAACATGTTTTTCAGATTAGTGTAGTGTAGATCTCAACATTCCCCACTCGCAGTGTAACCAGCAAGCTGATTGGCTCTTTTTCTTAAAGAGCAGGACTTTCCATATAAACAGGCGCCATGTCGAGCTTTATGAGTGTTCCCATTCATATAGCAACCACTGACCATCTCTGACATGATCTTCACAGAAGCTGCAGGTTCAGTGTATCCCTCAGTGCTAATGTAGCTAATGCAATGGAAGCTTATAGCTCACCAATTAGCACTGCGTAATAAAACAATTGCATATTCGCCTCAAACCAATATCTTAAAGCATCTTAAATATGAGCCTGGGTTCGATTCCCCGGCCGGGTGACCAGGGTTCTATCTATGTGGAGTTTGCATGTTCTCCCCATGTCTGTGTGGGTTTCCTCCCACAGTCCAAAGACATGCAGTCAGGCCAGTTAGAAATGCTAAATTGCCCCTATGGGTGAATCTGCGTGTCTGCCCTGTGATGGACTGGCGACCTGTCCAGGGTGTTTCCTGCCTTCCGCCTGGCAAACACTGGGATAGGTTCCAGCACCTTCCGGGACCCAGATGATTGCATGCAATGATTTAGGCATGCAGTTAGCATAATGCCAAATGGTGGGGTATAAGCTTTACTTGTTAGCTACGTTAGCCTTGCAGCTCCAGTGCAAAAATGAAGAAGTAAACTTCAGACATCAAACAAGTCTTGGCTGATTGGCTACATTTTGTCTAAGGGCAAAACACATTGTGTACATTTGACTTTTGGCCAAACTGGCGCTTTAAAGTGGAGTGTGTTGGCTCTAAATCAAGGGTATTTACATCTACAGTGCTGTGCGAAAGTCTCAGCCACTCACTGTTTATCTTGGCAGTAAGAGTGATTTTGCCAGTAAACACAATACATAACATTAAAATAAATGCAAATCTGATAAAGATCCCATCTCATGGAAAAATGCCTTACTTTTTTAAAACAAGAGTCTGACGTAGTATGTATGCATCGTTAAAGTACTAAAAAGTACCATTCAAACCCAAGTCCATACGAAAACTATGCTGCATGATGCCATAAAAAACAATGGATTTACATACATCCTCCCAATGAGCCTACAGCACTTTAGCCCCGCCCACTCAAGCTGAAGTTATAAGGAGTGTTTTAGGGCTGCACAAGACAGGGCAGCCAATCAGAACAGAGGTCATTTACATGTTGTCGCTGTTCAAAGAAAAACAAGTATCTCCAAAATAGTAACTTTACAGGAGAAGGCAGAAACACTCTTAACTTTCAATGTAAGTCAATGTAAAAAGATTTTATTGTAAGTGATTTTGGAGCATTTCTATTGGTCCATCCATCATGAAATGTTCACATAATGTAAAGGACAGCTGGTGTGCTGAAATAATATAGAAAAATAAAAATTTGACGGCGATGATATATCAGTCTTAAAGACACAGAGGACTTTTATTTTGTTTATTTGTATTCATTCTAACATCAGTGTTTTTTTAAGACATAAATGCTCATTTCTTTACATCCACTCTTAAAAAGATGGTTCTTCAAGGGTTCTTTAGCAAAGAAAATGGTTCTATAAGGAACCCATTGCAAGGTTACAAGGTTCTTTGCAGAGTTCTTTAGACTGCACTGCAGATGGTTCTATATAGAACCAATTTCAAAAGTGTTCTTTATAGCACCCAAAAGGTTTCTTCTATTGTTACAACGTCAAGCTTGAAACAAAAGAAGAACCCTTTTTGGTGCTATATAGAACACTTTTCAAAATGGTTCTGTATAGAACCATCTACAGCACATTCTCCATCAATCTGAAGAACCCTTTCATGATGCAAAGAACCTTTTAATCATGCAAAGCGTTCTTTAAGTGTTCATGACTCTTTATAGAACCATCTTTTTTAAGAGTGCATGTTGTAGATGACACAGCCCCCCCCCCGTTTCAGGGACCATAAGTAATTGGACAAATGAACACAATCATAAATAATTATTCATTTGAAGACATCAGTTCCTGTTTTGCAGAGCTTACTGTCTTCAGTCTCGTCTTCAGTGAATAAAAGCTCACTGGGGCTCATGCCGAGCGACTGAATCGGCCAGTCATGCACAATTTGGCCGTGATGAACTCATTTAATTTGACCGTCACCGTTTCATTTTCAAATCCAATTTCAAATGTGCTGCAGTGCAGGGCTGAATCTCTCCGTCCAATTAATTATGGTCTGCGATGAGAGTGTGTGTGTTGTACATGCAATTAGCAGTAATTTAGTACGATTTATCACTACTGTCATGTGAAAATCACTCTGGTTGGTATGGCGGTCCCTCACTGCCTCCTCCATTTTCTGATGAATCAGCACTTTTCCAAGCTGTTCACACAGCAGGGGGCCATGTATCTGTGACCTCGCACCCACAGTGGTCTTAATAAATGAAGTTCTTTCCCACCAAAATATTCTATAGGGCTGTTATTTTACTCCAGCAAACGCAGAGTTTATGAAGCAATAATACAGATATACTCACGCACACTGCGGCTGCAGCACAGCATATTTTGCGCGGTGTGTTCTCACACACTATATGGCCAAAAGTATGTGGACACCTCTCTAAATTTTGGCTAACATTTGTTTGAATTCAAGCACACAGCCTCTAGACAAACACTGGCTCAAGCAGGATGAGTGGTACTGAAAAGCTCAGTGATTTTAAATGTGGCACTGTCATAGGGTGCCACCTCTGCCACAAGTCAGTTAGTGAAATTTCTGCCCTGCTAGATCTGCCCCAGCCAACTGTAAGTGCTACTACTGTGGAATACAAACATCTTCGAGCAACAGCAGCTTAGCCACAAAGCGGTAGACCACGTAAACTCAGCACAGTGTGTAAAAATCACTCCCTACAGAGCTCCAAACTGCCTCTGGAAGCAACATCAGCACAAGAACTGAACATCAACAGCTTCATAATTAGGTTTCCATGTGTCGGCTGAAGCGGTGTAAAGGTCGACACCACTGGACTCTGGAGCAGTGGAAACGTTCTCTGGATGGACAATTCTGGGTTTGTCACATGCCAAGGGGATCCCTGACCTCAACCCATCTTTGAAACATAAAAATTTAATAAGCTGGTGTTTAATTTTGACATGTAAATATATATTTTACATGTTTTGTTTACTTTTATATAGACATCGCACATTTTTTTTTATTCATCGTATGTCGAAAATTGCTTGTGCCAGTTGTCCTTTCAACAAGCACTGCTGTCCTTAAAAACATGTTTTGGGAATTACCAAAAATTAGTAAATCCAAAAATAAATGTTAAATTAAAGCATTTCTTCTATAATTCTGTATCAAAATGTATCATGACGCAAAAATGTCAACACACATTGTATCGTGAAATTTGCGCATCGTTACACCCCCTACCTACCACTTTATAAAATATACACCTCCTATATATAAGCTTCCTCCGTTGGTGGATGCACTGTGATCATTTCTGAACGAAAGCTTATCGCTATGGTAACGGTTATTAATTATTTATTTAATCAGAATAACAATGAAACACAGCTGATGTGACTTACATTCCCATTTGTGCTCAAAATAGGAGTTTGGGAGACAAACTAATTAAAATCCTTTTTTGGATGAGCTTTGCTAGATCATAAAATACATACAACAGCACTGAGAAATCACAGTTACTATTAGGTAATATGGACTAAATTCTTATCACAATATGCTTTTCCTTATAGATTAATATTGACAATCACTGCTAATTATTATATGCATTAAGTCTAAACAGTATTTTGAACTCACAATTTTTGCCACAATCTTGTTCCAAAACACTTTCCTCAAACTTACGACCTTTTTCAGCTCACTAGTTAACTCTGCTAACCTTCCAGCTGGTTTATGCTGTTGCAAGTGAATGGCTAGACTTCTTCTTACTCGTCTACCGAATAAAAGGAGCACAACGCCCCCTGGTGTATCAGAGCAGCAACAGTTAACTCAAGTATTTGCTGCTAATGCTAGACTGAGAAACCAAACTGCATAAGAATTGTATCAAAAATATCTCAAATGCTGTCACCAATACCTGTGATTTTGATAATCGCTGCTATTTTTATCGCCCAGCCCACAGCGCTGGTATTAAGACTCCCCAGATCAGTTCCTGTTTTCTCCAAATTAAAACTGGTACACGTAAAACAAGTCTGTGGTCATCATTTAAAGACAGTTAGCAGGCTTCGTTAAGCTGAGGCAGCTCCATAGCTCTTATGAACACACACACACACATGCACACATCACCCACATCCCAATGGATCTTAAATATATTGATGCAGTCACGAGTGGCTTGCGGAAAGTGAGGGCTGTCAGGCTGGCTGTTGCCTCAAGTTCCCCAGAACCAGCATTACTTATTCATCCCTGAGCTGCAGCCACGGGCCAGTGTCAGATTCTTCAGCCAGCCACCATCCGACTGTCCAGCCTTTAATCAGCTGCTGCTGGGTCTCTGATGGCCATTATGGGGGCCAAAACCCCCTAACAACAAAATCTGACATGGCTGAGCTTATGTCATTTTTGACATGTTCTTGTGCAATCTGATGTAAATAAAGATAAAATAAACACAGCTGTATATTCGTAAAGATGATGTGTCAAGCCAGAGACCGCCCTTCATTTATTTAATTTCCAGTCAAAAAAGCCCTTAAGTACAAGTTATTAATTTTTCAGAAGGTATTTTTGAGGAGATTAGATATGTCATCGTTAATAAACGATTAAAAGCTACAGAGAAATCTGGACCTGGAAGACCTGGTAGACACCAAAACTGCCCCCATCAGATAAACAGCACTTAAAGCTTTCATCTGTGAGAGAGAGGAGAAAATCAAGCTGCTTCAGATCTGAAAACATCCACAGGTGTTTCTGTCCATCCTTCCACTGTGAGAAGGCGACTCAGCGCTGTGGGTCTGAAAGGATGTGTAGCTGTTCAAGAAGAACCTCACTGAGAAAAGGAGACGGACACATCAAACAAAGAAGCTGAACGATAGAGTGACCACCCCAGAGTCCAGACCTCAACATCACTGAATGTGTTTGATTACTTCAGAAAATCATCAACCAGCTTCTAAGACTGAACTTTGGAGGTGTGTCTGCAGATTCTTTGAGAAACTGAAAGTGAGTCTCCTGAGTAATGAAGCTGTAATGAAGGTAAAGAGTGACACAGGAAATACTGAAAATATATATATATATTATAGTTTCTTTTCTGCTTTCAGCTTTTTCCTTACGTACCGTATACATACGTACGTTCAAGGAAACTGCAAAGTAAATACAAAAGCAGACATGCAAATGCAGAAATACTGCAAAGCCAACGAGACCATCACATCTTTTCATCCATTTGTTATGAAAATGAAAAAGATTCCTGTTCTAAGCATCGTTTATATGAACAAGACTCAAGAATACTGTGACAGTCTTACACTGAACGACAAGCAAGAGTCTGTAAACTTAGACTGTAGTTTAGTAAGATACTGAACTCATTTGGAGATTATCGTCATCATCATCATCATCATCATCATCATCATCATCATCATCATCTTGTAACTCTGTTTTTTTGTTGTTTTAGTTGCTGCCGTCCTCATTGTGTCAAGTTCTATTTACAGATGTTAAGAAAGTCAGAAAACTTTCCCTAAAAAGTTCTGTGCGTTTGTGTCTGGATTTAAAGATAATGAACATTTAAACAGACCACAAATCCAGTCTCTTCCTCTCAGAGAGCCCGAGGGGACAGAGGTTTACTCACTGATCTCTGCGGAAGTGTAGCCTCTTCCTGAGAGTGGACACTCGGGGGTGACAGCCCAGTTTGACGGGTGAGGTGCAGGACAGCCCCCCCAGCGCCCGGCTCTGGACCATGATGCCCCGCTCTCAGACTTCTACACTCCGGACACGCCGGACACACAGCGCACACTGGAGCTTCTCATCACTGCACCTGCCTCCCTCCCTCTCTCCCTCCCTCTCTCCCTCCCTCTCTGCTGGACTGCGCTGACCTACTTCCTGTTCCTGCACTGTGTCTCGGTGTTCCACCTGCGCTCTGCCTGCTGTCTCCACTAACAACCCACCAGAGGAACAAACTCACACTGAGAGAGAGTCAGCTAATTAATGAGCAGAGAGAGAGAGAGAGAGAGAGAGAGAGAGAGAGACATACACACACACACACACACACACACATATAGAAATATATATATAAGAAGAGAGAGGGGTGGACAGTAAAATGGAGGAAACACAAACAACAATACAGAGAGAGAGAGAAAAAGAGAGAGCGAGAGAGATAGAGAATAACAAAAAATAACAAAAAAACCAATAAAGAAAATGACAGAAAAGTGAGCGCTAACAAATGAAAGAAAGAAAAAAAAACAAACAAAAAAGTTTGAAAGAAATAAGTAAGAAAAAAGAAAAAGAAAGAAAGAAAGAAAGAAAGAAAGAAAGAAAGAAAGAAGTTAAATCAAAAGTTTGATTGAAAGAAAAAAAATATGAAGCTTGATCAAAACAAACAAAGAAAGAAAGACAAAAATGAAGAATAAATAAAGAAAGAGTGAAAAAGAAAAGGAAAGAAGAAACAAAAGAGAGAAAGAGATGAATGATACAAAGAACAATGAAATGAAGACAAAAGAAAAAGAAAGACAGAAAGTGAAACAAAAGAAAGAAAGAAAGAAAGAAAGAAAGAAAGAAAGAAAAGAGAAGTCCGACTAAAAGAAAGAACAAAACTGAAAAAAATAAATAAAGAAAGAGTGAAAGAGAAAAGGAACAAAAAAAACAAAACAGAAAGAGATAAAAGAATGATAGACAGAAAGAGCAAAGACAGGAAAGACAAAAAAGGGATAAACAAGTGAAAGAAAGAAAAAACAAAAGAAAGAGGAAGATAGGAGAGAAAAAGAACAAGGAAGATAGAAAACAAAAGAAAGAAAGAAAGAAAGAAAGAAAACAAACAAACAAACAAACAAACAAGTTTGATCAGAAGAACAGAAAGAAAATGAAAGAATGAATAAAGAAAGAGTGAAAGAGAAAGGAAAAGAAAAAGACAAAAGAGAGAAAGAGATGAACGAATGATAGACAAAAAGAATGAAGAAAAGAAGACAGAAAGGAAAAAGAGAGTGAAAGAGTAAAAGAAAAATGAAAGATGAAGAGAGGAGAGAGAGAGAGAGAGCAAGGAACACAGAAAAGAAAAACAACAGAAAGAAAGAAAGAAAGAAAGAAAGAAAGAAAGAAAGAAAAAGAAAGAAAGAAAGGATAAACTGGTTAATAATAGTAGTAAACTTTATTAGGTGTATGGGAGGTTAATGAGAGCTGATAATAAAGCAGACAGTGAAGCTGATGGTTCTGAATGTCCATCAGCTACAGTGAACGTTACATCATCATCACAGCGCTGAAGCAGCTCACTGTGTGTCTCGCTGTGGACTCTGAGACTTAAAGACGTCCAGCACACTTTACAACTTCCCTCTCGTCCTCCTTTAATGAGCGCAAACCAGGAGCAGCCCAGAGTCTCAGAGAGGTCCTCCTGTAACAAAGCCCGAGACTGAACAAGCACAGAGTGGAACCGGCCCACCTGGACCACGCAGAATGTCTTCAACAAGAACACAGAACGCAGCAGAAAACCCGAACTGGAGAACATTTCCATAGAAAACCTGCTGATGTCAACATTCGCAGCACCTGCTTCTGCTCTTCAGTGAAACAGATTTTACGAGGTCGAGCGCTAAATGATAAAGAGAAGGTCAAAGAGAACAAACACCATCCCAACCAGGAGAGACAGAGGATCTGATTCTGTGATGAGGATGATGAAGATGAAGACCAAGACTAAGAGAAAACAAACAACCTTTAGAAGGTGTAGTTACGGCCAGCGATAATAACAGAGCGCCGTGATTTTATATGAATTATTTCTGACTCGTAGTTCATTCTGACTTTCAACCCACATCGCAGTTGTGTTTGTAAGTAGAAGAGAAGATATTTTGGTAACACTCTATGAATGTCACATTTGTAAGCATCTATAAACACATTTATAACATGTTATAATGCCTTCATACGGCATTATAAACATGATTATAAACATTCATAAAAATGAATTACACTGAATTACACTTTATGGCCATGTTTATTATACATTATGAATTGTTAATATAATGCATTATAAATAGCGTTAATAACATGTTATACTGTCAGTGCCAAAGAAGTCAGTCCCAGCTTGGAGAGCGTAAAGTAAAGACAAATACCAAGCTAACGGTGGTGAACATTACCTTTCCCACATTGGGTAAAACACTGATGGCAGCTCTAGTTTAAACTCTGACATTTGAAGCCTGTAATGTGCTTTACTGTGAATGTTTTAGTGTTTCAGTAAATCCTTCAGTAAATACTTCAACTTGAAGCCTCACTCTTAACACTGGAGGAGGCTTTAGTACAGTACGCTTCACTTTACTTAGAGCGGACAAATACGACTTATGAGCTCTTATAATTTGTTATGATCAGTGCTTATAATGTATTATGTTAACAATTCATAATGCATAATAAGCATAGCTATAACGTGTAATGCATTTTAATAAATATTTATAGCCATGTTTATAATGCCTTATGAATGCATTATAACGTTATGAATGTGTTTATAGATGCTTACCAAGGTGACATTCATAGAAAGTGTTACCGATATTTTATTATGACTTAAAATTAATAAAGTTTTAAGTATGCAGTATGCAAAAAAGTTAGAAGTGCAAATTTGAACTTGTAGAAAAACAGCAGATAAATAGAACATAAAGTAAATTAATTATGTAATTAAAACGTATAGTAAAAAGATTAACTCTAAGTCTGAGTGGTGCTGAAAAAAATTTCATTTCACAATATTTGCCCAATATATCACAGTATCAGATGATATTTAAGTTAGCATCAATAAAATTGATGAACTTCTGCCTCCTCTATGCTAAAGGAGTGTCTTATAAACCATACATAGCCTGATGGTTTGATCGGTTGCCCTGTTTTGTTCCATTTCTTTTTCTCTGAATTACACCAAAGCGAAATTTTGGCCACCAAATATTTCCATCTGAAAGAGAAAAAGCCTGAACATTTTGACCAAAAAAAAAAAAAACCCAAAAAGATATGCAGACTACAAAACAACAGGGGCAGAAGGGAAGGTTCCCTGCTAGCACGTCAATGTTTAAGAAGTGAAAAATTTACTCCCCCATACCATCAAGAATGCTGGCTTTTGAAACCTACATTGATAACAAGCCAGATGGTCTCTCTCCTTTTCAGCCTGGAGGACATGGCGTCCATGAGTTTTAAAACTGTGATTTGTCGGACCACAGGAAGCTTTTGACTCTTCATCTCAGTCCATCTTAAATTAGCTCAGGCCCAGAGAAGGCGGCAGTGTTTCTGGATCCTGTTTATATATGTTTTTTTCTTTGCATGGTAGAGTTTTGACTTGCATTCGTGGATGCAGTGATGAACTGCGTTCACAGACAGTGATTTTCAGCGGTGTTTCTGAGCCCATTCAGTGATTTCCACTACAAAATCATGTCTGTTTTTAATGCAGTGCTGCCTGAAGGCCCAAAGATCACAGCCAGACAATATTGGTTTTCGGCCTTGTCCCTTGCATACAGAGATTTCTCTGGATTCTCTGGATCTTTTAATGATATTATGCACCATAGATGATGAAGTTTTCTGCTATTTTACATTGAGAAACCTTATTCTTGAATTGATGCACTATTTGCCTGCACAGTCTTTCCCAGAAAGGTGAATCCATCATTATCTTTACTTCTGAACGACTCAGCCTCTCTTCAGTGCTCTTTTAATGCCCAATCATGTTACTGACCCATTGACAGTAAACCTAATTAATTGTAAGATGTTCCACCGGATGTTTTTATTTCATTGTACAACTTCACCAGACTTTTGTTGGTTTTTTTTTTAAATGTGTTGCCCAGCATCAAGTTCAAAATGGTCATTTTTTTTTTTCAAAAAACAAAACAATTTCTCAATTTTAACATTTGATATGTTGTCTTTGTACTATTTCAATTAAATACAGGGTATAAAAGATTTGCACATCATTGCATTCTTTTTTCGTTTTTATTTGGGGCAATATATCACGGATATAATGCTCATTATCCATCAAATACTTTGCTAAAAATATTCCTTGAAGTTGAAAAGCAATACCACAGTGTCAATATCATGGTATACCGATATAGACAATACATATCGTCCAGCCCTGCTAAGGGTTCAGCCCATCTAAAGCATTTTAGACTCATCCTTGTCCATGGCTAGCGTCACTGCCACTGACCTGGCGAGACAAACAAAGCTGCCTTTCATAGCTTCACGTAAAAGCCCAAAAATCGCCTCATGTGTTTTTTTTTAAAACGTGACTGAAGCACAAAGTACTCCTCATTGTTTTGGCTCCACAGCTTTCTGCAAATGTTATTCAGACAAGCGAGTTCATGCCCTCCAGGCAGAATCTGGACTAACAAGCATATTAGAAGCAGGAACACTTCCATTATCTGGGATATAACAGAAAATTAAGTTGTCAACACCGGTCAATAAGAAACAGTGCAGTAATAAAAACAGATATACAGAGCTCAGTTGTACCATACCAGATGTTGGGGGTCCAGTATACAGTATATTGTCTACAATATAATAAAACAACATATCTTTACAATATTAATTTTAAAGTATCTTTAAAAAAGCCCAGAAGTGTAAAAAGTCCCCAACACATGTTTGGCATGTTTTTGCTTATTCACTACAAAGAGGATGTGGTGGGTAGAGTGGCCTAGACAAGGGTTTTCCCCACCCTGGTTCTGGAGGCCCGCGCCCTGCACATTTAGAGCTTTTCCTGCTTTAAAGGAGCCACTTTAACTCAACAATATGCTCTCAATGATTAGTTGGATCAGGTGTGTTGGGAGCAGGGAGAACACTAAGAAGTGCAGGACAGTGGGCCTCCAGAACCAGTGTTCAGAAAAACTGCCCTAGACCCATACTCAGGTAAAAACATTGCTATTACTGTGAAGTAAAGACTGAAGCAGAAAGAAAGGATAACTTAATTAGAGTCAGGGCAAAAAACTACTTTGTGACTGTGCAGATCTTCGTACATCCAGCATCCATCAGTTTATGAAGTGTGTTGGGCTCTATTCTTCTGTTTAAGGTGTCATTTTTGATCTGAAATGAGATCAGTGTGAAAGAAGAGGAGAGAGCTTAATAAAACTACTTCAATAAGTACTGCAACACATACAGGAGCAGTCACTTCACTAGGCTCTGATAAACCACTGCCCTCTAGTGGACACGCCAAGCAACAGCAACAATATCACTAGACCAACACTTTCTCTCTAAGACACTGCATTGCTATTCACCTTGCACTACACTTTGTTGCTATTTGGCACCACACAAATATATATGCGATTATAGAGTTAAAGGAGCAGTTCAGTCATAAATGCTAATGATGCTAACAGTGTATGAAAGCAAATAGTAAATGGTGCTTTGCTACTAAGTGGCAGCAAGCGTCCATTCACTGATAGCATGTCTGATGCAGCTATTATTTTAGAATAATGTGCCAAATCATATTATAGATGTTCCAAATTTTCCTCTTTTTTCAAATAAAAGGTTTGGTATCGTGTGTTTCAAATGTACCACTCAGTGTCCAGGACAGTCCATCCGTGTCCCACGTTTTTCTAGTATTTTGGTTTTTCCCCTGAGGTCCGCTTTTGACCACCTTTCCAAAGCAACCTTTGCAACCTCTCCTATCTCTTGAAATTAAACAGGCTGTTTTTGTTACTGTGCCTTTAAGACTGTTATATTTGCTGCTGTCATTTTTAATTTTTTTAAAAATTTGAAAATACCTGTTGTCCTTTACATTGTGTGTAAATTTCATGATAAATGGATCAAAAGAAACGGCCCAAAATGACTTGGACAAAAAGTTCCATTCACTTACATTAAAAGTAGCGTACGTTTTTCCTTCTCGTGTGAAGTTACCATGCAGTCCAGACTGAAACACACCTTATATCATTCAAAACAGGCTGTTTGTGTAGTTTGTGTAGATTTCTATACACGAAATGTGTGGACGGGGTGTGGACAGAGGCGAGGGACGGTGGGGGGTTGATGGTATGTTTTTAAACCTTAACAATGTTTATTAGGAGGTGTGACGATACACACATTTCATGATACGATGCGCAGTGTCGTTTTTGTATCACGATACGAGAATTTGAGAAATCCTCAAAAGAAATACTAACAGAACTTAACAGGGACAACTGACACGTTTTCTTAGAATATATAAAATAAATTAAAAAAAAAGAATATAGACTAAATATAATGTCAATATCAATAATTAATAATGTCAATAATGAACTGAGCTTTACATGTTCGTTTACAATCTGTAATCTACAACAAATTTCTGTGAGGGAGCTTTGAGAGGTGGACATCTGGTTCCTATCATCACCACTGTAAACGATTCTGACTCTAGAACAGAGCATTTCACACTTAACCATTTAATTATGTTGAATTTTTTTCAAAAAAATCGGTGGAGTTCCCCTTTGAAACTTTTACTTACAAGCCAACAGCCAAACGGACTGAAATCATATCATGTCAAAAGCTCAGATCAACTTTCACAGTAAAGGCAGTACCTACCTCTCCTCGCGGATGTTAGGGGTCAGGTAGCGCGTGGTGTCCTCCTCATGGCTGCTCTGTATGCTGCTCTGCTGACTGCTGTAACACAGAAAGCACAGAGAGCAGGGGTCAGCACTTGTGAGCACCTAACACACGTCTCATTTCTGCTGTGCGGGCATGCAGCAGAGCGTAGCTTTAAAGATGTGTCTGCTGCGTGTTCGGAGCATGCTGGCAGCAGATATCAGCTCACATCTTTCAGAACTGCCTTGAAACCTCACAACAGATCTCACAAGGTTGCCCAATACTTCACACTAACGCTCAGCAGGCCAAGAGGAATGGAGAAGCCTCACGTTTATCTCAGTGCATCTGTCTGTATGAGCCTGTATGCACCAGTTCATTCAGCAGATGCAGCAAATTTAAGTGACAGTTTGTCAGGAAGGCAGATTTGCCCAAATTCCCCCACTTTATTCCAGATATAAGCATTTAGCCAGGACATGTTTGGAGTCTGAAGTTTGCTTCTTTGCTTCTCTACAAGGCTAATGTAGCTAACAAGAAATGGTTAAGATGTAAACAACGTCATTCAGAGTGGTTTGGTGTGATATAGACTCCCTAGTAGAGAAATGCACGTAGTCATAATTGCTCACAGTGGTGGTGGTGGGAACCAGATGTCTGAAGAGTTAAAGGGGAATTACCCCAAGTCATTCAGAGTAGTTTGATGTGTTTGTTGTTTGCTGATGTTATTTACTATCCAAACCCACCGGTGAACCTACATGTTTCTTCCGGGTTTTATATGTAATGTTAATGATGGCAAAATAGTAATAAATCTGAAAAAATAAGTTCTGTTTAGGGACTTTTTTGCTTATTTAAGCTAAAACCTTACCATAAAACAATGTGTTAAGACTTCAGACAGTGTATATCTAACCATTTCATGTAATAACTTTCTGTGAGGGAGCTTTTAGAGGCAGTAAACACTTCAGACGTCCGGTTGTTGACAATTGTGAACACCTGTGAACAATTCTGACTCTGCAAGTTCCTCTGGAACGGAGCTTTTCACATCAAACCACTCTGAACGACTTTGTTTAACCATTTAATTGTGCCGAAATTTGAAAAATAGGTGGAGTTCCCCTTTTAAACGCCTCGAAAATGTCCTTCAGAGAAAGTTATTATATGAAATGGTTATAATGCTCCGCCTGATGCCTGAGACATTGTTTACAGTAGTTTTGAAAGAGCTTTTGTCTTAAAATGCATCTTGTTATGAACCCATTCTTGACGAAGACGTACATGTATGGTGCTGTAAAGCAAAACAGGCCCGAAATACACTTTTCTTTTTCAGATCTACTCTATTTCACCATAATCCACATTACATACAGAACTCAAAAGATGTGCAGATTCATTGGGTGGCTTTGGATAGTAAACAGAATGGCTATATTTATGTTTTAGACATTGCATCACCTGGTTCCTTTTGCCACCATTGTAAAATAGGGGTGCAACGATTATTCGACTTACTCGACTAAAATTGACGACCAGATTAGTTGACAACTAATTTAATAGTCGATTAGCTGGTGAAGTCATTGCGCATGTTTTTTTTTGCGCTCACTAGGAATGTTTTGACATTACCGCTTACTGGAGAGTTAACCAAAGCGCGATGGCAACCTCAAGAGCAAGAAGTGTAGGAGCGTCTCACGCTAAACTCCGAAAAAACGTTGTCGGTTGTGCTATTTGTGCAATAGAACACAGAGGGAGTGTGTTATCGCAAAACAAAACACACGACCTCGAGTGTTCTATCGCTTTTATACAACAGTTAAATAAATAAAGTAATAAATTAATAAACTGGGCTGTGAACGCGGCGTCCAGTATGTTTTAATGTTCGCAGCTCCTTCAGCCAAATTAGAGTTCCTTAACAAGCAGCTTGTTGCTACATCAAAGTAACAAACTCCGCTCAATCGCAGCAAAGCCTGCTGTAAGCCTCACCTTTCGAATTACAGACTGAGCCATAAAACTGCCGCAATATCAAGTTTAGCTCAGTTTTGTCAGTTTTTGCCAGATCAGTATTAATGTTGTTTTGTTCCAGCCAGTCTGTAAAGCATCTTACAGCCCATTTCGTTTGGCGAATGGTGTCGGGTTCATTTCTGGCTGATTCCAGGTTGTTTAGCTGTTCTTCTGTCACAGCTGCCGACTGAAAAGCTGCTCAGTGCTGATGACAGTTTGGGAACTGTCAAAGTTGTTGCTTAGCAACAGCGTCTCAGCGGAGTGATACAGTGTTTGTGAAAAAACGTGATGTTATGGTGAAATAACAGCACAGTTAGAGCGCTTCAATCAATCGGTTTGCGTGGCCGGAACTAACTGCTGGATGAAGATAGTTATAGGAGGCAGTTCTCTGCAAACATACAGTGGAGCCGGACGAAGGGTTACTGTTGAAATGGAATGTTTACACAAAATCCTTCAAATTTAACTGTTCACGGAGAACAAGTTTGCCAGAAAGTTATTTGGTAATTGAGCGATTAATAATCCGAATAATCGATCATTCGTTTCAATAATTGATAGATTATTTGACTATCAAAACAGTCGTTTGTTGCAACCCTATGGTAAAAAAATCAGGATTGGTAAGTTTCTCTACAATGAACCAATTCACACCAAACCATTTTGAATGATATTAAATACGAGAGGGCTTTTTTGACACCTATACGCCACTTGACAACGACTTCCTGCCATCTGCTAGCATCTATGTTAAGTCTGACTTCCTGGCAGATCGATATTTAAAGTAAAATGGTAAAATAAATGGATTTTTAACAGAGCTATCGCTTTAAAATGAGCCCAAAATAAGGTATAAAATGTAGAGTGACTTCATTCCGAGTCAGAGTTGGTGGTCGTCTGCAAATCACTCTGGAAGAAGTCATAAAAGTTTAAAAGTCTGCAACAAATCAAAGTGCCAAAGTGGGACAAAACATGCTGGCAAAGCCCACAGTGAAACCTGCCTTCCTTTCAAGTCTTCAGTACGAGGCTATGGAACAAAACCAACATATGGCTCATGCGCATCAAAGAAAAGGAACTCATATTTCCCCACATTATGTGGAACTGTGATGTTAAAGGGAAGTTGACACAGGTGATAAAAATACCATACACCTTCCATTACACCACCACATTAATGGGAACTCTAATGCAGTAAAAGAGGATTTAAAATCTATTTTAAACAATAAAGTATTCAGACCTTACAAAGATGATGTGATGATCTACGTAAACCGATGGCAGCAATGAAGGCAGTACTACGCTAAATATATACAAAGTCATCAATTATAGGGCACTTTCTATTGGTTAGACAGGTCAGAGCAGGAGTCGGCAACTCAAACGTTAAGAACAGCCATTTTGTCCTTTCACCAAAAATTAAATGACCTTTATGTCCATTTAATTTAAGTAATGTTTGACCATCTTGGCTGTAAATATGTCTCAGTATGTACTAATGTACTAGTGTAGACCAAAAAATATAACATAAACAAAGACCGACTTTGCTCTGTTTTAAGCTTTAGCTCAGCTAAAGCTGCTTTTCTCGAATCTCCAGCAGGAAACTTTTCCTTAAAAGTAGAACAGTTTCTTGTAAAATGTCTCTCAACGTTCGACTTTTTACGAGACTGAAGTCGCTTCTCATTCGTCAGCTTCTTGTTCGAATTTTCTAGTTCTACCTTAAATGTTGCAGCAGTTACATTCTGCCGCCTGAGGCACCATTTAAGGTGGAACGTGGCTTTTTAGTGTTTGACAGTTTCTCGTTGCAGATTAAACGTATCAGGAAACCAGCTGGAGTGATTATAAATGCAAATAAGTCCATTCATTTCCAAATTATCGATGTTCATCTTAAATCTCTCTCTTTGCCGTTATGTTAGTTACTAGCTAGGCGAGACTGTTGTCTGTGTTGCTATGGTGACCAGCAGTCTGCCCTGATCTTCAGGGTTAAAGGGTGAATTATCAGTTCTACATTAACTCCAGAGTTTAAGACCGTTTATTGTTAAACTGTGTTGAACGATCAGCAGAGCTTTATTTTACTGTAAAGGATTTTAACCTACAAATCTAATTCTGCTGTGGAGCCGCAACAGGGCAGTAAAAGAGCCGCATGTGGTCGACCCCTGGGTGAGAGGTGAGAAATAATACTTTGAAATTCCTTGAAAATTTCTTGAAAGTTGAAAGATTTAGATTTTTCACAAGTTTAATTTTTAAATAAAAAAATAACAACTTCACAAAAAAAAAATGCTGTCCCACGTTTTCATGTCGCTACGGTTTTAGTCCATAGGCAGAGCCATATCATAGGCACGCCCCTGCATTTCAGAGCAGCAGGTCAGACTGCATCCCTGTCCACATGGTGAGCAGTTACATCCCATTGTTTTGAAGTTAATGTGTCTGAAAATCTGTTTGCAACCTTAAGAATTGTCACTACCAAAACACATTTTCCTCTTTTTCTGCATTTTAATGACAAATATTATGATTTGATTTGTACAAAAGTGCTCAAATCAGTGTTTGCTACTCATGTACTGACTGGTGTTTTTTTAGTTCTGCTCAAAATGAGCTAAAATGATCACTACCGAAACATCTGGGAAAGTTTCAGTAGTGTTATGATTGCTCTGCTGTGACAGAATGGAATGTTTAATCGTTTATTTGAATAGAATAAACATAAATAAGGTATAGGGTCACTCAAAGCATTTTAGTCTAAAGTCCAAGTCAGTTTCAATTCTGACTTTGAACCAGTTCAGTAGAATGATCCATAGTCAAACCAGCCTGGCCTGTGCAGTAGGGAAGCGTTTCAAACTGTTAGACAGCAAGCTTCATGGGAGCAATCGAAACCTTCACAATCAATGTAAAACATCTGCGACCGACATTAAGGGCACCAAAGGGACCCATATTGGATTTCGGGATCAGTACTTAAAGCTTGTTGTTTTATTTTTAAAACGAAGGCTCCTCAGAAGGCAGTGGGCTGATGAATATTTAATAGCGCCCCTGTAAAGCCCTGTGGCTGCAGTGTGCAACCTCCTCTTGCTATAAATGTCACCACAGGGACATCAGTCCCCAGAGAGCAAACAGGCCCAGGCTCACGTGGGCCTTTCACAGCCCAAGCACGGCATGAGGAATCTTGGGTTAGAAATGTGGCTGCAAAATATGTCCTCACAATATTGGCCTCTGCTCTACTGATATTGCAAAAGGCTGCAATATGCAAAGGAGGAAATAACAGATCATGTGAATTCCTACATTCTCCAAAACGTCTACACAACACTCAGGGGAACATCTCAGATGTTCCAAATGACACGGCTGAATCAAGGCATTCATGTGATTAGACCATCATATATCTTGGGTTGAAGCTTATCTTCCATTAAGGACGTCTTCACAGTTGGCAGCTTTGGTTCAACGATTGCTTTATTAGTGCAGTTTGTTAGAATAAATGTGAATGCTATTCAAACCCTGGTGTGCAGCGGACCAGAACCCCCTGAGGAGGTTGGTTTGGTTTTAAAATATGACCATACAGCGCGCCCAGGGCAATTATATGGACCAAAATTATATGGTGAACTCTTAGTGGGTGTTATGGCCAAAAATGTATAATTAAAATGATATAATTACAATTTCTGATGGTATATATTACTTTTTTGGAACCAGATCATTACAGATACTTAAGTAAAGCTAATTTTACAGATTAATGGTGGTGTATTATTCTGGGATGTCCTTGCACCTTGAGCCATATTTAACAACTGAAGTAAATCTAAAATACTTACACTGTGCAAAACAGTAAAAACAGCAATGAACAATAAATAAACAGATGTCAGGTGCTGCTTTTCTAACCGTATCGAGGTTAAGACGAGCTGGGTGTTTGCTGAGCCCAGCAAAATCGGTGCTAAATATTGTTGTACGTCTGAATTTCTGAAATCATTCATGTCAAACATGTGCCTCTTACATTCAAGCTTTACATTGATCGTCAGGCGAGGCTCAAATTTGTTAAATAATACAGTAATTCATGCTGCTGATATTAGTTGAGATGCTGCGAAGCCTGTTGGCTTGCTGTGAGGACCAGGCCCTGAGACCACAGTATTGCCTGAAGCAGCTGGACGAGCGAGAGGCACTGTAGGCGGGGTGCGCAGAAAGCTGGCTGGTCTTCATGCTAGGCTTGGGGCTATCTTAACCCCAAGAGACTGGCTTTTGTTTCCAGTGTCTTTTCCTTCTTTAAACTCATTAACTCATTACATTCTGATTGGTCCTTCAAATACAAAACCTCAGACTGCAACTTAGGAGATCAGACACTTGTACTGTTTGTACGGTGTGTTATCTGCGCTTATTTGTGACATATAAAGGTAATGACAAAATGAATACCTTAAGAAGAATTTCAACCGGTATACTGCACGAACCGGTGTATATCGGCCACTACTAGAGCGAACCGTCGTCTCCTCTCTACATACCTTCTTATCTACCTGGAACCAATTAATTGTTGATGCTGTTTTGGCTCGAGTAAGTGCGTTCTATCATCTCTTCATGAGCTCAGAATTCGAAAATATAAAATATATAGTTCTGGATTCAAACATGACCGAAGCACGACTGAAGCCTCTATAAAATACTCCATATATACACACACACACACCTGACTGCACACAACAATAACACAGAGGTGTAACGATTCACAAGATTCATAATTCGATTTGATATGATGAGGTGGTGTCATGATTCGATACATTTTTCGACATAGCAAAAATATGGTGTGTCTAATTATTGAGTGCCAGTTCATCAGAGCATTCTACAAACATTAAAGTAAAAGGTTTGAAACAAAAGCTGTGCTTTATATTGTCCCAATCTAGTGCTCTAGACACAAGATAATCTGTTAGCTCCAAGCTAACACACTAGCCACAAGCTAAACTGCTAGTCACAATACTAGTGAATGATACTGTACAATACAGTTACAGTACTATGTTGTACTGTTACATCCCTGCAATTATATGATGTATTAATTCGCCACATTTCACTATAAAAGCAAGCATGGCTGTTTTACTGCTTAACATGGTGGGAAAACACAAAATCTACATGTCCTGTTAGACTTCTGTCTAAATGGTTCTACATACAACCATAAACACTCAAAGAACCCTTTGCATGATTAAAGGGTTCTTTGCATCATGAAATGGCTTTTTAGATTGATGGAAAATAGGCATGAATGTGCTACAGATGGTTCTATACAGAACCTTTTTGAAAAGGGTTCGACATAGCACCCAAAAGGGTTCTTCTATGTTACAAGCTTGACATCGTAACAATAGAAGAACCCCTTTGGGTGCTACACAGAACCACTTTCAAAAAGGTGCTATATATAGTACCATCTAAAGCATATTCTCCATTAATCTGAAGAACCTTTTCATGATACAAAGAACCTTTTAATCATGCAAGGGGTTCTTTGAGTGTTCATGGTTCATGGTTCTTTACTGAAAAACCCTTGAAGAACCATCTTTTTGTGAGAGTGCATGGGAACATCTAAGGCTGACCACCTAGAAAACTACAAAAAAAATGCAACAATGTAGCATGTTTTGTTTTTACTTGCTTAGTCCAGACTAAATCAACCAACCTACAAATCGTTGCTGTCAGAACAAAACCTAGTATCTCCATTTTTATCGTTTTTCATTTTTTGACATATTTTGAAAAGGCCAGTCACCCTTTATGATGTGTCAAAATTTTGTGCTGAACAGGCCAACAGAAATGGTCCGTAATAACTTGGAAAAAAATATGTATCCATATACTTCCATTAAAAATGAAGAGTATTTTTCATTATTTTGTAAAGTTACCTTTTTGGAGAAGGTTTTGTTCTGACAGCAGCGAAATGTAAATGTATAAACAAATGTTCATAATTAAAGAAAAAAAAAAACCAGCAATTCAGAGTTACGCATCTGCAGCCACAGGTTTCAGACATGCCAAAGGAATATGGAACTAAGCTGAGTTTCATTGAGGATAAGGGCCAGAAAGCCAGGGCTGGGTAGTGCAGGTGAACATGGTGGGATGGGGTGGAGAAGAGAGAGGAACAAGGTTCTGCCGGCCTGTTATACAGACCTGCTCTCACTGCTCTGCTCCTTCTTGTCACCCCCTCGAAGCCACTTGCGCAGGAGGAAGCGTTTGCGGCGTGGTGAGGCACTGGGCGTGGAGCAGTTGGACCAGGCAGCATCCTCATCGCTGGATGGCGTGATCTCGATGGAGGGGAGCTGCAAGTATTCCTTGGAGCCAGAGTTCCCAGGGGAACCGCCGTCAGCCGCCTCCCTCTCGCTCTGTACATTCTTCATGCGTCGCATCTTGAAGCGCTTGCGCCGCAGGGAGGGACTGGAGGCAGGGCTTTGTGAAGGGCTCAGTGGAGTGCTGGGTGGTCCAGCAGGGTCTCCGGTTGTGGTTGCACTCGAGCCGTCTTCCTCCCAGTCCCCGGGAGCTTGGACCTGCAGCGCTGGGAGTTGCAGAGTCTCGGTCATGGTACCGGTTCTTTGCAGGCGCACATGCGATCCCACAGTGATCTGATGTGATTAGTACAAAAGGAGCTGAAGTGTTCTTAATCCTGTTTGAGAGTCCAGGAGGGCTTCACAAACTCTCGGTCCACTTCAGAGTGATGGGTGACTAACACAAAGAGGCAACACGTTTATTTTTTGTCTTAGAATTAAAGGTTCAAGAATGGTCCACAAACTTTAGTGTGATCTTTGGTGACTGTTCTGGGGACAATGTCCTGCATCAACTCTCAGAACATCAGTCACGGACAGACGAACAGTTCAGCGCATCTTGGCACTGACCATGGGAACCTGGACTGGCAGCACTGGGAGTTGCAGAGTCCTGGTCGTGGTCCCGCTGCTTCTCAGCTGCAATCTAGTGAGACTAGTGTGAGTCTAGTCACAGGGATCAATTAACTGTTCAGAGAATCTCGACTATCACTGTGGGAGCCTGAACCTGCTGCACCTGGGGTTTGCTCTGCCTTGGTCATGGTCAAGCTTCTTCTCAAGTGTCCGTGATCCAACAGCGTCCTGAGTGATTCAAAAGGGCAAAGGGCTGAAGGATTCTTAATCCTGTCGGCATGTAACCAAAGCTTCGGAATTGGTCTAGAAAAACGCCAGTCAATTTCAGATTGATCTGGGTAGCTGTTCAAGGGACAATGTTCCAGCAAGTCTGGGAACATCAGTGCAGATTATCACAGAGATACACACACAGTATTATCACTGTGAGAGCACATAAAAACATCAAGCACTTGCTGGTGTAGCTGAGGAAAAAGGTTTCAGTTTTACACTGAGATGAGGTCAAAAAATAGAAGGTATCTTGATAGATCTCTATTTCATCCTGGAATTAGAAGATTCCGTTTCTCACTGGGTTTGGCTGACACAGCTCGACTTCTAGGAGAGGCTGGTTCCAGCATGCTCTGCCTTTTCAGGTGGGTTGCACTTCCTAACAGAACTCCAGCCATGCCCTAGAGGTCAGAGGAAGGTCAAAGGGTGGGCTAGGTGAGACATGCCCTCATGCAAACGAACATTTTCACATGCTATGTTACATAACAATGCACAGGAAGTGATACATAACTTACAGCTGAGAATTTTCTCATTGATATCAAGCTCATCATCCATTGCTTTGGAGTCTAGGTCATTTACGCCACTTTTGCATATCTGTTGCTGCGGCGTCATCTTCAAGTGTCCATCCACAAGCCCAGCTATAGCTCTATTCATTACCTCGTTAGGCACTGAAAACACTAAGGTCAGACAATTTATTGCAACACAGAATAGTGGACGTAAATCCTTTAAGGTTCTACAAAAATATCAAAAAAAAATCACACTAAGCATAATAAACGCACTAAGGTCATGGTGCAGGGGTGTCGTGGAAACCAGGCCCCTTAAAATCCTTACGGGGTCACTCATACAGATTCTGCCACTGTGCCTCCTCGCCCAGACCCACTCCACTCCTCGTCCCGTCCCTCCTGGTCATTACGTTCACTTAACGAACAAGGACTATGTCTTACCAGAACCTTGTCCATTTCATTGGCATTCTCCGCAGCTATCGTTGACCTGCCCTGGTGTTGCTCTATGACATTACACATATTTTGTAAGGTGGGCACAGGATGGCGACGAATTGTGGTCAGTTGGCACGTATATTCAATTTTAATGATGTTTAGTACTTATCTTTTTTTAAACAAGTCACTTTTTTAGATGCGGATGAATCAGATTTAATCAACTGACAAAATGACAAACTACTGAAAAGAAAAACATGGCAAATGAAGCAGTGTATAGCAAGCCACACAGTAATAAAGACAGGCACATATGGCCTGCCCACATGATCTGCCCATCACACAATCCACTGAAGACCCCCTGTAGGGGCTTGGGGCTCTCAGCCTGCACTCACTGTTGTGACTGACTGACAAGGTATGAA
Source organism: Colossoma macropomum (assembly GCF_904425465.1). Taxonomy (NCBI): domain Eukaryota; kingdom Metazoa; phylum Chordata; class Actinopteri; order Characiformes; family Serrasalmidae; genus Colossoma; species Colossoma macropomum. Next base: position 5,148,196 of record NW_023494804.1, read on the forward strand.
CGTCTTGCAGATCTTTTTAAAATAGGCCTAAGGAGGCATCCACTGGAGTATAAACTGAGTATAAACTGAGACAAACTGAGTTTGTACAAACATTTTACTGTGAGAAAAAGCTCTGTCGGAATATTCAAATGTGTAAACAGACAGTGCTGCAAACAGCTGAACAACCCAAGTACCAAAGTAAGACTTCCTATGCAAAACTGTGAAAGTGAGTGAGAAGGCGACGCTAAAAGTGGTCACACAGCAGTCTTACATCTCACACATCTACTGTCGGGACGAGACCTTTTTTGCATAATTTGAAAAAACAAAAACAAAACAGTCTGGTTATTCTCATGAACATGACAAATATTGGAGCCCAACTTAAAACAATTCAATTTTTTTTGCTGGATATACAAACAATGATTCCTTGTTGATATTAAATTGACTTTAAGTAACATTTTCCAATTCAAGTGAGTAAATTCTTATCAGATAATCTGTAAATAAATGTTTTTTTTTTCTCAACTTTTCTTTCACAACCTATATGCTGTTGTCAAACTAGCTATTTTAAAGCAAACTATTAAACATATAGAGTATATTTTACAAAATATAGTGTTTAATCTCACTGCCGCAACACACTGACAGCCACTGAGATTTTTCTTTATACCTAAGCCATATACCATTTGGTTGTTTTGGTTCACGCCTTTATAGTTTACAAGAAAAACATTAAAGAGATTCAACAGTTAAAAGTATTAGAAAAATCAGGGATGAGAACAAAAACAACCAAATGCTGTAATGAGAATCGGTGTAAAAAAATGTCAAAAAATATAAAAACGAACTACTCAAACGTTTTGCTGTATCATATAGCGCTCCACCTGATCTACTAAATTAAAAGCATATTGTTAATCTGTACAATGTCTATGACATTAAAATATTTTTGGATGTGGTTTCGTGAGAATGGCATAGTTGCCTTTTCAACAGAAATGCTCCAACATAACTTTGAAAAATTATTGTTACATTAACTTCCATTAAAAGCTAAGAACATTTCTCACTCTCCTGTAAAGTTACCATTTTGGAGATGCAAGGTCAGCTGAGAGATCAATCAGCTCAATCGAGATCTATCAATATGTGCGTTTACATGCCCTCAATAATCCAATAATTATCAGATTTCTGCAGTTATCTGATTATTCAAATGGTCACTACGATTTCTTAGATTGGAGTAAGGTCTAGAAATCTGATGAAGAAATCCGATAAAGAGAGCCTGATTTTAGCTCAGTGATCAGATTTCTCAGTGCTGTAAACTCTTACTCTGATTTCTTTCGGATTTCTCAGTCTGAGCATGTGCGAAAACAGACTGCGGTACCAGAAATAAGAGCAGCGTCGCCACGAGACAGAGCAAAACACTTTTGGAGCGACTCTGAAACCAAATACATGCTTGACGAAATGAAGGATTTAAATATTCTTCATCTTCTAGATGATGTCTGTTCATAAGTTCAGGTAAAGTGTCGCAATAAAAAGCCGTGGCATTAATTTTGAGTTTTACGTTACGTTTACGTCACGTCTTCTTCTGTGAGTTTATTGGCTGGTTGTAAGGCAGAAATCTGATTACTGCCCGACTCATGTAGACCTGGAGTTTCCCCATTATCTGATTACCCAAGTGCAAGTTAACGTGTTGATCGGATTACTGACAAAATCTGATTTTCTGCAGTTATCGGATTATTAAGTGCATGTAAACGCACTCACTGATGTCCTTTTCAAGCAGCTTTCAAGAGCAAAGATTTTATCAATTACTAAGTATGTTAAAGGACCCACATCATGGAAAACGACCTTTTCCTTTCGTGAATTTCCAAACTGTTTTGGAAATGAAAGTTTGATGCAGTATGTAAACACTGAAGTCTTTGAACATAGCGCTCACTCCACAGTCTATACATGGAAACTAAACTGCAAAAAAGTGACCCATTTTAAATGTAATGTTTTGGTGATATTACAAAAACTAAGGCATTTACAAATATATATCTACTCAGGATTCACAATAGTTTAGCCCCTCCCACTCACATTAAACTTTGGACTGTTTTTTGAATGAGGGCCAATCAGAACAGCTCAAACTCACTTCATTTGGATAGGCGCCAACAGATTATCTGTAGACATTTAAATTATGAACTAGATAATATTGAAACTCAGTTGACTCTGAACAGTGTTAGTGTTAAGATGAGTACTAGTTCCAGGATTAGGTTTAGGACCAGGCTGAGGATCAGGTTTAGGATCTTCATCTACGTTTACAGGGTGTTTGGCGGTAGTTTGATTTCACTTAGTTCTTTCATTTGAAGCATACTGCCAGCTTAAAGGGAACTCAATTTTTCAAAATGTATGCATAATTTATTCACTTAGATGTAAACTTATTCAGAGTCGTTTGATGTGAAATGTTTCATTGTAGAGAAACTTACAACTCTGATTTCTTTACAGTGGTGGTGATAGGAACCAGGGGTCACCATGTCCACAACACAAATGTATCCATTTTATTTACCACCCAAAACTACCAGTGAACCTACAAGAGTTTTCTAAGTTTTTAAATGTAATGGTGATGATGGTAAAATAGTGGAAAATCTAGAAACAAAAAGTTTTACTGGAGACTACTTTGCCTTATAGCACCCTACATGTATCTCTCCATCATTACCATATTTTAAAAGTACACTGTTGTCCAAAATTTCATCTCAAAACTATCATGGAACAACGTCTTGGACACCAGGCAGCGTTTTCATAACCATTTCATGTATAAAACTTTTTTTGTGAGGGAGCTTTAAGAGGCATTAACTGTTCAGTGTCTGGTTCCTATCACCACCACTGTGAACATTTCCGACTCGGCGAGTTTCTCTAGAACTGCATTGCACATAAAACCACCCTGAATGACTTTGTTTACATCTGAACAATTGACTTCTGGAGAATTTCAGAAAAATTGATGGAATTCCCCTTTAAGGGATAAAGAGAAGTTGGTTATTTAAATGAAAACAATAAAAAAATGTGTGATATGGGCCCTTTAACAGTATCATATATTAAAAATAAGGCAGCACTTTATTTGGATGGTCCACTGTAGGGGCTTCGTAGATGCTCAGTCTATCTTTGACTAACATTCAATTAAATATCTGTTAAATGCAACTGAACTTGAAGTTGGGTGTGAAAGATTCTATTAAATCAATTGCTAACCCTAAACCTGACCCTAATCCTAACCTCAGAGTAAAACCTACACATACTCCTAGACCTAACCCTAACCTTAATGCTGTTGATAATCAAGTGATTATCACCAGAAAGTTTGTTGATAAGTATCTGCAGAACATCTATAGGGGACCATCCAAATAAAGTGTGACCAAAGATAATAATAATAATAATAATAATAATAATAATAATAATAATAACAGATTTCTCTACAGTTTCTGTTTCAGTGTCCAGAAAACTTGAGCTCTGAGAAGTAAACTTAATTTCTTGACCAGTGCCAAAGTCACCCAAACTACATCTGGACTGCGACAGCAAACTGCAGCACAGCCTGTGGAACAACACTAAGTTGAAGTCAGCTTCTTGTTCGAATTTTCCCGTTCCACCTTAAATGGCGCAGCTGTTCCACTCTGGCGCTTCAGTAACTGACGAACTGCTGCACCATTTAAGGTGGAACGGGCAAATTCGAACAAGACGCTGGCGAATCAGTAGCTGCCTCCAGCTTCATACACAGAATGACTGACACAGACTGACCCTCGTCCGGCAAGGCGACTGCAGACAAAAAGTTCGAGCGAAAGCAGCCCTACCTCGGTCATCGCTGCCTCACAAGCGGAGACCAACAGCGATGTCAATCCATACCGAGCGGTTTGCACAGCCTCAACTCCCCTTCAGTTTTTGTTCCGTTATGATTTTCGCCATTCCCCTTTTCTCTCGGACCAGTCCACTCCGGATCAGAGGGGAGCACAGCGTCGTCCCGAAATGAAAAGGCGCATTTCTTAACAAGGCAGACCCGTTTAAAATGACCCGAATCTGTATGTCAAATACTCTGATTAAGGACGTTAATTTCTCCTTCCTACTCATGCTCGAAACTGTGTCTGTTTGTTGTGGTGTCGTTACAAACCCCCCTCTGAGACGATGTTTGGCACCGCCCAAGTCTCTGAACGTCAATGAATGAAGTGAACACGGCTGAAGTACTACAGACAGAAACACCACACAAACTTCGCTGTTTTCCTGACTACAGACACATTCTGAAGTACGGAGCCTGTAACGTGACATGGTGATTATTTTTAATAAGGTGTGGCCACAGATTAATATACTGAGGCCACAAATTATTAAGGCCACTGGTTAACTTTCTCATAACTTGTGGCCCCAGTATAGAAATTTGTGGCCTCGATATATTAAACTGTGGCCTCAATGTGATAACCTGGGGCCTCAATATGCTAACTCGTAGCCTAAATATAATAATTTGTGGCCTCAATATAGTAATTTGTGGCTTCCGTATAGTACATTGTGGCCTTAGTATAGTAAATTATGGCCTGAATGCATTGATTTGTGGCCTCAATATGTTAACTTGTAGCCTCAATATAATAATTTGTAGCCTCAATATAGTAATTTGTGGCCTCAATATAGTAAATTGTTGTCTCAATATAGCAAATTCTGGCCTGAATATATTTATTTGTGGCCTCAATGTAGTAAATGGTTACCTCAACATATTAACTTGTGGCCTCTATATAGTAATTTGTGGCCTCAATATAATAATTTGTGGTCTCAATATAGTAATTGTGGCCTCAATAGTATAATCTGTGGCACCAAAATAGTAATTTGTGTCCTTAATATAATTTGTGCCCTCAATACAGTAAATAATGGCCTCAATATAGTAATTTGTGGCCACAAGTTATTAAAAAATAATCACTATGTCACCTTAGGAGCTCCGTACTGAACAATATATGAAGAGAAACCTTCATCAAATTATAAAGTAAGTGAGCTTATTTGTATTTGATTTAAAATATTGTGTGTTCAGTTTAACTGAAAGAGAAACTTGCTTCTATTTGCTGAGGTCAACAAAATGAGATGACATAATACACGAGGCTGCTAACTCCCATTTTTCATAATTCTGGTGCAGTTGTCTGAAATGGTTGTGGCAGGAAAGCACCAGCGTATGACTGCAGTAGAAAAGGTTTCTCATATGACGACTGTTAAAGGGAAATTCCATTGGCTTTTCAAAATTTTTGTAAGATTCAATCACTGACATGCAACCAAAGCCATTCAGAGTGGTTTGGTGTGAAATGATCCATTCTAGAAAAAACTTAGAGTCAGAATTGTTCACAGTGGTGGTGATAGGAACCAGACGTCCACCTCTAAAGCTCCCAGACAGACAGTTATAATGTGAATAAGTTAAGTATATTTTGCCTGATGCCTAAAACATTGTATATGATAGCTTTCACATAAGCTTTCGGCCTAAAATGTACTTTTTAAAACCCATTAATGGCAGAGAGGATGCCATAAAGAGTAAATAGCAGCCAAACACAACTATTTTGCCATCATCGACATGGCATATAAAAATAAAGTGGCTATATTTGTGTTGTAGTCATGGCGACCCCTGGTTCCTATCACCACCACTGTAAAGACATCTGAGTCTCTACAATCAACCATTTCACACCAAACCACTCTGAACGACTCTGTTTACATCTCTGCGACTGAGCTGTGCAGAAATAATGCTGAGGACATGGTAAGATTTCTTTTGTGCTGTATAATATTTCTGCTGTAGTATATGATATTTTGCCTTTGCCTGATATTCCTGCAGTACTGCCTTTCAGTAATCTGAACGCTTCTGCATTACTCAGCATTAAATCTAGTAATTGTCAGTACACAAATCTAATAGAAATTCAATAGAAAATCCTGTAGTATTACTGTAGGTCTTTTTTTCATAGGGAAACATTTTAAATATTTGATAAAGAGCCATCATTTTTGTGCTCAGCTTGACCGAATTGGCAAAGACCCGCTAGCCTATAACCTTAACAGACCATAAAAATCCTGTAGGCCTGCAGCCTCTTTCATAAACACACTGGAGTAGCCTATGTGTTGCATAAGGAAGCTACAGAAGAGCTGGAAAAAAAGAAAGCACTCATTCAGAAGGACAGCAGTAACCACAACATGGAGAAAAATGGACGAAGTGGACGTTCACATTCTTATTTTTAGTGCTTTTAGTGCTCTATAATGATAGAAAGTCTTTGTAATGTGGTACAAAGCCGCACTGTTCGAGAGAATCTTTACTGTTTACAGACTGAGAAAAGTCATGAGAGAACTGACTTGACTTTAATACTGAACTGAACTGTATTGAAGAACTTTATTTATCCCAAAGGGGAAATTAATAAATAAGCTTGACAACAATGGATGAACACATAGTAATATAGACACAAGCATAATTAAATGTGTAAATAAATAAATAAATCAGTGTAGTGTCCACTTGACTCTTCAGTAGTGGTCACAGACCAGCCTGATGGCCTCAGGCACAAAGGTCACTCTCGGCCAGACTGTCCTATATCTAAGACAGTGATAGCAGTGAGCCAGTGGCAACAGCTCAAGAGCAGAGTGGAGGACATGAGAGTGGTCATTAATAACAGAAAATTTTAATGATAAAACCTATGTACTTGTTAGTAAGTAGTTGTTTATTTGTAAAGCCAGACTGCTAGTTTGTTCTGTTATGCGATCCGATCCGTGCACCACCACATTCCCTCCTTCCCCACACAAAACAAATCAAAATCGCACCATTTAGGGTCCATCAATGATGGAGTTTCTTAAGCTGGTTGGTTAACAGTGTCACAGACTAAGTGGGTGAAGTATGGAAAGAAATACAACAGAGCTGAAGACTGGATTAAAGGACTGGATTCGACCTCAAGTTGGGGACGATTCAAAGGCAGGACATGAACAGAACTAGGTTGTTAAGGGATGTGTAGGTGTGCGTGTGTGTGTGTGTGTGTGTGTGTGTGTGTGTGTGTGTGTGTGTGTGTGTGTGTGTGTGTGTGTGTGTGATTTGTGTGTTGCAGAAGAACAGAGTTGATGACAAGACAAGAAGAACAAGAGACATGTTTTTTTCAATATGTTAATTGAGATGTCCAGTCAAAGGCCCAGTAGGCTATGTGTATTTTTTTAATGATACCTTTTTTTTATTTTCACTTATATAATTATTTGGCAAGTTATATGTAACGTCTTTACTTTCATTTTCATTTATTCATTAATTTGTTCATTTCTCATTTTTTTTGTTGGCAAGTTGGTTTTGTTCAACATTTTTAGAATTAAAAAGAAAAATGTAAAATTACAAGTTACAGTATTTTTTAAATTATGAAAGGCAATATACATATATATACATATATATACATATATATATATATATATATATAGAGAGAGAGAGAGAGAGAGATAGATAGATAGATAGATAGATAGATAGATAGATAGATATCGCTGCTGTTGGAACAAAACTTTGTACCTCCAAAATTGTAACTTTAAAGGAGAAAGAAAAAAACTATTTTACTTTTCATTTCATTCATCATGAAATTTACACACAACGTAAAGGGCAACAGGTATATATATATGTTATATATATATATATATATATATATATATATATATTCATATATGTCAAAAACTTAAAAACGACAACAATGGAGATACAATGTTGATAAAGTGATCAAGTGGCCTCTCTCTCACACATTGTAGAAGGTAAGGTCAAGGAAGGTAAAGTTTCTTTTTTGGGCTTTTGTGGTGAGCCAATCGACATGTTTCAGCCCCACACGTCTGACAACCCCCCCCCCTGAGAAAAATAGACCACTTCGCACTTCTCATTTATCACTTGTCTCTGAATGGAGAATAAATAGTGCAAATTGGAGAACAAGCTGTCTAACGGTCATTTTAGAGGTCTAATAACATTTTGTAGCTGATGATGGAGAACTCAGGCCTTCATCTTATGGTGGCCAGATCTCAGACATATCGCGTCCGTAACTTACAGCTGGTTAACTGCTGGGCTGTGCTTCTGAAACTGAGGTCACACAAGCTCCTTTTATGAGTCAGCATAGCAATATTTGCAGACACGGTCAAGAACTTTTTCATGTGATTGTATTTGTGCGCCATTCAATTTAGCCATGTTTACATGCAGCCTGATAACACATTAATAATCTGACTGATAGCTCAATCAGAATAGAATGTGTCCATGTAAACACCTCATTCGGGATAGTCTAGTCCGATTGAAGCCATTCGGAATGCAATTTCTATCCGACTGATCAAGGTGAGTGATCCTGTAAATAATCCGATAAATAGAAGAATAATATCCGTGTAAACGCCTGTATCTGATTACTTTCCCTATCGGAAAGTTTAAGTCTGTTCTGATCATGTTCGTCACGTCATAGTGAAAGTTTAGACCGTTCAACATGGCGGAGCAGAAACTGGTCTGCAGAGGAGACGAAGTTTATGCTCTGATCTTTAAAAGACGGCGGTGGGACGGACGTCCAGCTTATGTGTCTCAGAACACGACGTCTTCCTCTCGGCCTTCTTTAATAAGGACATGTGAAGGACGTTTTCCTGAGTCTGACATCATTTTAAAGTAATGGACTGACTGGACTCACGTGATGCTGGTTGTCATGGTAACGTTTACACTAAGTGTTACTCTATGCATGCACATAATTTTAGATCAGATTACCTGTATTGTCATGTAAACGGAGATTTTAGTTCAGATTGTTAAGTAGAGTGAGCATAAACACCTCAGTCTTACTCTATAATCAGAATATGTTCAATCGGATTGGCAAAAATCTTTGCAGTAAGCACAGTCAGTGTGTTGATATTAGGGAGGGGTGGCTAACGTAACACTAAGCTAACATATGATTTTATTGCTACACTTAAAGTGGACTGCTAGCTACCGTGCTCCTGTAAATTAAGTTAATTGCTTATAGTGGGATCCTGCAACTGGCGGCTAATGGAAGTAGGATGCAGCGTCAAGCTACACTACAAACACCGGTGTGATAGACTTTCAAAACAACTTGCTGGGAGTTTTGTCTGGGATTCGGAGCAGCAGGAGAACAGTCACTTTATGTGTGGGGGAGGAACGCAAGTACATGATATATATTTATTGCTAACTCTGATTGGTATTTTAGCAGATCTGACATCACATGGGCCAAATTTGGTCCCATCCACTCAAATTGACCCCCAAAAAATGGCAATTTCACAATTTTCTCAACAGAAACGACCAAATGCATAGTAAAAACATCACAAAAACTATGGATAATAGAAGAAAGTCATGAGAATGAGTAGACAGGAGCTTTAAACACAGATACGTCTAAATATTTACCATGTTTTTTTTCCCTTTAAACTAAATGTCCTGCCACAGTCACATCTACAACACTCATATCCAAAAAGACGATTTCAAATTGAACCAGAAATAGTTCGCGCAAAAACAAACATGCACTGGTGCAGCCTCGTCTCATTACATGTCCTGTCGTGTGCTCTGTGGTTTTATTTTTATTTTTGGTGTTTGCTCTCAGGGCGTAATGATAGAAGCTCTTTTTAATGTGGTTTAAAGCCACACCTTGTGGGATTCTCTTTACTGGCTGAGGAACAGCAGCTCGACTCTAATTGACTACAGCAGACGAGCAGCGCTGACAGAGATGTTCACTTTCAGCAGCCGCTGTTTCCGGCTCTGATCTGTGCAGAAGCACATAAGACTTTCCCAGGGGAATGAATATTCGCTCTAAAATTAAATGTGCGTGCTTCAGGCCTTTGACCTTTTCAGCGAGGGAGGTAAAAGCAGGTCACAGATGAACTATAGTCTGCCTGCGTTCTGTCCACACTTCTTTTGGCCTTACTAAGGACGTAACGTACCAAAAGATTGAACATCTGAACTAGATGAATGTAAAAGTGTTATTTGCCATATAAGCTTGGACGATACTGTACATTTAGATTGCACATGTTAGAGTTACAGAGCTTTTCCTACAGCCTGCATTTAACATATCTGCCATATATTTACCACCTAGGCTAGCTTTTATTATGACTTAATCAATTATGATGACTGTGTTCTGCATAGATGGCACATAACACTGTCAACATCCAGTGGTTTTCAGGAGTCATTGGTCGCTATCACAAATATTAGCAAAGAGGACAAAGTAACACTGACCTACTGACCTACTAGATCAGACTAATCCGATTAAGAAATCGGATAAAGAGAGATGGATTTTAGCTTAGTCAGGGCTTTCAACGCTTGTAAACCCTTACTCTGATTTCTTTCATTTTTCTCAGTCTGCACATTTGTGAAAACAGAGCACTTTCCCGGAAATAGCATGCGGCACCCGTGAGATGGCAACAAAACACTTTTGGAGTGAAGCTGAAACCAAATACATGCTTGATAAAATAAAGAATTAGAAAATTCTTCATCGTCTAGAAGATGTTGTTCATATTTTCCATGAATACTTTACTTCCAAGTGAGTCAATCATGACGTTTGAGTTTTACGCTATGTTTACATCACATCTTATTCTGTGAGTTTACTGGCCGGTTGCAAAGCAGAAATTCATGTAATTAATGAAATTTATGATTTATGTACAACCAAAGTTTTCCCAATATCTGTGTCCCTTCATTTCTTCCATTTCCAGTCAAAACAGCCATTGTACAAGTTAAGAGATATTTGTGAGGAGATAAGACACAAGATAATCCACTTGCATAGGGAAGAAGATTAAACAAAAATAAGTGAGTTTCAAAAAGTCAAAGCTACAGAGAAACTGGGCCTCCTAACAACCACCTGGAAGACCTGGTGGACACCAAAACTGCCCCCATCAGATAAAGAGCACTTAAAGCTTTCATCCCTGAGAGAGAGGAGAAAATCAAGCTGCTTCAGATCTGAAAACATCCACAGGTGTTTCTGTCCATCCTTCCACTGTGAGAAGACGACTCAGCGCTGTGGGTCTGAAAGGATGTGTAGCTGTTCAAGAAGAACCTCACTGAGAAAAGGAGACGGACACAACAAACAAAGAAGCTGAACAACGGACTGACCACCCCAGAGTCCAGACCTCAACACCACTGAATGTGTTTGATTACTTCAGAAAATGATCAACCAGCTTCTGAGACTGAACTTTGGAAGGTGTGTCTGCAGATTCTTTGAGGAACTGAAAGTGAGTCTCCTGAAGAGAATGGAAGCTGTAATAAAGGTGAAGAGCGACACACTGAACACTGATAAAATGGTTTAAATGAAGTTGTTTAAAGCTGTAATTTTCTGTTCAATAAATGTTTTCTGCTACTCAATGGCACATTCACTTTGAGCTCTAAGTCCTTCAGAAGGAACCATATTCAGACACCGTTACACCACATATCTCACTGGACAACATTAGCTGAAATATCAGAAAAGGCATTTAACTCCCGTTTGAAAGAATATCAGTCATGGACGCAGCCTGTAAGCGCGTTCATTTCACAACAGTCGGCAAACTTAGATGAACAAATGACACTAGGTTGCTTTATACCCGGAATTATTTGCTAGTCTGTGCTTTTTAATTTCCTGACTTTTACTTTTCACTTCTGCTGCACCAGCTTTTCTCTTTTTTTTACATAGAACACACAACACAGTTCACCCACAGCCACACTTCCTCTGCAGCCCTCCATCACCCATGTGTTTTCAGCCATCCTTGAAATGACTGCCCGTCTTTTCGGGTGAGGTTATATAATTTCCTTACATAAATCTACGCACGCTTTCTTTTGTTGAGCTGGTGTGGGCGTAACTCACGCTCAGAGCCCGGAGGCTCTACAGCCTGTGTTCACATCTGACAAAGGGAGCATGAAGTGTTCCTTAGAAAAGAAATAATGACATCCAAAGTGAAATGAATAAGTTCCATCTTAATTGAATTGAGATACATTGGGCAAAAATGCAAATCTGACTTCTTGCAGGGGACCTAGTTGATTAAAAAGAGGACATCTGCTGGTGGATGACTGTAATATGATCACTTTGGGCTCCTGGGTTTCATTTATTATGTTATGTCATGTTTATTGATCCTAAAAAAAAATTTCAGCAGGGAGTTTTAAGTTTTCTGTAATATTAACAGACAATTCCGTCGCTCTTTTAACTGAAAAGTCTGTTAAATTACAGTACGTTTTCTGTGTATTTACAGGACAATTCCGTCACTTATTCCACAGAACATTCTGTAATTTTACAGCTTTATCTGTATAAAATCATGTATGTTTCCTTCTCAAAAAAGAAAAGAGAACCCAATTAATATATCAATTGGTTGATAATATCAGCCATTATTGATGACCCACAGATTTAGTGGTATCAATGTAAATATCTTTGATAATGTGCTGTCCATCCATGGCCATAAAAAATCCACAAAATCCACAAAAGCCCAACCAGTGAGAAGGATGGTCTTCTGTCCCTCTCCTAGAAGTGCTGACCAGTCATGGGTGTCAATTATATCACTTATGGAGAAGTGTGCAGTTAGAAAGTGTATACATATAAAAACTAACAGTATTAAATGTGTCCACTCTTTATGTTTGTGCACCTGCTGCCACTCTAACTCCTCCATCCTTACAATCTTAAAACCAACCAGTTACAGCTGCATCCTCCAAACAAAAGCTCTCACTGACATTATTGTCCCCTTCAATAACATGTATTCCCAAAATACTTCAAATTGCGAATAAACCACTAGCAATGGCCTAGCAACGCCTTAAGAATCACCTGGGATTATATAGCAAAGGCCTAACAACACCTTAACAACCACCTGTGATTCCATAGCAATTGCCTAGCAACACATTAACAACCACCTGGAATTCCATAGCAATTGCCTAGCAACACATTAACAATCACCTGGGATTCCATAGCAATTGCCTAGCAACACATTAACAACCACCTGGGATTCCATAGCAATTGCCTAGCAACACATTAACAACCACCTGGGATTATATAGCAATGGCCTAGCAACACCTTAACAACCACCTGGGATTCCATAGCAGTGGCCTAGCAATATCTTAACAACCACCTGGGATTCCATAGCAGTGGCCTAGCAACACCTTAACAACCACCTGGGATTCCATAGCAGTGGCCTAGCAATATCTTAACAACCACCTGGGATTCCATAGCAGTGGCCTAGCAACACCTTAACAACCACCTGGGATTCCATAGCAACACCTTAGCAATGATTTCATAGCAAAAGCTTTGGAAAATATTGGCTATTGGCATCGGCCCACATTTCCAGATATCAGAATATTTGGGGAATCCTAATAATAATACTATTAATAGTAATCATAACTGCAGTAATAGTAATAACATGGACAGTGTCCAAGCCAGCTGTTGACCTTTTCTAGCACAGGCTACATTCCAAAGGCCTGATGTGTCGATGCTGCATAAGAGCAGCGTTTGTTTTCCTCTTCTATCTGGCAACGGAACAAGACGTCCTCAGTCCACTGACTGAGAGAAATGTTCCTGTTTACGCAATAAAGAAGAACAATAAAGAAGAACAAAGGCAGAATAATGTTCTGATATGAACATTATGAAATATAAACAATTGAATTCCTTAATATATCAGATAGATGCTAGGCATCCCTCACAACAGTTATCCTGTTACAAGAAGGGCACTTTGATAATATAATGGCACATATTTTAGAAATAAGCTACAGGTGCAGTATGAGTTTTGGGAACGGCCTGGAGAGACAGATCTAAAGCGCTGATCACACAGGCTTAGGATGTGCTTTTACATAACTCTGTCTCTTTGATTTCCAGCGCTGGTGAAAGGTTCGCTGAGGGCTGGGATGATTTGTAAGCATAATGGGATTAGATGACATTTGCTCTGAGACAAAAGGGCCCATCACACAAAATCCAATTTAGAAAACTGTCTAAGGCGAAAATCTTTTCTATTGACTCCAAAGGCCGCAGCAGCCCCAGGGTGTCCTGTTGTCGGTCAAGACTTTTGTGGACTACTCGTTCCCGCTGCATGAAAAGGGGTAGATCCAACATAAAAAACAGTCATTAGCAATTTCAAGGAAAAATGTGACTGTTTTAAATATCTGACCTCATACACTATATGGCCAAAAGTATGTGGACACCCCTCCCAATTATTGACTTCAGTACTAACAAGTGTATAAAATCAAGCACACAGCCATGCAATCTCAATTGGCAGTAGAACAGGCTGTACTGAAGAGCTCATTGACTTTAAACGTGGTGCTGTCATAGGATGCCATCCTTTGCCACAAGTCAGTTCCTAAAATTTCTGCTCGGCTAGGTCTTCCCCAGCCAACTGTAAGTGCCATTAGTGTGAAATGGGAGCATCTAGGAGCAACGACAGCTCAGCTACAAAGCAGTAGAGCTATCAAAATCACAGAGTGCTAAGGTTCTGGGACTCTAGCAAAACACAGTGAGAGCCTTTATCCACAAATGGAGAAAGCTTGAAACAGTGGTAAAACCTTCCCAGGAGTGGCCGGCCCACCAAAATTTCATCAAGAGTGCATCGATGACTCATCCAGGAGGTCAGAAAAGAACCCACACAAATATCTAAAGAACTGCAGGCCTCACTTGCCTCAGTTAAGGTCAAAGTACCCAGTTCCACAATAAAAAAAGATACTGGTCGAAAAAGGCATCAATGAGAGTGTTGTGTAAGGCGTAAATCACTCCTGACCAAAAATAACACAAAGGCTCATCTTGCATTTGGCAAAAAAACATCTAGATGACCCCAAAGACCTTTGAGATAATATTCTGTGGACTGATGAATCAAAGGTGGAACTTTTTGGAAGACAAAGGTCATGTTACATCTGGTGTAAAGCTAACACTGGATTCCACCATAAGAGCATCATACCAACAGTGAAACATGGTGGTGGTAGTGTGATGATCTGGGGCTGCTTTGCTTCTGCAGAACCTAAATGACTTGTCACAATTGATGGAACCATGAATTCTGCTCTCCATCAGAAAATCCTGAAGAAGAATGCCTGCCTGTCAGTTTGTGACCTAAAGCTCAAGCGCAGTTAGGTTATGCAGCAGGTCAATGAACCGAAGCACACAAGCAAGTCCACCTCTAAATGGCTCAAAAGAAACCAAATTAAGGTTTTGGAGTGGCCCAGTCAACGTCCTGACTTGAATCTCATTGCTGTGGCAAGACCTTAAATGGGCAGTTCATGCTTGAAAACCCTCCAATGTAGCCGAATTAATACAATTCTGCAAAGAGGGGCGGGGCAAATCTACCCCACAGTGATGTAAAAGACTCATCACAAGTTATCGCAAATGTTTGACTGCAGTTGTTACTGCCAAGGGTGGCACAACCAGTTATTAGGTTTAAAGAGGCATTTACTTTTTCACATGGGTGATATATGTTTTGAATAAATCTTTATCTTTTACGTTTACTTTTGTTGTATTAAAAGTAGTTGGATGATATGAAACATTTAAATGTGACAAATTAGCAAAAACAGAAGAAACTGGGCACAGCACTGTAGGTGCGATGGTCAGGTGTCCACATACTTTTGGCCATAAAGTTCACTAAACACATACATGGGCTATTCAAAAATACTCAAACGATAACAAGAAATCCAGGGACAGATAGATGGGTGTGTGTACGTGCTCCCAAGAAACAATAAATTATTTTTTATAATTTTCAGCAAATTACAAAATGATGTAAACTTTTTGTACAGTTATGCAAACATTGTGGTACAAAACAGAGCTGAATGGAGTTATGGGCCACAGTAATGTATCTGAAAGCTATTAAGCTGTACTTTTAGACTGGAGTTAGTGATTTGTGTCCTCATACAGTTGTATTTCTAAAGACTGTTACAAACCCTGAACCAAGCGCTCAACAGCTTTTGTATGAAGGTCTGCACTTAATGAGCAACAATGGTGTAACTAAAGTTTCCCACAGTGCTCAGCATGAAATGAAATTAGGCCTTTGTCTTAGTGGACCTAATTTGGCTGCAATAGGTGGCTAAAGAAGCCATTCAACTGAAGTTCAAGTGTCATTACTTCTGTTACATAATTACTATTGTAGAAGTAAAAGTAGCTAATCCAACACAGAACATCTTAGTACATCCAGCATCTATCAGCATAGGCACTGAAGCTCATTATGTTCTATTCCTCTCTGTTTGGGATCCTTTCGGTCCAAAATAAAATGCTAAAGCTCCATAATGTGAGGAGTGACCAACAGTAAAGCAGTCCAACACAACAGATGTGAATGGAACTGAGTAATAGATTGCCTTTCTCACAAATGTACTGGAGGAGAAGTAAAAGCATAAATCCTTCAAAACGTTACTGAAATAAATGGAACTACTCACTGTCCACCTCCGCCGATTTCTGTGGAGTAATCACCGTGGAGTGCTCTGGCGGGTCATGTGCCATCTGCACTCTGGATGCTTTGTAAGGCAGCAGAGTGTGGAGGAAGTCCAGAAAGAAGAAAGCTGCAGTAATCCTGTAATTCTGTGTAATACAGCGATGACTAATGCTTGGAGGAGGATTTGACGTGGTGTGGTGTGTCTACAGGTGGGTTTACATTCTGTGACTCCTTGTCATGACAGTGGTCTTAGAGACAAAAATTGAATCGTGATTCTTCGGAGATTTTAGGATGTTTAATAAGACGCGCTCCCTAGTGGTCAATTGAGTACCTTTGTGATCAAGCATACTCATAATACTCAAGTGTTTCTTGTGTAAGTTCATTATTATACATACATACATACATACATACATCATCTAAACTGCTTATCCTTCTGGGTCGCGGTGGGGTGCTGGAGCCTATCCCAGCTGTCACTGGGCGGAAGGCAGGATACACCCTGGACAGGTCGCCAGTCCATCACGGGGCAGACAGACAGACATACACAATCACACACACACACACACACCTAGGGGCAATTTTAGTATGTCCAATTGGCCTGACTGCATGTTTTGGACTGTGGGAGGAAACCGGAGTACCCGGAGGAAACCCACGCAGACACGGGGAGAACAGGCAAACTCCACACAGAAATGACCCTGGTCACCCGGCCAGGAATCGAACCCAGGACATTCTTGCTGTGAGGCGACAGCACTACCCACTGCGCCACCGTGCCGCCCAGATAAATATAGTATTATTATATTTTGAATTGTTAACGCTGTGTAACACGTTTTCCAAGTTTGACCCTTCCAACCATCAGTAAGTGCAGCTGCTCAGGCACAGTTGCTATGACTTCATTACTGTAGTCCTCTCATTCAAATGCAGCTTTTAAATGGTAAATTCCATTGATGAATGTCATTTCCAGCTATGGCCATGCTGTGAATTTGTTTATCACCAAAGTTCAACAAGTGTGAAGTATCATTTACTAGCAAAACACACAGTGCTGATGTTGGCTATATATACTGGAAGATGGCGTCGGCATGCTACACTGAACAGTGCTCACTGGAGAACTATGGATAAATCAATGAGCAGGGAGATCGCTGGATCGTGTTACAATGCACATTACATCCGCTACAGTTCTATGCACATTCAAGTGATGCGGGTTTTTATTTTCCCTCAGTCAAAGCACACTATGTGTTCGTCCCTGTCATGCCCACCCTAGAGACGCGCAGATAAACCAATCATAGCATACCACCATGCCTCACTTTTCCCTCCCCTTTTTCACAAGCGGGAAACCATGAATGAAAACACCGGTGAAGGGTTAGTCCCCCCAAAAAGTCAACATCAGTAATATGGAACTGGTCTGGATTTTCCCAAACTGATGTGACACAAACCATGGTGATTTGCAGAGTTTGAACAGAGAAGGTTTTCATGTCGGACGGCAACATGACAAACCTTCTCAACCATTTAAAGTGACGACATCCCAAACAGTACGCTGAGAGTCGAGCACTGAGGAGGTCCGCTACACTGTAGCCAGCAGAGGCTAACGTTAACGATACAGCAAGACCAAAACAAACAACGCTAACACAAGCATTTGTGAGAGGCGCTCCATGTGAGAAGACAAGTAAACGATGGAAAGGAGGTAACAGAAGCAGTAACATTATCTGGCAAAGGATATGGTTCCTATCAAAACAGTGGAAAACGAGGGGTTCCAAAGACTCCTCAAAGTAGTTGATCGACGAAGTTCAAAAACGTGATTTTTTTTGCAACAACAAGTGATGCTGGCTGTTATGCAGAGTGCACTTTACCTGATTGTTGGTGTTCACCTTTAAAATATCTAAATTCTTTGACTTGCACACACGGATTAAAATCTGTTCAAGAAGGTACTTTGGCCAAAATGGTCTGTTATTCCTTGTTTTTCTTTTAGTATTATATTTTTAAATGGGGAGATTAGTGGGGTTGTACTGTTTAGTAACTTGCAAAATTGTATTAAAAACCAACATGAAAAAGAATCGTGATAAAATCGGGATCATGATCCTGCAAATCGTGAAATTATATTTTTGCCATTTTGCCCACCCCTATTGCCCACCCCTACCTCACATCTCTCTTTGGAGAGTTAGCATTTCATTTTAGTTCAAAAGGACCCAAAAAGAGAAGAACAGAGCCTAACAAACTCAGTTTCTATGCTGATAGATGCTGGACGTGCTAAGACGTAAGCTAAATACACAGCACGACTATTTTTAAACTGAGAAAAACTGAGAGCATCAAAAGTTTAAGAAGTTGTCCCCAGATGTGTATTCTCATTACAAGACCACATCTGGCTTTGCATGACTGCTTTCATTCCTTCCTTTAGTCATTATTTCATTGAAAAAACAACAGTTTACTTCAGGGATGGCTTCATGCTGCTCTAGCTTATCTCCAGAGATCATTCAACCAGTAAGATTGCTTCATTCTCCTGCTGTTGCAAGCCAACGAGTCAAATTACGAAACGTCTGTTCCTCGTTCTTCTAAGTGATGGCCCTGAATTGCATCTGTGCTCAAATACCAAGGCCTTCTGTCTCCTACAGTTACTGAGTTCTTTCTGTTCTTTATTTCGCTTGATAGGATACTTTTGCACTCATTTCATTTCACTCGGCCTCCTACTGATGTCACTTCTGATTGCAATTCAATGAAAGACGTTAAATAAAAATTGGAAAATAAAAACAACAGAAACTTGATTAAAAGAAATATGACATTTAGAGAAGCTTGTAATTGGTACAATTTGTAGAATTTGTAGTGATACACAAATAAAAGCCAAACACAAAAGGATGCTTTGCCATTCCGAGGATAAGAAAATCTGCTCCAGGTCCAAAACAGCTGACAGCCTACAATGTGCAGCGTGCTGGAAATGGCTGTCAGTGCGTGTTATGTCATGCCATGCACGTCAACACGGACGACAGGTTGGTTTAGAAATGTTTCTTTCTAGTTCAGCTGTTCGAACTTTCAATTTTGCTTTAATACGTCAATTTATAAAGAGACTGTCATTATGGACAGAATAACTGTCTTAATATATACAAGATTTATTAGTGTTTGGCCAACATGGACACTTTCCTTCCAGCACTGTGATGGATGGTGTAATAGAGGCTTGGCCTGCATCTTCTAGAGCCACATGCTGGACAGCAAGGCCAGCAGCATTTTGCCCACTCCAGCCCAGACCACTTCCAGATGGCTATTTGTTTATGTTGTGCCAAATATGAAAATATACACTGCAGCACTTAGAAAGCAACACCAGCACTCTCTTCCAAAAGGGTTCCAAAAAGGTTTTGTGGAGAAATACCTTTTCTGTTCTCAACATGATGCAAAGGCTCTATTCCAATACCAGGCTTTTCCTGGAACCACATGTCCAAGTCAAGATTTCATCCCTTTTATATATATTATAAAGTTCTAGCTGACATTTTTGTCAAAATTGAGTTTTTTTCACATATTCTTAACATAATGTGAGGTGCTTTTTGAGTTGTGTGCATTTGTCGACTCTTTGCAAAAAGGTTCTGTCTCCAAAGTCAAACTCTAACTTAGTTCTATAAGGTTCTGTCTGTGAGCCAATCAGCACTTTCAATACACACAAGAGGACCAATCAGGTTCTGCTACTTTCTCATGGGACAAGTTTATAATGGGAAATGTGAGAAAAGTTTATAAAACTTTATGAAACATGAAAACAGTTTTTTTTTTAAAAGTCTTGGTGTCTTAAATCTATAAATATTAAGCCTTAAAGGTAATTAAACAGTGAACATTTGAATAATTACAACATAAACATTAATTTCACTCATTCGTCCATCTTTTCTTATTCTTCTTTCTCTCAATGTAGGACATCACATTTCTGATATAAAACAAAACCTCATACTCCCTTTAGACTGACCTGCTGAGACAGTTTATTACAACGGCTGGTTTCTATGTAATCTAAAGGAAACTTAAACTAATGGTTCCAACCTAACCTTGACCTCTGCACTGTACAAAATATTTAGCACTGACCTTTGTTCTTAATCTGCAATGCTTTTTTGAATAAGAAAAAGATGATTTGATCTAAAACAAGAAATAAATGTGATAACAAATACATAAAAAATACAAACAAATGTCATAAAATGTCATAGAAAGTATTAAATCTAACATTCTGATACATGTAGACATTCTGTTATGACACTCATTTTATGTTTAGAAATTATGAATAAACTGTTCCTTGAAAATCGTTGCTTCTTTTCATATTTTCCCAGATAGAACCTTATAACTCCAAGCAGAAAGTGAGTTCTTAGAACTAGATGGTTCTATCTGCATTTGGCCTGTTCCAAAAAAACTCATTTACAAATCTGATAGGATTTTGAAATTATATATTTAGCATAAATGTAGGGTGTCTATCGTTTTTATGTATGAAAGAGATCAGTCTGCTATTTATAAAGCAAAATCTTTGAAGCTCAATATCTCAAAATTTCTCAGAACACAAACAGAACCTTATAAGTCTAAGGTGACGATTTGTTTAGGAATCTTTGTTATTAAGAGCGAAATGCAAAGAGATTATCTGAAAGTGGCAATTCAACAGCATCAATTATGTAATTTTAAAATAGATTAGAATAAAATGCAACAAAATATGCTCTGGGCCTGGGCTATATGAAAATATGCCATTGTTATAATAAAGTACATCACAATTCTGAGTATGTGATGGTATCGTGATTGCTTCTAGAACACTAAACAACTGCATGGATCATTAAGTAAACAACAACAACCAGTGTACAGAAACCACATAAACAGCATAGCAACAAGTATCTGATTAGATGTCAGCCCATGATAACATCATCTTATTTTATTCATTATTTATTGTTACCAATTGTTTGATTTTGTCTCGTGTTTGTTCATAGTTTATTTTTAAAACATCAATAGTGTAAGAAATGTGTTCCTCGGCAACCAAATGCAAGGCTTTTTATGTGATTATTAAGTTTCCCTCATTGAATGACTGCAGGAATTTTATTTGTTTCACACTCTGCGCTGCATAACCACGACTGACCTTCAATCTTTGACGGCATTGCATTAAAAATCGGCACGCTTTGGTGATGGACGTTACTACGTGAGCTCAGGATGCTTTAAGAAATCACTGTCAGTAAGCATCACACATCACTGCATCCACAAATGCAAGTTAAGGCTGTACTACACACACCGGAAGCCATACATTAACAACATCCAGAAACGCCGCTGACTTCTCTGGGCTCAAGCTCATCCAAAATGGACTGACAAACATGGAAACGTGAGCTGTGGTGGCTGCTTGTCTCCTACTGAAACCGTGGGGCATGTTATGAAGCTCAAAATATTACAACGAAGGCCCCATACAGTTGTATAGCTGACTTGTACAATAGGAGAAAGACAAAAAAAATCTGCTTTCAGAATTAGATCAATTGATGTCTTCAGAATTCATGCAAGATAATTTTGGGGGTTGAGGGATGGTTGTGTAAAAAGTACACAGCTGAGCTGCAAAAGAACTGTCAGATATTAATTATTACATAGCTATCAATTCCATTTCAAAACTCGGATTACAGCTAAAATAAACTGATTTGTTTAGCCGACAGGACATGACTTGAGTGCCCTTGAGCAAGGCACCTAACTGCTCCCAGGGCGCCGTGGATAGGGCTGCCCACCGCTCCAGGCAAGTGTGCTCACTGCCCCCTAGGGTGTGTGTTCCCTAGTGTGTATATGGCGTTTCACTGCACGGATGAGTTAAATGCAGAGGTCTAATTCCTCTGTGTGCAAACACAGTTGGTCTAAATTCTTAAAAAATAATAACAATAATTCCTTCATTTCTAGTTATAATCAAAGAATCTCTGAATCATTTTCAACACTTCTTTATTATCAACTCTTCTGTATTATGACCATTTGTTGATTTATGGAATTATTTATGCCATTTATGCATGGCAGTTATTAATATTCTTCCTTTTTCTCCTTAATTATTATAATATTTATTATTATGTGCTATTTTGCTACAATATTTATAACATAAGATCAGATAGGAATTTTAGGAACCCAATGGAAAGAAGGAAATGCCATTGTAATTGGCACAAAACTGAATCTCTGTACTGACATTACTTGTTTTTGTGTTTAAATGTTGACTAATAAAGCATGAAATATCAGTATGATTAGTGTTACTGTAGCTGTGCTTTGCTCACCCAAGCTTTTGCCTTGTGACGTTGGCCCCCCTGAACTTGTCAGACTGAATTGCCACCACTGGAATTGAGGTTTGTATTTTTTCAAATGATTCTGAATCATGAATGAATCATATCGCATTGTGGTGAAATCTGCGATTTCAGGATCCACTGAATCACCCCTTGTAATAAAACTGAATCACTGAGGTCAGAGATTGACACCGCTGAATGAGACCAAGTTAAAAGTGCAGAGACGAGCCGCTCTGCCGGCCGCGTGACTGACTGGAGGAAGGCTCCGTTCTGTGCGTAGGTGCTGCCAGGATTTGTGGATTTGTGTTTCGTTTCAGATCTTTTCATTTCAGGAGACGTCCTGTCGTTGCACTTTTTATGCTGGCCAAGCAACCTGCGCTACCCACTGTAACATCTTCAGATAGATGTGCTCAGGCACTTTTTAGAGCCACAGACAAACCGATACTCGCACAAAGAGAGCAAAACTCGATCTGTTTAACCCAAAATACAATTCTGGAGCAATAATGAGGTCTTTTTCAAATCTCTAAAGAGGGCTGGTAAGAAGCAAAGGGGATTAATAGAAAGTGGGTCAATGAAACTGTTCGACATAATGCAGTCGTTGAAGGGGAAACATCCCACATTTCGTCAGTAGAAGATACGATATGACAGTTTATGACAGTAACCTGGATAATCTCTTTCTATGGTCTTTGTATTGACCATAATAGAGAATAGATATGAACCACAATCAAGTGATTGCCATGAGATAATGATACCTTGTACTTCCACTTACTGACCAGTGGCCACTTTATTAGAAACACCTGCCTGTGTTTTCATTCACTGACCACTCCATTAGAAGCTCTGATTTTGTACTTCTGCCCACTAGCCACTTTATTAGACACACCTACTTCATACTTCTACTTACTGGCCGCTTTATTAGAAACAACGACCTTGTACTTCTACTCATTGGCCACTTTATTAGAAACACCAACTTCGTACTTCTACTCACCGGCCACTTTATTAGACACACCTACTCTTCACTTCCTATCACTTGCCACTTTACTAGAAATACTGTTACGAAGACGTTTTGAGGGATACAGGCTGAGATAAAATGCCCTCAAACTAAGGTGATGCAGGAAAATTATGAAAATTTAGAGGAAAGTTATCACTTTAGTTTGAACGCATTGAATCCTGCCTTCCGCCCAATGACAGCTGGGATAGGCTCCAGCACCCCACCGCGATCCCAGAAGGATAAGCGGTTTAGATGATGTATGTATGTATGAAATATGATGTTCTTAGTGTACAATTAAAATTCGACATCTCTTTAATGTTTCTGTTTGACTTAATTTGTCATTGTCTTGTTTATTACTGTAAAATGTTATCATCTGTCTGTAAAGAACTTTGAGCTGCCACCGGTATAAAAAGTGCTCTATAAATAAAAGATATTATTAGTAGTAATATTATTACACACCTACGAATAGCTCAGCCAGTTTGCATTGAAGTCCCTGTATCATAAGCCTGTAATAAGTATGTAATAAGCCTGAGATTTTTTTTTAAGGGTTAACTGAGATTCTGCCGTTGAACTTCAATTACATGAGAATGATGTTCATAATAGTCAGAATGACAGAAATGCCCATCACTTTAGTTTAAAGCTTCTGATGTCAGTACAATATTATTAACCTAATATTATACATTAAAAATGAAAAAGTCTTGTGAATGCTGACATAAGCTGTTCATAAATACTCATAATTTTTAATACTTAATTTTTAAATGTTATTCAATGCATTTGCATGTGATTTGAAGTCCTTATGAATGTAGCCTTCATATATATATATATATATATATATATATATATATATATATATATATAAAGAACAAGTACATTATGTCAACACAAATAAACTACATCAACACAGTTATCACTGAAAGTAAATAAACTGTCAAAATTGTGAGTTTCTTTTTAATCATGTGGAAATGATGGCAAGTAAATTCAAGCATCTCATCTTTTCAGTGTCCACTTCAGAAAAGCTTCACATTATGATCGTAATCAGCCACATACTTCAAGCCTGACACAATTTCCACTGGACACATTAGTGCAGAGAAACAGCGATCAAGAGGGACGTGAGTGTGAAATCACAGCCCTGCATATAAATGCAATTATGCATCTTAATGTAATGATGTTCTGTAATGTCCTGTCCCTGTGTGATCAACTCATGTGTGAGCAGACAAAGAGGGGAAATGATATCAGTGCTGCACATGACAGCAGATGGACCTCCTGCTGAGTTGGAGCGCGAGAGACCTCCTCCCAGCCTGACAGCCCTGCCCGCTTCCCCAAAACGCTGCACATGCTAAGACGAAGCCCGCGGCAGGAGACGCCATCGTTAGCCCTGTTTTTTTCAGGACAACAGACGCAGTGAGAGGCTTATGAATATGGAGAATACGAAGCTTTCAGGCTACCTGTCCTGAACTCTAATGGACACTCAAAGGGACGCTGAAATATTAGGGGTGCACCATATTCCCACAGCTGACATCTAATAGATTTTATGGGGCTAAATGGGAAAATATAGTAATGGATAGTTTTGGTTCTACAATCTGATTGGCTGAGGCACATTTGAATCCGCTGTAAAACACTCATTAGTGGTGTTAATTCGTTTCTCAATGCATTTGTTTGGAATTCCAGCAGCATCGATCGTCAAAGAATATCGCATCGGTCAAAAAACCCATTCGCCAGCAACTCTTTTAGCCCAGTTCAACAGCAGTTTAACCCTTCGAGGGGTCTGAGAGCATTTTCTCGATTTATGCATATCGTCTTAAACTCTCCTTCAAAGGCTCTTGTATGTAAAATGATACTCATGTGTTTCATATCAGAATGCTCTGTTATCTTCATCACTACTTTCCAAAACTGCTGCAGCAACTTCAGCAGCTGTAAACTCTCTGCACGCCATTTCACATGTGTCTCAGATGTGGACTGAATGAAGAACGAAGGGTTTGATGGGTCAGTCCTTACTGATTTCCTGTGTGTCTGAGCCGTTTTACATCAAACCACTCTAAATGAATTTCTTTACATCTCAGCGATTGAATTACACCGAACTATATTCACGGCTATATTCTTTTGCACTCCTAAAGTAACTGAAACTAAACTGAGATTGTAAATCAAAACCTGAAGCCAAATAAAAACCTAAGAACATTCAGAAAATATCATGACCCTGGGTAAAATCACTGTAATGTGAGGCATCTCGGTTATTGCTCATCAGTCCTATTTTAGATGTTGAAATATTGTATTTAAATATTGGAAACTGAAGACCATTGCTTGCCACTTTATTTGTGCATGTGCATGTGAAAGCACTACTGCGCATATACTCACTGTAGTCACTATTGGTGAGCATTTCCATGCTTTTCAAACATGCTCAGCCCTAAGAAACTCAATATTGGCCACAACAAGGTATTAACTTTGGACTGAATGAAGAATGAAGGGTTTCCGGCATGATGGTCAGTACTTAGTGATATTCTGAGTGTCCATTGGTCAGTTTCACACAAAATGTAGACAGACACAAGAATCCACCAGTTCCACACGGTGAGAGGCAGGTGACATGTGTCTCAGCCCATCTTCATAGGCTCATAACTCCGGATGTGAGTCACGTACGATCTCACAATAAGATCGAATGGAAAGAGCGACTCTACAGATTTAGAGAATATTTGAACCTTATTTATGGGCTGTATTATCACAAAGATACAGAAACATATAAAGAAACATCTAATTTGACGCGATGGCATGTTCGTCGACCCCAGAGGGTTAAACTAGCCCTCGTCCAGTTGGCCTCGTCACTTCCCACTCGCCATCTTAAGGCATGTTCCATTACTTTATTAGCTCGTGTTAGATGAGGCAGACTACTCCGTTATCCAATTTTATTAAATCAAATTTCTCTTCTTGATTTGTGAATTTTGTATTAATGCGCCAGAAAACAGCCCTGTTCATGGCACTTTCTTTGGTCATTATGTTGCCTGGCAACCATAGCCTACTGTTAGAAGGAATCACCTTCTTTGGTGGACGTCCACCTATATGTCAAACCTTAAATAGCCAGGAGGTGGCGCTGTCTTTAAGCAACATAATGATGTTGAGTAGTCTACTGTGCTAATTTAGCAGCCCATTTCGGAATTAGGCCCTGTACTAGAAACCAAACCTAGAACTGAAATTAAAAACAAACAGCTAAAACTTTTAAAAGGAAATTCCAAAAATTCTGCTTAATTCAAATGTTAGGAGGTAAACAAAGTCATTCAGAGTGGTTTGATGTGAAATGCCTGAGAAATTCTGGAGAAACTCCAAATCAGAATTGTTCACAGTGGTGGTGATAGGAACCAGATGTCCACCTCTAAAAGCTCCCTCACAGAAAGTTACTACACGAAATGGTTATGAATTCACTGCCTGATGTCTGAGTTTCACAGAAGCTTTGCAAAGATTTTAAGGTGTGAATGGGTTCCAATGCTTCACGACTTAATTATCTCATTCCAATGCCTTAGTAAGTCGTGGTCACGCATTAGGATCTCATTCCCACACCTTACTAAGTCGGGGCCATGTGTTATTTTAATTTATACGGGATGTCGCCAGCAGGGCTCCGTAGAGTTTTTTTCATTAATTCATGGTAAACAGGTACATGAAGGGTGTTGTGAGGCAAAATAGTCCCCAGAGAAAATGTATTTTTTCAAATTTATGACTAGTTTCCCATCATCAACATTACATATAAAAGCTCAGAAGACTTGTGTAGGTTCACTGGTGGTTTTGGATAGTAAATAAAATGGCTATATTTGTGTTGTAGACATGGCGCCCCCTGGTTCCTATCACCACCACTGTAAAGACATCTGAACAATTTTACATCAATTGAATTACACAGCAATGTTTAACAGTTGGTGCTATGCTCTTTTATTGCACTCCTAAAACTAACCAAAACTGAAGTAAGCTTGTAAATCAAAACCTAAAGACAAATAAAAACTAAATAAATTAAAATGATCATGACCCTGGGTAAAATCACTGTAATGCGAGGCACCTTGAATATTGCTCATCAGTCCCATTTTGGATGTTGCAATATTGTATTTAAATATTGGAAATTACAGCCCATTACTTGTCACCTTATTTGTGCATGTGCATGTGAACACACTACTCCACATATAGTCACTATGGTCACTATTGGTGAGCGTTTCCATGCTTTTCAAACATGCTCAGGTCACAGAAACTCAATATCAGCCACAACAAGGTATAAACTTTTGGTTTTTCAGTATCATCCCACAACTTCCATATCAGTACAACCCTTTGAAATACGATCTTTTTCACTGGAAATACAATCTGTTTTTATATCGGACAGATTCCTGGCACAGCCTGAGGCGGTGATACGTTCACCTGACACCCAGAACCCCGAACAGTGCAGTTTTTCAGCTCTGGTATTGATGGAACGATTCATCACTGGCAATCGTGCTCTGGTACCTGACCGAAGTGAAGCCAAATGCATTTATAGCTTAGAACTTAATTGTACAGTCTTATAGTTTAACCCTTTAAAGCCTCAAGGAACTGTTTGTGGAACTTCACTTTACGTATCGTACACATTAGTTTCATAATAGCTGCTGAATAGTAAGATTAAGGGGTTCAATGAGGCTTGTAATGTACAGTAACATCAGCCTAATGTTGTTAGATTGGTGAGGTTAGATCTGATGTGTATAATCTGACCGCACTCCAAAGCACTGGATGAGCTGTGCTGTACCAGTTAGCGCTTATTCTAAGCTCCTAATAACAAACAAGGACATAAAATAACAACTTCAGCAACAACATGCAAACAAACATCAACATTAACTTCACGATCCTGAGCTCTTTCAACAAAACACAGAGAGAACAGAGTCTCGTACGTTACCTCACACCTCCGAGCAGCTCTCTGCTGGCATCCTCCCCGCAAGAGAGAGAGAGAGAGAGAGAGAGAGAGAGAGAGAGAGGGAGGCTGTGTCCTCGTTTAGGACACAGCTACAGTATCATGTTCTCTTGTTCTCTCTCTAAACGGCTTCCCCATTCACACGCTCCCTCTTCATCTCTTTACCTCTCCTCGGCGCTACAGCGCTCCTCTCCTTTAGATTCCCTCTCTCTGCCTTACAGTCTACTCTCTCTCTCTCCCTGCTTTACCATCTACTCTCTCTCCCTCCTTTACCATCTACTCTCTCGCTCCCCTTTACTGTCTGCTCTCTCTCCCTGCTTTACAATCCACTCTCTTCCTCCATTACCATCTACTCTCTTGCTCCCCTTTACTGTCTACTCTCTCTCCTTCCTTTACCATCTACTCTCTCTCCTTCCTTTACCATCTACTCTCTCTCCTTCCTTTACCATCTACTCTCTCTCCCTCCTTTACAGCCTACTCTCTCACCCTCCTTTACCTTCTACTCTCTCTCCCTCTTTTACTGTCTACTCTCTCTCCCTCCTTTACCGTCTACTCTCTCTCCCTCATTTACCATCTAATCTCCATCCCTCCTTTATTGTCTACTCTCTCTCCATGCTTTACAATCTACTCTCTCGCCCTCTTTTACCATCTATTCTCTCTCCGTGCTTTACCACCTACTCTCTCTCTCTCCCTCCTTTACAGTCTACTCTCTCTCTCTTTCCTTTACCTTCTACTCTCTCTCCCTCTTTTACTGTCTACTATCTCTCCTTCCTTTACCTTCTACTCTCTCTCTCTCTTTTACCCTCTACTCTCTCTCCCTCCTTTACTGTCTACTCTCTCTCCCTCCTTTACTGTCTACTCTCTCTCTCCTTTACCATCTACTCTCTCTCCCTCCTTTACTGTCTACTCTCTCTCCCTCCTTTACAGTCTACTCTCTCTCCTTCCTTTACCATTACTCTCTCCCCCCCTTACTCTCTACTCTCTCACTCTCCTTTACTGTCTACTCTCTTGCCCTCCATTACTATCTACTCTCTCTCCCTCCTTTACCTTGTACTTTCTCTCCCTCTTTTACCATTTACTCTTTCTCCTTTACTGTCTACTCTCTCTCTCCCTTTACCATCTAGTCTCTCTCCTTCCTTTACCATCTACTCTCTCACCCTCCTTTACAATCTACTCTCTCTCTCCCCCTTTTACTCTCTTTTACCATCTAAACCCTTTTTTTGCTATCTATCTATCTATCCATCCATCCATCCATCCATCCATCCATCCACTGTTTAAGCATGCTTTATTGGCCTTAATATTATAGCTGACATTACTGACAAACACAACAGTAAACAAAAATGCTCTCTCTCACCATACACTCCCTCTCATTCTCTCTCTCTCCCTCCTTCACAGTCTACCTCCTTCTCTCTGACTTTTGCTTTATATTTTTCCTTTCTTTACATCCTCTCTCTCTCTCTCTCTCTCCCTCTCTCTCTATCCCTCCCAAACCTTCTCTATCTCTCTTCTCCCACCTCTGCATCCCTCTTACTCACTTGCACACTCACTCTACCTTCCTCTTCCTCTCGCACTCTCTCTGAGGTGGTCCTGCCTATGGGTGGGTGATATGGCAAAAAAAAATTATATCATGATACTTCAATGTTTTAAGAAACACGATATGCATCACAAAACGTTTTTCAAGAGACTTAAGAAGTTGAAACAGAAAAAATAGAACCATAGTGCTACATTTAAAATATATAATAATAATAATAATAATAATAATAATAATAATAAACCTACAACTACAATGACTTTTATTCAATGTTTTACAAACTGTGCTGCACTAAATCCAACTAAACAGACCTAATTATACACAGTTTGTAATGAAACATGCAGTTAGTCAGTGATAATTAACTACTGACAATATCCACAATATGCTTAGAAATGCTTGTTGTGATAAATTCTATCACAACAACAACAAAATAACGATAAAGTATCATCACGCTGCCCACCCCTAGCCCTGCCCCTTTTTATTGCGAGTCTGTGTCGGCCCCTCAGCAGCAAAACGTCACACGGGGCGAGTTTGACTCAACACTGCTCTATAAACAGCTTTTAATAGAAAACTGTTTGGCGCTCTCAGCTCGACTTTGCTCTTCTAGCATCACCAGTCAAAGAGCTCCACAAAGAGCGCAACGTGGAGACAAATATAACCCACTAATGCATTCTTTCTAAAGTCGCTGAGTCAGAGCTCCAGCTGCAGCAGAAACCTGCTCTCTGCACTTTAAATCATCCATACAGGCGGCTTCAGCTGGAAATAATTCTGGCTTTCTGGGAGGGAAGAGCTCTTTGGGGTACACTCAGAGTGGTCTGGCGCTGAGAGAGAGAAACGCTGAGTGATCTGGGGGGCTTTGGCTGGAGATGTTTTGCTGGGACTGTCTGGCTGCTAAGCAGACACACAGAGACTCATTAAAACAGGTAACACACAGTGCCAGTACTGCATGGTGTAGCAATAGCATGTGCTGTAGATAATGCCATTGTTCCAGGGGTACACTGATAAAACAATGCTGAAAAGGGTTCTTTGGAGCACTTTGGCTCTCTAAAGCATGCGCCCCTCTTCTCGTGCTGTGGCTGAATCTCAAACGGCTCCCTGCTCCCTACATAGTGCACTATGTAGGAATTTAAATACTGGATCCTGAAAACCTCAACTGTGCAAAACACAGCTAGGAAATACTCATTTGTGTCTCAGACACATCCACACTGGATAGACGATGCTCTATTTGGCTGTAGAGGCTAGAATTTCTAAACGTTCATAGCTAGAACACTATTTAGGGAGTACAGAGCCGTTTGGGATTCAGCCTGGGTTTGACGCGACTTCTGACTGAAACACGGACATTTGAAGTGTGTGAGACACTCAAGTGACATTTTTAGACTTTTATACTGCAGTTTTACAGTTAATCAAACCGTAACTACTTTAATTCAAGCCTGTGATATTAATGATGGGGTTATTTAGGCTGTTTTCTATCTTCAGCCTGTTAGCTAGCTGACCAGCCTGGTTCTAGTTAAGAACATAAGTTGTCAGCCCCTCAGTTTAAACAGAAAACAGGTTTTTACTTCATTAATGTACTCGTTGGTTCCTGTGAGCAGCACGAGAGTCAAAGATTATTCTATTAACAGCGCAAGGGTTTTTCGTGCTGTGGTGCAGGGATACAGAGTTCAGTCGCTGAGAGACGTCATAGGTGTGTGTATATCGTGGATTTTACAATGGCTTCAAACGCAGCTCAGCCAATCAGATTTTAGGACCGGAACTAGCTGTTTTAAAAAGAACCATATACAGCACATTCTCCATTAATCTGAAGAACCATTTCACCATGCAAAGAACAATTTAAGCGTGCAAATTGTCTGTATAAAATAACTCTTCATGAATCATCTTTTGAAGTATGTACAACCATTTTCAAAAAGGTTCTATACAGAACCATCCACACATCTGAAGAACCATTTCACCATATAAAGAACCATTTCAGCTTGCAAATGGTTCTATATGGAACCACTGTCCTTATAAAAGAATCCTTAAAGAACCATCCTTTTAAGCATGGAGAACTATTTTCAAAAAGATTTCATATAGAACCATATACAGCACATTCTCCACCAATCTGAAGAACCGTTTCTCTCAATGCAAGCAGCCATTTAAGCTTGCAAATGATTCTATATAGATTTTTGAGCATGTAGAACCATTTTCAAAAAGGTTCCATGTAGAACTATATACAACACATTCTCCATCAATCTGAAGAACCATTTCACCATGAAAAGAACAACTTAAGCATGCAAATGGCTCCAAATAGAACCACTGTCTTTATAAAAGAACCCTAAGAGAACCATCGTTTTTAAGCATGCAGAACCATTTTCAAACTGGTGCTATACAGAACCATACACAACACATTCTTTATCAATCTGAAGAACCATTTCACCATGTAAAGAACCATTTAAGCCATTTACGCTTGCAAA
Source organism: Colossoma macropomum (assembly GCF_904425465.1). NCBI lineage: Eukaryota > Metazoa > Chordata > Actinopteri > Characiformes > Serrasalmidae > Colossoma > Colossoma macropomum. The sequence goes on from NW_023494804.1 coordinate 5,180,510, forward strand.
TGATTCTATGTAGATTTTTAAGCATGTAGAACCATTTTCTAAAAGGTTCTATACAGAACCATATACAGCACATTCTCCATCAATTTGAAGAACCATTTCACCATGCAGAGAACCATTTAAACATGCAAATGGTTCTATATAGAACCACTGTTTTTATAAAAGAACCTTTGAAGAACCATCTTTTTTAGTATGTACAACCATTTTCAACAACGTTCCATATAGAGCCATATAGAAACACTGTAACCATACAGCACCAGAAAGGGTTCTTCTATTGTAACATCGCAACAATAGAAGAACCCTTTAAAATGGGTGAAAAAATGTGAACAAGGATAGATGGTTCTATATAGCACCCAAAAGGGCTTTTCTACTGTTACAATGTCAAGCTTGAACCTTTTTGGGTGCCATATAGAACCCTTTTCAAAAAGGATGCTATATAGAACCAACCATCTATAGCACATACATACACATTTTCCATCAATCTAAAGAACTATTTCAGCATGCAAACAACCATTTAAGCAATACATGGTTCTTTGAGTGTTCATGGTTCTATACAAAACCATTGTCTTTACTAAGGAACCCTTGAAGAACCATCTTTTTAAGAGTGTAGTTGAAACAGTATCTCTTAATTCACATCATTTTCTCATTTATGAGAGAGAATCTCATAATTATGAGGAACCTTTTTTCGTTATTATGACCTAAAATCTTATTTTTTGTGTAAACAGCCTTCATGAGACTTCTTAACTAAATCAGTCATATATATATATATATATATATATATATATATATATATATATATATATAGTTATATAGGTATATAGTTATAGTTATAGTTATATATATGCTGTGCTGCTCTGTCGTGTCGTATTATATCACATCGTCACGCTTGTATCCTCATACTTATCATTCCATAAACTTCCTGCCAGAACGCAGCCTTGCTTGGCATGACTGAGAGTTTGGTTGTAGACAACAGCCGTCTGTACAGCCACTGCAAAGGAAATTTAAATGCATTTAGATTTATTTCAGCATTGGCAACTTCAGAAAGGCTTTATTATAATTCCCCACTTGCCTCAAGTGTGTATAAGAACACCAATCTTAATTCTCTGGCTCACTCCAGCTGCTAAAGGGGCTTCGACGATTTGTTACACTCGGTTTTCATTCTCCGGCCCACAGAGACTGAATTTTGAGTGGGCTAAATTTAGCACCTTGCCTCCGCTACATTGTAGGGGCTTGCTGTTGTGTCACAGAGAGTGTGTGTGGGTAGCACAGCCAGCGGAAAGATCAGCACAGAAACTGCACCTCGGAGCAAAGCTTGAACTCCTCTCGCTGCCAACCTGCCAGATTTTAATTACACAGCTTTACAAGGGTCACATAGTGAGATACGCTTCTGAGTGAACCCCTTCAATTTCACCCAAAGGGCCTAAACGAGTGTTATTGTTGAACTGTTTGTTGTTGTAAATATACTGACCAGCCACTTCATTGAGTACCTCCTTGTTTCTACGCTCATTGTCCATTTTATCAGCTCCACTTACTATATAGGTGCACTTTGTAGTTCTACAGTTACAGACTGTAGTCCATCTGTTTCTCTGCATACTTTGTTAGCCCCCTTTTACCCTGTTCTTCAGTGGTCAGGACCCCCATGGACCCTCAAAGAGCAGGTACTATTTGGGTTTTGGATCATTCTCAGCACTGCAGTAACACTGACGTGGTGGTGGTGTGTTAGTGTGTGTTGTGCTGGTACGAGTGGATCAGACACAGCAGTGCTGCTGGAGTTTTTAAACACTGTGTCCACTCACTGTCCACTCTATTAGACACTCCTACCTTGTCAGTCCACCTCGTAGATGTAAAGTCAGAGACGATAGATCATCTACTGCTGCACAGTTTGTGTTGGTCATCCTCTAGTCCTTCATCAGTGGTCACAGGATAAATGAAGTGGCCAGTCATTGGAATTGTGAATGAACACGAGCTCATATACTCTTTAAAAAGATGGTTCTTCAAGGGTTCTTTAGTAAAGAAAATGGTTCTTTATGGAACCATGTACACTCAAATAACCCTTTGGAAGATTAAAGGGTTCTTTGCATCATGAAAGGGTTATTTAGATTGATGGAGAATGTGCTGTAGATGGTTCTTTAAGGAACCTTTTTGAAAACGGTTCTTTAGTAAAGAAAATGCTTCTATACAGAACCATGAACGCTCACAGAATCCTTTGTATGAGGGTTCTTTGCGTCATTAAAGTGTTCTTCAGACTGATGGAGAATGTGCTGTAGATGGTTCTATATAGAACCTTTTTGAAAGGGTTCTATATAGCAGCGAAAAGGGTTCTTCTATTGTAAAAAGCTTGACATCGTAGACTTTTAAAAAAGACGGTTATTCAAGGGTCCTTTGGTAAAGAAAATGGTTCTTTGTAGAACCATGAACACTCAAAGAACCCTTTGTATGAGGGTTCTTTGCATCATAAAAGTGTTCTTCAGATTGCTGGAGAATGTGCTGTAGATGGTTCTGTACAGAACCTTTTTGAAAGGAGTTCTATTGTAGCAAGTTTGACATCATACACCTTTAAAAAAGATGGTTCTTCAAGGGCTCTTTAGGAAAGAAAATGGTTCTTTACAGAACTAAACACTAAAAGAACCCTTTGCAAGATTAAGGAGTTCTTTGCATCAAGAAAGTGTTCTTCAGATTGCTCGAGAATGTTCTGTAGATGGCTCTATCTAGAATCTTTTTGAAAAGGGTTCTTCTATTGTAACACTCTTGATATCGTACACTCTTAAGAAAATGGTTCTTCAAGAGCTCTTTAGTGAAGAAAATGGTTCTTTATAGCACCATGAACACTCAAAGAACGCTTTGCATGATTAAAAGGGTTCTCTGCATCATAAAAATGTTCTTCAGACTGGTGGAAAATACGCATGAATGTGTTATAGATATATATAGAACGTTTTGAAAAGGGTTCTATATAGCACCCTAAAGGGCTCACGCTAGACATTGTAACAATAGACAAACCCTTTTTGGGTGCTATATGGAACCCTCTATACACGTTCACTTTCTCCAGTCTGAAGAACCATTTCACCCATTTCTTCTATTGTTACAATGTCAAGCTTGTTACGATAGAAGAACCCTTTCTGGTGCTGTATAGAACCCTTTTCAAAAAGGTTCTACATAGAACCATCTACAGCATCAATCTGATGATCCCTTTTATGATGCAACGAACTCTTTAATCATGCAACACTCTGAGTGTTCATGGTTCTATACAGAACTATTTACCTTATTAAAGAACCCTTGAGGAACCATCTTGTTAAGATTGTATAACAGATTGACAGAAAGACTCTCTCCAGCTTTTTTCTGCATATTTGCCAGCTGACATTTTAACTTGTGTGAAAGGCGAGTGCAGCGATCCTGAAGCGATCTAACCTGAGCTTATCACGATGTCAGCGTATTGAACCCCCCGACAACCCCCCCCTCCCCAAGTCCATACAGGACAGACGGCTGTCTCTGAATCCCACACAGTCCTCTCCTCCCAGGCTGAGGCTGTTTTCGCTCCCGGCTGTAAATACATTTGGCAGGTAATTACAGGCGCATTTATTATTCACAAACGATAGATATCTCATTAACGCAGCTGAGTGGGGAAGCTGTATGTGGGTCTGTGTGTCTCTTCCTCAGCTCAGAAACTGAAATATTGCATCACTTGCCTCAGACTGCCTCATTCGACCTTATTATGATAAAGATAGGGATTGACAATCCATATCCCCGGGTTCGGGATGTGGTTAGCGTGCAGCTTCACACCAGCGATGTGACTCCAGATCAAACTGTAAAACTGATAATGACATAAGATGCGATGTTCGATTAAGCTGTCGGATATCGGGATGATGATATGAGAACCGATAAATTGCTATTAAAATAAAGTTTTTGTTTTTGTGAATATAATGTAACATTTTGCAACTTTGGGGGTTTTTAAACAGAAAGCTAACTAATTTATTTAAACCCCTCTTTAAACAAATATCAAAATACAAAATTACAAAAGCACCATTTACTATTTTGCTCATAAGAAATGAAATGTTAACATTTCAAACTCTACTATTCACTCAGTCAATGCAGCTCATATATGGAAACTAAGCTACAAAAACACCTGTTTTGAATTCATTATTTTTGTGGTCTCACATGAACCAGTGTATTTGCATACAGCTAAGCACCCATTCAATCTGCAACAAGTCAACTCTGCTCTTTCACATGGAAGTTATAGCCCGGTCTGCCTTTTGAATGAGGTGCAAGTTAGGCCAGCCAATCAGAACACACCTAATTTGCACATATCAGTTGTAAAGGCACAGCCTGTTTGATTCTAAGGAATAAAGAGAGGTCGAAAAATGAATTATGCAGTTTTTGGTAAATAAAAGCACAGAAATACAAGAGATACAAGAGAAATGCAGCATATGGGCCCTTTAAAGTGTCTGTTACCACAATTTTGAACAAGTTTTTTGTTACAGTGGCATCATAGTTTGCATTCCTTGCATTGAAAATAACTCTATCTGGATACACTGCAAGACAAACAAACAAATAAACAAAAACAATCATAGGCAAAAGTTTGTGCACCCCTGGTTTCTGCACATTTTAGCTCATAATAACTATTTATTTGCTGACCTGAACATATTGGGTATATGATAAAACATTTTCAGCCTGTGCAAAAGTTATGGCTTTCTATTTTATGTTTTATTTTTTCCCAATATGTTATAAACAGAAACTAGAAAAATGCCATATTTCAGTTCAGTGTAAACTCATTTTCACTTAGCAAATCATCAAAATGTCCAGGAATGTTAAAGTTTTGCGTCTGGCTGTAAACAAATACTAAGCCTAATCGTGGCTGATCATGACTCGCTGTTTGCTGCAGAGCGAAATCTGTTGAAAAGCCGTGTCCTAAGGACTGTTTCAGGGTCCAGTGTTGAGTGATGGCCACACTGTATCTCTAGATGTCCAGAGTGAGGTCATACGAGACTCCCCACTCCTGCCTTTTCCGCCCGGAGCTGGCGTGCTGTGAGCAACCTGCTGTTCTTTGGCAGTTTTGCTCCCTTTAATTGGACAGGAGAACAGCAGAGTCATATTTAGTAACTTTCAAAGGACCCGCAGCGTCACAGTCTTTCTGTACTGTAAAACTGGAATATCAATCTCAGTGGCTGTAGTAGGCCAGCACCTCGTTACAACTGACTGAGTTAACCATGGAAATAGCCCCCAGAGACCACCAGTTTAAAAACACCTCATTCAATTATTAATTTATTTCATGCACACCATAGCAAGAAACAAGTATTCCCATATAAGAGCATAACTGAACTTTTAAACATGGTGGGTGATGTGATATCCTACATAAATATCACATTTAGTCTTCACGTTACTGTACAGTCTCTGTACATGTTACATATTACTGTACAATAAGGATGAGATTGTAGCAACTCGGCTGTTGAGCTGCACTGGTCAAACATGCTGAGTGCATTTGAATTTCCATTAAAGCTGAGCTATGGCGACATTTTAAGGTCTTAGTGTGGGTGTTTTATTAATATCATTAATATCACATTTACTGTACATGTTACTGCACATTTACTGTACATGTTACATACGACTGTACAATATGGATTGTAGCAACTCAGCTGTTGAGCTGCACTGGTTGAACACGCTCAGTGCAAGAGCTGCAAACCACAATAAGTGGAACGAATTGACATTTCAACTGAAAACAGAAGCAGCATGTAAAAGGTTTGCTTTTTAATGTTTATACGATTATACATATTATATGATAATTCAGATTCCCCCAAAGGGGGCGCTGTTAGCACTCAAGAAGTGTTTTTTCCCCATTTTTGAGCACAAGGAATCCCACACCCAGCAGGAATGCATGTATAGTTGGAGTTGTACATTTCAAAATGGGAAACGGTTTATTACAAAAAGCACATAAAGCACTTGGTGGTGCTTCAGCTCCTGATTCAAGAGAAGTCTTTTTAGGAGGATGTTTTCTTTTCAAAAACATTTTCTTTTCATCCCAAAAAAAATCCCAAATCGCTGCTGGCTTTAGGTTTGACAATCCAACCCCAAACTAAACAACATTTAGATATTTCGTACATTGCGTGGCCCTTTGTTTACAAACTTCTGGATTTTTTCTGTAGTGTTCACATTACCTGATGGACTACAATTACCATAAACACTAGAACTTAACCTACATAACTTAATACATATATACATATAAAACATACATAAACATCAACCTCCCTCCACACACTTCACCCCACCCCTCTCTACTCTGCTACTGGCACAGTCCTAGCCTGTAGCGGCCAGCATAAAGCCCCTAATGTGTCCACCCATCCATTCCTCTGTATATAACACAAGCAACGGGGGGTAAATGAAACATCACACCAAATGTCAAGGCTCTGCTGGAGTTCCCGATCATCCATTCCATCTGAATAGGGAAGGATAATGACCAACTAAAAGCGAGCGTGACAACCAATTATATCAATCTGACATACAAATTATAGACGTTCCAAACCAGCTGTTGGTGGGGGGAGTATATCAATATCTAATATGCATCTTTCTGATTGGATGGTTTAGAACGAACATCAGCCATAAATAATGTCATTGATCACAACTATTCAGATCAGAACACACTGAGCCTCGACGACCAACGATACAATTAATAAAAGGAAAAACCGTGTCAAAAGTTTGGGGACAGCTTACACTTTTAAACATACATAACGGTTCTTCTTGCCACAAAAGAACCGCTTTGGTTCCGTTCAAGAACCTTAAGTTGCAACTGAGATGGGGAGAAAGTTTAAAGAATCTCTACATTAAGATTTTATGTCAATTTAAAGGTTTTGCTAGAACTGTACACCCAAAACAAGAACCCTATTAGGGACTTTTATTTTAAAAAAAGTGCCATTCTTTAAAAAAAATTATTTTCTGTTACTTTTCCGCAAAGGTCTTGTTAGTGTAAAATGCCTATGTATCTTCACTCTTAGCAAAAAAAAAATTCTGTGACACGTAAGAGTGGCAGATCCCTTTATAGTCCTTTAAAGAACCATCATGGACAACTACTTAAAGAACCATTTATACCTTCAAAACGTTCTTTAAATTGACAATTAAAGGTTCCTCCTAGAAATGTAGCCAAGAGTGTACAGTTAAAAACACAAACTCTTTTGCTGAATGGTGGTTTAAACTAGAGGTGGGCAATATGGCAAAAATCTAATATCATGATACCTCAAGAGATTTTCACGATAAGTGATATGTCACGATATTTTTCCCCGATATCCAATAAGTTCGAACAGACATTTCAAAATATGCCCTCCTTTTAATCAAATTTGTAGTTGAGAAGTGCTTTAAAGTACTGACGATATTCACAATACACTCAGCATATTGTGATACATGGCATTGTGACATAATTTGTCAAGATGATGATAAATATTGTATATTAAATACCATTTTGCCCAGCACTAGTTTAAAAACCATAAATATTTGAGAGCTGCTGTCACAACACAAGGATAAAATGCATGGCATTATTCCAAAAATAGCAAAGTTTACTGAGTTTACTGAGTTATGGGGACATTTTAAGGTCTTAGTGTGGGTGTTTTTTTAATATCATTAATATCACATTTACTGTACATGTTACTGCACATTTACTGTACATGTTACATACGAATATACAATATGGATTGTAGCAACTCAGCTGTTGAGCTGCACTGGTTGAACACACTCAGTGCAAGAGCTGCAAACCACAATAAGTGGAACAAATTGTCATTTCAACTGAAAACAGAAGCAGCATGTAAAAGGTTTTTTTAAATAAGAATTCCATCAATTTCTATTTTAATTTCTGCACAATTACACAGATAAGATGTAAACAGAGATATTTAGAGAAAAAAGGTACACTGTAATCCCGCAATTTTGCTTTAACTCAAATAAATTAAGTCAGTTGTACATAAAACTCAGTATATCCCACATATTACTCATCAATTTTGTGCACTCAAATGGCATTTTTGAGTTGAATTAACTTATTGCTATTTAGTTTAGTCTGTTGAATTTCCATTAAAGCTGAGTTATGGGGACATTTTAAGGTGCGTTTGAAACATTTTACAAACCTTAAAAAATGGCATTTTTGAGTTGAATTAACTTATTGTTATTTAGTTTAGTCTGTTGCTATGGCAACTTTGAAACCCTACATTCAAAAAATGACATTTCTGTTCAGTTTTAATTGGTTCTTTCTCATTAAAGTTGCTGAACCAATGTGTGAAACTGAGTGAAGCTAAGTAAGCTGTGAAATACAGTTACATGTATGTTTTGTTAACACGATCTGGATTTATACATACAATAACAGGATTAAACGTATGTTTCTTTCCCATTGGCTCCTGGCTCCAGCTATTTGCATATTAAGTGTTTCCTTCCATTTGTTTTACTCACCGTCAGTGTGCTTTCGTTCCACCCAGGCTGCCTTTCCTCAGGCGTATGTGTTTTATCTATGCTTTACTCAGCTGACTGACGTTGTGTTGTTGACTAAGAGTGAAGGTTATCGTTCTCTTTGCTGATGAGTGGGCGTTTGTGCTGGTCAGTGACCATGTTCACTGTAAAGGTTAACCCTTCGGTCTTTGTCAAAGTGGTTATTGTCACTTAATTAGAAAAAAATTCTCAATTGCCTAATTAAACATGTAGCTAAATTGGAATTTCAAGATGTTAAGTTAAACTTATTAGAATTCACGAGCTGCACAAACATGTGTTTATGTTAGCCTGGCACAAAAATGATTCTATTTATTATTCTAACTCAAGTTTTCATTACACAATACTTAATTTTTTTAAGGCAACTAGTTTCCTCAAATTTTTAAAGTAAATTTAACTTATCAGGGCTTACAGTGTAGTGTCACTGGGGTGGAACCCTGAAGGGTACGTCTTCAGTACCTTTAATTTTGGAACATAATTGTACCTTTACGCATTGTAATTATAATATTATAATATATATTATAACATTATAATTACTCCAACCACCCTGTCCTGATTCCAGCCTTTTTATTTTACTGTTCTGTTTCAAAATATTGGGTAATGAAAAGGTACACATATGTTTGAAAAGCTACAAAATGGTTCTTCAAGGGTCTTAGTAAAGGGTATGGTTCTATGCAGAGCCATGAGTTCTACATAGAACCATTTCATGCTAAATGTTCTTTGCATGGTGAAATGGTTCTTCAGATTGATGGAGAATGAGTTGTATATGGTTCTATATAGAACCTTTTTAAAAATGGTTCTATATAGTACCCAAAAGGGTTCTTCTATTGCTACAACACTCTTTAAAAAAGATGGTGCTTCAAGGGCTCTTTACTAAAGAAAATGGTTCTATATAGATATATGATATATATATGATATGATTATAGGGTTCTTTGCATCATGAAAGGGTTCTTCGGACAGATGGAAACATGCTGTGGATAGTTCTATATAGATTTTTTTTTTAAAATGGTTCTACATAGCACTAAAAAGGGTTCTTCTATTGTTACAACACCCTTAAAAAGACGGCTCTCCAAGGGTTCTTTAGAAAAGAAAATGGTTTATAGAACCATGAACACTCAAAGGGTTCTTCAGACAGATGGAGAATGTGTTGTAGATAGTGCTATATAGAACCTTTTTGAAAAGGTACTTCTATTGTAACAAGCCTGATGTTGTACACTTTTAAAAAAGATGGTTCTTTAAGAATTCTTTAAAAGATGGTTCTTTATAGAACCAAGAACACTCAAAGAAACCTTTGCAAGATTAAAGGGTTCTTTGCGTCATGAAAGGGTTCTTCAGACTGATGGAAAGTGTGCTGTATATGGTTCTATATAGCATCTTTTTGAAAATAGCTCTATATAGCGCCCAAAAGGGTTCTTCTATTGTTATGGTGTTAAGCTTGTTACAATAGAAGAATCCTTTTGGGTGCTATATAGAACCCTTTTCAAAAAGGTTCTATATAGAACTGTCTACAGCACATTCGATCAATCTGAAAAACCCTTTTATGATGCAAAAAAACGTTTTAATCATGCAAAGGGTTCTTTGAGCGTTCATGGTTCTATATAGAACCATTTTCCTTACCACAGAACCCTTACTACAGAATCCCATTATCTTTAAGAGTGTAGGTCCATTTGACAGGCAGTAAGTCTTATTAACGCTGGGTGGAGACAATTCAGAGCACTGTGACTCCTAACAGTGTGCGGAAGTGAAAGTGTGCCACACCGGTGGTCAGTGAGGAAAACTGCCGGCCGTCCTGACCGCACACAGATAATAAAGTCTTTGTGCTGATTATCTGTGGAGAGGGCAGGCCTGTCCCTCTGGATTACTGTGACATTGGAGCAGCGAGTGAGCGAGTGGGAGTGTTACACAACCCTCAGTGCCCGAGACACTCTACTGACACCAAGCACGGTCAACAGCAAGCCAGGGTCAGTTTTAGCTAACTGGAAATCAGTTGGGTCAGTGGTCAGCAAGCACATGTAGGTGGGCAATTTGTTAAAGTATGTTTTTATCAAACTTAACAGTTAGTATCTTAAGTGAGTTTTTAAACACCTCAGTGTCGGGGCTGGACTGAGAACCGTCCTGCTATAGTACCAAATAGTACCTGCTCAGTGGGGGTCCATGGGGGTCCTGACCACTGAAGAACAGGGTAAAAGGGGGCTAACAAAGTATGCAGAGAAACAGATGGACTACAGTCTGTAACTGTAGAACTACAAAGTGCACCTATATAGTAAGTGGAGCTGATAAAATGGACAATGAGCGTAGAAACAAGGAGGTGGTTCTTCAAAGGTTCTTTAGTAAAGATAAAGGTTCTATATAGAACCATGAACACTCAAAGAACCATTTGCACACTTAAATCGTTCTTTGCACAGTAAATGGCTCTTCAGATTAATGGAGAATGTCTTGCATATGGTTCTATAGAGAACCTTTTTGAAAATGGTTGTATATAGCACCAAAACAGTTTTGTGTATTGTTATGATGACAGGCTTATTACAATAGAGGAACCCTTTCATGCTGCTATATATATCCTCTATAAAAAATGGTTCTTCAAGGGTTCTTTAGTCAAGAAAAGGGTTCTATATAGAACCATGAACACTCAAAGAACACTTTGCATGCTTAAGGTTCTTTGCATGGTGAAATGGTTCTTCAGATTGTAGAATGTGTTGTATCTGGTTCTATATAGAAAGTTTTTTGAAAATGGTTCTATATAGCGCCAAAAAAGGTTCTTCTAGTGTTATGATGACAAGCTTATAACAATAGAAGAACCCTTTTTGGTGCTATATATATTCTCTTTAAAATGGTTCTCCAAGGGTTCTTTAGAAAAGAAAGTGGTTCTACATAGAGCCATCAATACTCAAAAAACCATGTGCATGCTTTAATGGTTCTTTACATGGTGAAATTGATGGAGAATGTGTTGTACGTGGTTGTATACAGAACCTTTTTAAAAATGGTTCTATATAGCACCAAAAAGCGTTCTTCTATTGTTACGATGTCAAGCTCATAACAATACTAGAATCCTTTTTTGGTGCTATAGAGAACCATATACAACACATTCTCTATCAATCAGAAGAACCATTTAACCATGCAAAGAATCATTTAAGCAGGCAAATGGTTCTTTGAGTGTTCGTGGTACTACATAGAACCTTTCCCTTTAATAAAGAACCATTGAAGAACCATCTTTTTAAGCATGTCTCAAATAAGGACCAGGGTGAGTTATGAATACGGCACCACTGGATCAGCCAAATGAACGGTGGCCTTGTTTTGTGTGTTGTTTTTGTTCGGTTCCGCGTCTCTCCTGTTCTGAAACGCTGTTATTTGTGATGATTTTCGTTTCAGGTCCTCTGAGAGTTCAGCTTCAGTTAACTGTCAGCTCCACTCTCTGACTCAACCCGCTGAAACAAAAGGGAACCTTTTCAAATAGAGAATACGAAGCAGCTTCCACGAGCTGTCACTCACACAGGAACGAAAACCAGACAAAACAGCAGATTCAGACAGTTCGATGAGATCTGTCCTCCCTCTTAAGCGTCCACTGCTTTAATCCAGGCTGTAAAGACGCTAATGTACGGTGTGAGTGGGTGGACAAGAGAGAATAAAAGCCACAGTCGATAATGTGTGCGCAAATCAAATTCATAGAGACACCTTTCTGAAGTCTAATTTTAATTTTCAGACAAAACTAAAGGAGTTCATTGTGCTTTTTAATCAAAAACTAATCTAATTGGTATGTTGCATAATGCCAAAACAACTAGCTATTTTAAAGGGCTCATATCAGGGAAATCTGAACTGTCCTCACTTTCTCGAAATAGAGGAGTTTGAACATTGTTAAAGTTTCAAAACATTCACTTCTCAATCCATATAGTCCACATATGGAAGCTAAGTTGCAAAAAAAGCTGGGTTTAAATCTGCTATTTTTGTGATGTCACAAAAACCAACACATTTACACACATCCGCTTATTCAGCTTACAGTAGTTCAGCGACGCCCATCGTAAGTCATAAGGAGTGTTTCACCTCTGAAGTTCTGAGAACCTCCTCTTGTTGTTAATGAGCCAATAAAATAAGCCTTGTGCATCTTTTATACCGTGATAGGAAACTTGGAAGGCTCAGATTCTATGCACTGAAGTTTTAAAAACTATTTTGAATCATTTGTGAATACTATTTTGGCCCTCAGGTATTTTGACACAGCAGAGTGTTCAAAAATGGGTGGTTTTAGTCTCATCTAAGCCGTTTATTCTTTACTGTACAAAACAGACTATTTAATTTAATGCAGTTGTTTTAATTACGCTACACACAGAATATTTAATTCACGTTAACTTGAATAATTCAAGAGTAAGCAGAACTTGTAAGAGTACTGCCAGATGAAGAGACACCTTTTATAATTATTGGGCTGTTTGTGTTAATCGTACTTAAACCAGGGTTACTCTACACGACTTTTACGCCGATTTTAGCCCTGATTCTCAGTCTGGCTGAGTCTGTGCTGGTTAGTCTGTAGATTTTTGGGTCAGTTGGACAGTTGGAGAGAGTTGAGTCGAGTTTTGGGCCTCCTAAACGCGTTTCAGACCAGTCTATCGAACATTTGATTTTTTTCGACCCGACTCCTGCAACAGCCAATGAAAATTGAGAGTGTGAAAGAAGTAAAAACAGCAAGTAAACAAAGAAAAATGGTGGAAAGTCACTCACGTGTGCTTTTTAATGAGCTGAGTTTAAGGCACAATCGCGTTTACGTACATTTAAAACTCTAAAACATACCAAACTGATCACATCGTAAATCCATGATCCTCATTGAAACATGTTTACCTGCTGCTTCTTTTCTGCGTCAGCGCAAACGGCAGAGGAAACAGCAGCAGCAGCGAGCCGCTCTACGATTGTTTACTCGGGTCTCCTAGTAACAGGGAGAACGTGAGTTCTGTGAGTTCCGTTCCATTAGTGTGTGATCTCCAATATTTCGGCCGCCCAAAAAAACTGCAAAAACAATTCGGAAGTGTGAGATGCCCAGTCTTTTTAGAATCTGTTAAAACGTTGTGTAGTGCAGAAGTGTAGACTTGAGTCATATGACTTGGACTCAGGTCTGACCCGAGTCACAAATATGATGATTTACACTCGACTCGAGAAAACCGAGAAAGACTTGCAACTCGACTTTGACTTCAACACCAGTGACTCGGACTCTGACTCGGACTTGAGCGTCATGACATGGAAAGACTCCAGACTCAAAGAGAAAGAAACCTGGAGAGTCTGACTGCAGACGGCTACACAGTCGCTTATTTTTCATGTGAATGAATTCGTTTCCTGCCTTAAACAGCGTCACCAGATGTGTTACTGTGCTCATGCTGGGTTTATTTTAATTCAGAAGACAAGAGAAGCGTTAGAGCTCACATTTGCGAGTGAAGGATCAACAGCATCAATGCGCCCTCAGCACTTAAACTCTAGTCTTACTGGAGAATCTCAGGCGAACTGACCGTTTTCCTCATGGAAGCAAAACAAAAGAAACACCGCTCTCTTTTTGACCGATTAAAGCAGCTTCTGCAGGTAAAACAAGTGACACATTCACCACGAGGCTGAAGTTGGCTTTATTCACCAGCTTCGTATTGGAATTTGTCATTCCACCTTAAATGGTGTAGCAGTCAGATGCTGGAATGTAACTGCTGCACCATTTAAGGTGGAACGGAAAATTCAGACAAGAAGCTGACAAAGAAAACTTTGTACATTCACCATCATTTTGCTGTCTTTTCTGTAAACTTTGTTCAGGTTGGTTGTTTTGGTTTCTGTTGTCTAAATTCAATTCAAATTAGCATCTGTTTTCAGTTGGCTGACCTAGTTTTTTGTTTTAATCGCCCAATGTTCCCAAAAATCATCAAAAAATTATCTTCTGTATTTTAGTTGGAAGGGTAAAAATTATAATAATAAAAAAATCATATACAGCCATAAACTGCTAACATTCTGTCATTAAAAGGCTACAATACTGTTACCTTTATTCAGTATTATGGCCTTAAATTAGCTGAAGAACGCAGACTGACTTTTTTAGGACTCAAAGATTAGGACTATTGACTTGGGACTCACCTTCACTGACTCGGGACTTGAATTGAGAATTGACTATCTTGACTTGGGACTTGAGTGTAAAGACTTGAGACTTACTTATTAACTGCAGCTTAGTGACTTGTTCCCACCTCTGGTGTAGTGTACCCAGGGCTTTACTGCAGAAATGAGGATCACTGAAAATCAGAAAGTAGCTATAACTCATTTATAAGGCTATTTAAGCTTGAGCCAGTTAAGTAACTTTGCCTAATTTTTTGAGGAAAAAAGTTTGCATGACTTTTTAAGTAGAGTCAACTAATTTAAGCTTACAGTGTGTAGCATTTCCTGTGTAGATGCAGTGTAAATACTCTGATAATGTAGTAAGTACACAACCAGCAAAGTCATTTAAACATAATTACCACACCTTATTACACATGTTATTACATAGAAAATACGTGGTTACAACTCTCAAGACTCACTTGTATAATTATCTGAGTAAAATCTGTTAATACACGTTATTACATAAGCTGTACTAATGTAATCCATCAGTAACAGTCAATACATCACCAGTAGTTACATGGTTGTTAAATGCATTGTTAACATGTAACTACACAGTTATTAGAAATATTTAATATAGAGTGGAGTCCATTATGGTTCTGCCTGTGCTTGTAAGCTTGGTATGTGTGTCAAGTCTGCCCCCTAGTGGCTGAGCTAAAGAAAAATATGGCAATGTGGGGATTTTATATGAGACAAACTGTACAAATGTGGCAATGTAGAGCCCAAATCCCAATTACTGGCTGAGAAAGGAGCAGCTCTCCTCTCTGCCTCATAAACGAGGAGGGTGTGATGTAGTATTTCTGTCTGAAAGCTGCCGACTTTATGGGCCTCAGTCCTCCACTGGGCTATAAAGGTGCTGCAGTTTTGCCATTAAAGCGGAATAGGGCAGACTCATCAGCGCCGGATGTGTCAGATGTTGGAGAGGGTGCTGTCCGAGGTGCTGACCATTCTGCTCTCTGATGGTGTTGGTCCTAATGGATGGCAGGCGTGCTGATGATCCATTTCCACAACTTGCCCATTGGTTTCCTCCTGGTGAGACAGCAGCACTGCAAGAGTGGGCGTGCTTTCTTACGACCCTGGCTGATTTAGAGCAGAGCTGCCAATTACAGCATTTGTTAATCATTAGCATAATACGGGCACTGATAATAGTGACATCACAGGAGTAAGTCAGCAAGTAAGTATTTCTAAACTACATTTTAACCCAAAGTGCTGTACAAGAAGAGCATATTTAAAGGACAATATAGGACAAAATCTAATGTATAATAAAACAAAAAATAAAGCATCGATCAACTGACAGAGAAAAAACCTGATTGATAAAAATAGGTTTTTAATCTAGACCTAAAAGCATCAATAGAGGGTGCAGATCTAATGTCCAGGGGTAGACTTGTCCCCAGTCTCGACGCAGCAACAGCAAAGGCCCAATCACCCTGAGTTTCAGCCGAGACCTTGGCTCAGTCAGCTGCAACTGATTTGATGACCTCAAGGACTTGGAGGCAGGTCAGAGTTGAAGCAGATCTCCTATATAGGACGGTGCCACTCCATTTAATGACTTAAAAACAAATAAAAAAAATTTAAATCGGATCCTATAGTATATAGCAGAGGTCACTAATAGGCGGACCGCGGTCCGAGTCTGGACCCAGACGCTGTCCTATGCGGACCTGGACCTA
Source organism: Colossoma macropomum (assembly GCF_904425465.1). Lineage (NCBI taxonomy): Eukaryota > Metazoa > Chordata > Actinopteri > Characiformes > Serrasalmidae > Colossoma > Colossoma macropomum. Next base: position 5,196,715 of record NW_023494804.1, read on the forward strand.
TAACCGATAAACTATTGAGTTATTTAACTTCGACGGGGTGGTCCTATTTTAATCAGCGCATCATTTCTAGTCATTACCTAGTCATGATGGTACCAGTTTAGTGGCCCGGGAGACTCACAGAGCAATCGCATGCGTTGTAAATATCATGTGACGCTACTCAGCCAATCAGATCTGTGCATTACGATGAGCACTAAGACTCGAGTGAGTGACGCACACACAGGGGAGGGACGAGGCAAGACAGGCAGTTGGAGAGGAAAGTGAGTCAGAGGGAGGTTATTACACATGGTGTGCTCTAAAAAGAGAAAACTGATAATAAATATTGTTGAAATATGACTGAATTGTACTTTATTTGATTTGATATGAAGTTGTTGACTGTATAAGATGTTGATATAATTACTAGGCTACTTCAGTAAACAGTATATGGCACTGAAACATAATGTAAGGTAGACATTATGATGTTCCGGACTTTTCCTTGAGGAAATTTTCCTTAACTGGACCTTGCTGAATTTTAATTAAAGACCTCTGGTATATAGGAAGCCAGTGTAAGGATGCCAAAGTGGGAGTGATGTGGTCGCTTTCTTTCGTGCCCGTGAGAAGGCGAGCTGCCGCATTTTGGACTAATTGCAAACGAGCTCCTGAGGATTTACTGACACCCAAATACGAGCTGTTACTTTAGTCTAAGTGAGATGTAATAAAAGCGTGGAAAACCTTTTTTCCAGATCTTGGGGTGACCGGAATGCCTTAATCTTGGCGGCTGATAAAAAGAGGTCCTAACTACAGAGTTAATTTATCAAACCTGAGGTCAGAATCAAATAGAACCCCAAGGTTTTTTACCTGAGGCTTCACATGCCTACGATGTTCCACATGAGTTTCTGGGTCAATTTTGGTCAAAATAACAAAAAATGGTCACTTTTTAACCCCTCAGCAAGCCCTGGGCCCGACCTAAGAATAGCTCCATTATTTTGCATTGAAGTCCCTGCAGTTACTGAATAATAGGCATGAAATAAACCTGGAAAGTTAAGGGGTTTAATCATGTCACATTAAAGGGTTACCCTTATTTTTAAAGGGCCCATTTTAAAGAAATACAAAATTTTCTCCCTTTTTTTTTAAAAGAACTGGATGTTGTATGTAAACATTGTTCAAGTTTTGAAATGTTGCACTCAGTCCATATTTGGAGACTAAAACAGCCTGGTTTGAATTTACTGTTTTTGTGATGTCACAAAACCAACACATTTACATATCTACCCGCCGCTTCAGCCTACAGCAGTTCAGCCCCGCCTATTTGAGTTGAAGTTATAAGGAGTGTTTTATCCAGGCTTTCTGAATGAGGCACAACACAAGGCAGTCAATCAGACCAGAGCTCATTTGCATATAGCAGTCTTAAAGGGCACATGGCCTACATTTGGCTTGTATTTATTTTCTAGTGAGGTTTACTAATCACATTTGTGTGGTTTTATAAAACAAAAACAGTACTGATATGTGTAAATGAACTCTGTTCTGATTGGCTGCCTTGCATCAGGCTTGATTCAGAAAGCACTGGGCGGGGCTAAACCACCGTAGGCTGAAAAGGTGGAAAAATGTAAATGAGTTCTTGTGACATCACAAAATTAAAAAAAAAATTCAAAAATCTTGCTGTTTATGCAGACTGTATGGACTGGGGAGGGAAGAGTACTTAACACTCTGATAATGTTTACATATTAATTACAATTCTTTAATTTCCAAAGGGCGAGGAAAAATAGTTTTGCCATGATATGGGCCCTTAAAGGTACAGACTGCTTAATTTTAAGGGATAAAAAGAGGTTGGAAAATATAGAAAAAAAAAAAGTAGGACACTTTTTGGTAAATAAACCCCCCTAACATCATATGTGGATCTGATTTAAAAAAAAACAAATAAATAAAATAAAATGTAGGATATGGGCCCTTTAACATGCTGCAAAACACAGCACAACTGCAAAATGTAGCAGTATAACCGTCATGAAGGCCACACAAGTCAACAGCGATGACTGCTCTCAGAAAAGTGAATGACCTCTGCATTCCCTCTCCACTCCAGTGGAACAACAAAGAGAAAAATCAAGATCTTTCTATTAAACTGCTGTAGAAATTCTGTCTTTAGCCACGTTCACACGCAGCCTAATAATCCGTTAATAATCCGACTAATAGCTCAATCGGAATAGAATACATCCAAGTATACACATCATACCAAGGGTGCACTAATGCACATTCAATATTTTGTAGGTTATATTGCAATATGTTTCAATATAATAACAATTTGTTTCACTGCTCAATGCGGGAACAGAAAGTCAGGGGAAAAAATTCCAACAATTCAGGAAAACCCATTAAGTTTTATTAAAATCTTAGATACGAGTAAAGTACAACAGTTTTACTCGTATCTAAGATCAATTAAGTGCGTTATATTTTACTTTTCTACAATAAAAAATGAGTGCATCAATGTGAGCATGTTGCCAAGAATGAAATGGTAGCCGCTGCACGCCCCCTTGTGGCCCATTTCACCAGCAGAATGGAAACTGATCCAGATATTTTGAAGTAATTTTATCAAATAAAATATTTTCCCCGTAACTCTGTTATCAGATTAACTAGAACAGTGTTGACTATCTGTGTTGAGCCGCTATCGGCAATAATGGAGGGAACCGTTTAATCCAGCCTCTAAGCCACTTATCCTTCTGGGATGCAGAGCATGCTGGAGCTTATTCCAGCATTCATCAGTCGGAAGGCAGGAAACACAGTCCATCATAGGGCAGACACACAGACATACACCGATCAGGCATAACATTATGACCACCTCCTTGTTTCTACGCTCATTGTCCATTTTATCAGCTCCACTTACTATATAGGAGCACTTTGTAGTTCTACAGTTACAGACTGTAGTCCATCTGTTTCTCTGCATACTTTGTTAGCCCCCTTTTACCCTGTTCTTCAGTGGTCAGGACCCCCATGGACCCTCACAGAGCAGGTACTATTTGTGTGGTGGATCATTCTCAGCACTGCAGTAACACTGACGTGGTGGTGGTGTGTGTTAGTGTGTTGCGCTGGTGCAAGTGGATCAGACACAGCAGTGCTGCTGGAGTTTTTAAACACTGTGTCCACTCACTGTCCACTCTATTAGACACTCCTACCTTGTCAGTCCACCTTGTAGATGTAAAGTCAGAGACGATAGCTCATCTGCTGCTGCACAGTTTGTGTTGGTCATCCTCTAGTCCTTCATCAGTGGTCACAGGAAGCTGCCCACAGGACGCTGTTGGCTGGATATTTTTGGTTGGTGGACTATTCTCAGTCCAGCAGCGACACTGAGGTGTTTAAAAACTCCAGCAGCACTGCTGTGTCTGATCCACTCAGACCAGCACAACACACACTAACACACCACCACCATGTCAGTGTTGCTGCAGTGCTGAGAATGATCCACCACCCAAATAGTACCTGCTCTGTGAGGGTCCATAGGGGTCCTGACCACTGAAGAACAAAGTATGCAGAGAAAACATGATTTCATCAACGTTATTGAAGAAAATGTATATTTAATCGTCCAAAACAGGGAGCAAATTGCGTTTTATGTCTATTTTGAAAAGTGTTGAAAAACATGATTGAGAGTTTGAAGAGGGCAGCTGTTACTAGGCTCTATTGCTCCTGTTAGCTAGAACCAAAAAACCCTAAATAAGATATTCCTCTGTCCGCAGTGTTACCTTGACAAACTAACATTTTGAAAGATCACCGATAGAGAAGAAACACTTAATGAAGGAGGCGATGAGCTCTCATCATCTACCACTGCGCTGGTTAGCTCTAGTGTTATAAGCTCATCTGAAGGGGCAGCATCAATTATTTAAGTGCACTGACCAAAAGATTATCTCTGCTATTCTGGAATAATGAGACATGATTTTAAATATACGATTTATATATATGATTTTAAATAATGAGACATGGCTGGGGCTCCCATTGGCCCTATCATCAGGAGATCGCGATTTCGATCCCTGGTGATGCTACAGCCGTCCGTAGCCGGGAGTCCGAGAGAGCACAATTGGCCTCGCTCTCTCTGGGTGGGTGGGATGGCCCCTCCTTCTCCCCCCATCACTCAGCGCGGCGTAACAGATCTGGCGGTTGGCGCTTTCCTCCGAGCGCGTTCAGCTGTCCAGTGACGTTGCGTGAGCGGCAGCTCGAAAAAGAAGCGGTGGTTGACTTCACAGGTCTCGGAGGAAGCCTGTGTTAGCCGTCACCCTCCTAGCGTTGATAGCATCGTGTGATTGGAGTCCTAACTAGCGAATGGAATTGGAGACGACTAAATTGGGGAGAAAATCGGGTAAAAATTAAAAATAAATAAATAAAATAAAATAATGAGACATGATTTTAACGAGCTGCATTTTTGTTTTGGCTCAGTCCATTTTTAAACTAACTTTTCTTCATCTTCCAGATACTAGAATGTCAAAAGTAGTCAGAGTGAACATCACTAATTGCAATATATTTTATCCCAATCATATTCACACTAACTGCTTTAATTCCACCTAAAAACATTATGTTTTTAATCTATAGCAATAAATATCGCAAAAACATAAAATATCAATCTGACCTTTTTTTTACAATATCGTCCAGCTGTTTCATCCTTCTCCTCCTTTCCCTGTTCCCCCCCTCCCTCCTCCCCCAACCCTCACAGGTCTGAAACATCCAGTAAGTGATCCAGTCACCGCATCCCCTCTCTGTCCGAATCACAACCCTGATGAGGTCAAACACACTGGAGAACAAGGACAGTGGACCACATGTTTCCATTCAGAACATCTGGCTGGGAGAAACATTGCTAATGATAAGAGCTGCGAGCAATTACTCAGATTTCCTCTGAGGAAATGCGATCAGATCAACTGACAGAATCAAACCACCACAAACACATCTGGAACACATCAAAGCAGACGGTTCTTAACTGGTCCACTGCCTCTTTTTAAGTAAACGATGGAGCTCAGATGATGAGAACGAGGCGGAGCTTCCAGCGCGTCTTCCACCAACTGACAATAAACCCTATTGCTTTTTAAAAGGACCCGACCAACAGGACGTCTGTGTCACTGATGCCAAGGCTAATTTTAAGGAGGACAGATATTTGTCCAGATTCACCTTGAAGACTGTGTTTTATGGAAGCCCATCCCCACCAGGTAGAGAAAAAACTGAAATAAACACTTACTGTCTTAAAATGTCTGATCTCAAAATAATGACTGATTTTCTCAAGATATTGTAAATCATTATTTTGGGATATTAACCCCTTAAATGGCCAGGGCCCACCAGCTGGCCCACAGTTTTATTATTTATTATACTTCTATACCCTAACAATAGCTCAACCATTTTGCATTGCAGTCCCTGTAGTTACTTAATAATAACATATATAATAAGCCTGGGATTTTTAGGGGTTAAGTCTGTATTTTGAGAAAATAATTCATTAATTTGAGACTCTAAGTCAATATTTCAAGGAAATAAGTCACAATATTTGAGATGCTAGGAAATACTTTGGATTCAGTCATGAGAAATCATAATTTTAAGAAAATAAGTCACTATTTTGAGACACTAAGTCATAATTTTGAGAAAATAAGTCACTATTTTGAGACACTAAGTCATTATTCTGATGAACTGTCACTATTATGAGATACTAAGTCAATATTTAGTATATATATTAAGTCACTATCTTGAGAAAATAACTCATTATTTAGAGACATTAAGTCATCATTTTGATATATTAATTTCTTATTTTCAGACATAAAATTGTTCTGAGAAAAAAAGTCACTATTTTGAGAAACTAAATCATTATTTTGAGAGAGTAAGTCATTACTTAGTGATTTTAAGTCATTATTTTGAGAAAAAATGTCATTATTTTGAAGTACTAAATCATTATTCTGAGAAAATTAGTCATAATTTTGAGATACTAAAACAGTATTTTGAGAAAATCAGGCATTATTTTGAGATACTGTCATCATTTTGATAAGTCATTATTTTGAGATACTAAATTGTTATTTTGTGAAAATAAGGCATTATGTTGAGATACTACATCAGTATTTTGAGAAAATTAGTCATTATTTTGAGATACTAAGTCATGATTTTGAGAAATAAGTAATTGTTCTGAGATACTGAATAATTATTTTGAGAAAATAAGTCTTTTTGAGATACTAAATCAGTATTTTGAGAAAGTCATTATTTTGAGAAAATAATTCATTATTTTGAGATACTAAATCAGTATTTTGAGAAAGTCATTATTTTGAGAAAATAAGTCATTATTTTGAGAAAATAAGTCATTATTTTCAGAAAACAAGTCATTATTTTGAGATACTAAATCAGTATTTTTGAGAAAGTCATTATTTTGAGATACTAAGTCATTATTTTGAGAAAATAAGTCATTATTTTGAGATACTGAATCAGTATTTTGAGAAAATAAGTAATTATTCTGACATACTAAATCAGTATTTTGAAAAAAAAAGTCATTATTTGAGTAAATCTGATATTATTTTGCCAAGCTAACTCTAACTAAATCAAAAATCTGCACATTTTTGGCTGACCTGACCAGTGCAGGAATCAAAGCTTCCATTTTTGGAGCAGAGATGATCAGGTTGTTTGTACAAATGCGTTATTACTCTTCAGAAAATATAAAATAGTATTTAACAAAAGAAAAAGAAAAAAAAAAAACAACAACATGTTAGGCTGTCTCCTAGTCTTAAATAATCTAAATATTGCAGGGGTGGAGCTTCCCAGAATTTGTACCGGTTATGGTATCATTTTACATGTTTTAGTAATTTTGACCATGATGGTCTAATAAAGGTCAATAATGGGTCCTTCTCCTCGTATTAGACAAGTCTGTTCATTATAATATAAAACAAGCAGCTTTTTATTATCAGCGCAGTATCGTCAGTTCTGATAAATATCGTCTGATTTTATCAGTGAAGCGATACATCGGTCAGGCCCTACTTTCTAAACCCACTCAGGCGACATCCCTGCGTTTAAACTCATGCCAGTGGAGCAGAAATGCAGACAGTGCAGTTTATGACACCACTACAATCTACTGGTGCCAGAGGAGCGCAGGGTAAATCTAATTCTGGCTGCACTGTGCTGGGCTTCTCCCAGAGGTCAGAGATAATGGACGGACAGTCGATAACGTCTCAGAGAGGATAATGGGCCGCAGTGCGGGAATTCTGGAGCCAAGCCGTGTGGGGTACCGATGGGAAATAACGATCAGGGTCTGGTTTCAGCATGAGCGTCCGCTGTGCAGTATGTGGGGGTGTGCATCTGTGTGTGTGTGTGCGTGTGTGTGTGTGTGTGTGTGTGTGTGTGTGTGCTGTTCAATAGCTTTGATCACACAGACTAAAATAGAGCACAAGGTCTCCGAGACGTCGGGGGTTGAGCTCTTTTCATAGCTAAGGTTATAGAGCATTAGAGTGCAGTCTTTGATTATACAGCATTACATGAATATCAGAAAGTCTAGAGCAGTGCTGTAGTGACCAAGTCCAGTCTCGGTCTCAACCAGTAACTGTTGATTAGTCCTGCACATCAGCTTGGTGGAATTTTAGCCTATTATTCTGTACAAAACAGCTTCAACTCTGTTATGTTGATGGGTTTCCTCCCACGAACTGCTGCTTTAGGTCCTTCCACAACATTTCAGGATTAAGGTCAGGACTTTAACTTGGCCATTCCAAAACATTAACATTATTCTTCTTTGACCATTCTTTGGAAGAACGACTTGTGTGCCTAGGGTCATTGTCTTGCTGCATGACCCACGTTCTCTTGAGTTTCAGCTCATGGACAGATGTCCTTACATTTTCTTTTAGAATTTCCTGGTATAATTCAGAGTTCATTGTTCCATCAATGATGGCAGGCCGTCCTGGCCCAGACGCAGCAAAACAGGCCTGAACCATGATACTACCACCACCATGTTTCACAGATGGGATGAGGTTTGTACGCTGGAATGCAGTGTTTTCCTTTCTCCAAATATAACGCTTCTCATTTAAATCAAAAAGGTCTATTCTGTCCATCTGTCCACAAAACATTGTTACAATAGGTCAAATTTATGCAGAAATGTAGAAAATTCTCATCCAGTTTTTCTTCTGAAATCAAAGGTACTAATAGGGAATGCTGAAGTAGTTGCCTCTACTCTTCTTTGAAGGCCTACTAGATGTTGGAACATTGCTGTGAGGATTTGATTGCATTCAGGATTCAGGTACATGAACATCAAAAGTAAAACACAATATTATTGGTGAACATTCTTCAGATTGATGGAGAATGTGCTGTAAATGGTTCTATATAGAACCTTTTTGAAAATAGTTCTTTAATGCACCAAAAAGGGTTCTACACAGAACCATTGTCTTTACTGAAAAACCCTTGAGGAACCATCTTTGTTAAGTGTGTAGAACTAGATTGTTTTGGACCACAACTACTTCACTTTCAAGGTAAATCTGCGGAGGAAATCTAAGACGATAACCGAGAGAGGTCAGACATGCTGTCACTGAGGTACTCCAGCTCAGGCTGGACGTCCTTGAGGTTCTCACAATCTCATAATCAAGGTCAGAGGATAGAGATAAGCTAAGCAAAGCCGGCGGGCATGTTCTTGCTTATTTTCTCAATCAGTCTGCCTTTCAAAAGCCCTGGTATACTGCTGGGTTTGTAGATGTTGTAAAGAAATAAGCAAAACAATCATCACATTCACACAAATTCAGACAAACAAATCACTGAACTATGCTACACATTTTCGTCCAAGCAACAGAGTCAACATATACAGACTTTCTCACTTCAGCATTCATGCAGCTTTTCAGGGAACAAGATCAAAAACATTTCCTGACCAATTTAATAAATCAATTATAGTTTCTATAGTATAAAACAGTACATTCATTGACTATAGGGCAGATTTTCAGTTTGAAGGTCATTTGAATTGAATATCATGGTGCTGCAATATATTTTACAGAGTATACATACACTGTAGATTTGAGTATATTTAGTTCAGTTCATGCACTGTATGATGTGTTTTGCACACTGAATATAGATCTAGACTTATTCAATAATTCAGTCTGTCTTGCCCACTTCATTTGGCATAATGAGGATCAGCTGGGACAGTGAGGTCCTCCAGCTGTTCTTTGATCATTCACAACAGCTGCTTCGCTACACTTCAGCCAATGGAGAATTAGTTGACTACAGGACGACCTTCAAGTGAACTCACTGAAGGGTTCAGCAGATAACCACGCAAACACACACACACACACACACACACAGCATATATATATATATATATATATATATATATATATAATATATATATATATATATATATATATATATATATATATAGTTTTTTCAGTCAAAACCTGAAAAATGACAAAAATGGAGATACAATGTTTTGTTCTGACAGCAGCAATAAATACATATATAAAAATTTGTATATGTGTGTGGGTGTGTGTGTGTCTCTGTTGACCGAAAGCGCCCACAATTTAGCATATAACTGTATATGCATGCACACACACTAGGGCTGCACAATATGTAATAGTTTTGCCATATATTGCAACATATTAAAATATAATAAAGCGTCATTTTTGACCCAAAAAAATGGTTAAACATTCAAGCATAGCTAAATCTGTTGTAAATACACCTGCTCGCCTCCTGCAGTAATGCCAAAATGGTGTAAAGAGGGAGATTTCCTGGTTTAACTACTTTGAAAAATCCCCTCTGATGATGCATCTTTTGATGTTAGGAGGGGCTTTTGAAAAACTACTTTGGGGCAGATCCTTTTTTTTTGGTAGCTCGCTCATACAGAACGTAGCCAGAGGGCGAATGTTACTGCTGGGAAGCCAAATACAGTCATCTGTAAAAGGGTGTTCAAACTTTTGCACACTACTGTAAATAACCGTGTAGGTTACAACTCAACCACTGAATTATGCAGACATTTAGAGGACAAATGTACTCACTTAAGCCTCACTAATGTCCCCACAACTACAAAACATTCATCTTTTAATCAGACTGGAGGTGCCTGGTCCCCATAAAAAGAGGAATACATGCACAAATGCACACCACACCAAACAAACAGTCTCTCCAACTCTGAGCAAGTGAATGTCATCTGTTCACAAAGCGTGATAAGAGCTTTTTAAGGTGTTTTCCGCTTTCATACTGATCTACATGTTCATGTTTAAACACTGCTCTGCTGTGGCTCAGTGGGCAGTTCACACAGATGTAGCAGGAGTAACAGTTTTATCAGAAGCACATGAGAAAGGACAGGAATGAGTGACCACTCTACATCTCTCTCATCTCTGCTAGCTGTGGCCTAAAGTCACCTTGACGATCCACTTCTCCAAGGTGATTCTGTAGAAAAGGTTCCACTGATTTTTCAGAACTTCTGCTTAGTTTAACGGTTCGGAGGAGTGGTTTGGTATGAAATGGTTCATTGTAGAGAAACTTACTGACTCAGTGGTGGTGATAGGAACCAGGGGTCGCTGTGTCTACAACACAAATACAGCCATTTTATTTACTATCTAAAGCCACCAGTGAACCTACAGGTGTCCTCTGAGTTTTTATATGGAATGTCGATGATGGTAAAATAGTGGAAAATCTGAAAAAAACTATGTTTTCTTTGGGGACTATTTTGCCTCATCATGACCTGCATGCACCCCTCCACCATGAATGGCTTCACAAAATCTTCTCAAACCTATCTTAAAAACCATGTCTCAGACATCAGGTAATGTATCCATAGCCATTTCATGTAATAACTTTCTGTGAGGGAGCTTTTCGAGCTGGACGTCTGGTTCCTATCACCACCACTGTGAACAATTCTGACCAGTAAGTTTCTCTAGAATGAAGCATTTCACACCAAACCACTCTGAACGACTCTGTTTACATCTTACTGTTTTAACCCTTGTGTGGTGTTGATGTGTTTGTTACTCAGTGGTCTGCTGGACCCACCGCACTATGGGATTTTTAAATCAATACAATACAGCAATTTATGTAAAAGTACCAGATGTTTAAAATATTACAAGTGTCCAGCGTAGGGTTCTCCTTTAGCAGCTGTAGCCAGTCAGCAGCCTGTCCATGTTGTCCACCTTCACACACACACACACCTATACAAACACAGACACACACACACACACACACACTAACAGCAGGTCATGTAGGAGGAGAACAGAGTGAAGGACACAGCACCTCCACACTTTTACTCCCCGCGGGTTCACCCAACACCACATGTGTAATATAAATGTGTGGGGGGTGAACAGAGTGAAGACGCTGAAAATGGGTTATTTTATATGTTCTTCACAGAAAATGAGCAAAGGCCAAGAAATCTGAGGTTGAAATAATTGAAAATGAAAACATTGAAAATGGGTCCCACAGACCTGACCACCACACAAGTTTTAAAAATGTAGAAATTTTGAAAAACTGATGGAGTTCCACCACAGTGAATCATAAGCAACTGCAAAGAGCGCACACACACATCCAACACACTCCCATTTCAATCAGCCAGCCAAGGCTTCTCAGGTAAAACTGCTCATGTATGTTTCAGAACTCTGCATATAATGTCAAATAAATAAATAAATAAATAAATGGCTTTCCACTAATAACAAGTCTGTGGAGAATCCCTATTCTGCACTGGCATGCACAATTTGTTTAATTAAAAAAGAGCAAGTAATTGAATTAAAGCTGCGCTGAGGATGATGGAGAGTGGACTGTCAGTGGTCACACTTTCACCCTTGCTTTTTAAAGGGGAATTCCACTAAGATTTTTACATTTCTGAATAATACAGTGGTTGAGATGTAAACAGAGTCACTCAGAGTGGTTTGGTATGAAATGGTTCAGTTTTCTTTACAGTGGTGGTGATAGGAACCAGACGTCACCATGACTACAACACAAATATAGCCATTTTATTTACCATCCAAAACCACCAGTGAACCTACACAAGTCTTCTGAGTTTTATATGGAATGTTGATGATTTTAAATTAGTGGAAAATTTGAAAAAAATAAGTTTTCTTTGGGGACTATTTTGCCTCACAACACCCTGCATGTACCCCTCCGCCATGAATGGATTAAAATACATTTTAAACCAAAACTTTATCACAAAACTATCATAAAACAGTGTCTCAGACATCAGGCAGCGAATTTATAACCATTTCATGTAGCAACTTTCTGTGAGGGAGCTTTTAGAGGTGGACGTCTGGTTCCTATCACCACCACTGTGAACAATTGTGACTCGGTTTCTCCAGAATTTCTAGAGCATTTTACACCAAACCACCTACATCTCAAGTGTTTCATCATGGAGAATTCTGGATAAGTTGGTGGAGTTCACCTTTAAGTGTTCAAAATATGCTAAAGCTGCTAAAAATAAAGGACTAAAATAGACCTTAGAGAAAAATTAGACTAATTTCCTCACAAGTATGCTTGAGGTGGCAAAAGTATTATGTGAAAATATACAGAAAAGTACAAATCTATTAAAAATGTACATTAATCCATGGAACTGAGTGAATGTAGCTGCTCATCTGGAAGAAAATAACTAGCCACAAACAGCTAATGAGCCATGTTGCCCTTTAAAATCATAATTCCTGCGTGTTCTCAGCAGATGTGTGTGTGCTCAGGGGGCTCAGGGGGGCTACACTGTGGACTGCTCACTTGTTACACTGAGCACTTCACTAATGACCGAGCAGTTTTAGCCCTATGTCAGTGATATATTATGAGAAGAGCGGTTTCCCGCGGGACAGAGAGCAGCTCCTACCTCTGAAGCCTCCTGGGAGAGAACGGGGAGCTCCTGCTCTGCGATGCCCGGCAGCACGCACTTGTCCCGGGCGAGCCGCCCTCCTCCTCCGCCTCTTCCACATTCACCACTGGCACCACATGACCGTCCACAGTCCGAGCCATAGCGACCGCACGCCAGTGTGGAGCTGCTGTGAGTCACTCTGGGCGGAAAGTTCAGCAGGACGGCGGCGGGCTGGGAGCAAACTGACCGCCCGCATTACAGAGTGAGCCTGTAGATTTACTACCGTTGATTCATGTGCAGAAGTCCCGTGCAATGACGTATTTCTGCCGGTAGAGGCCGCCATGGGCTTGATAGCAGAGCGAGATTATACACTCTTAAAGGGGAACTCCACCGATTTTTCGAAATTTCTGCGTAATTAATAGTTACGATGTAAATAAAGTTATTCAGAGTGGTTTGATGTGAAATGCTTCGTTCTAGAGAAACTTACGGACACAAAATTGGTGATAGGAGCTGTAAACGATGAGTTTAACGCCTCTAAAAGTTCCATCTACAGTAAGTTGCTAGATGAAATGGATACGTTTAAAACATATTTTAACTAGTTTATTTGTTATCCATTCATGGTGGAAATATATAAGAAAGGTGTTTTCAGGCAAAATAGTTCCCAAAGAATTTTCCACTTTTTCTCTTATACATATATATATATATATATATATATATATATATATATATATATATATATATATATATATATATATATATGTCCATATTTGTGTTGCTCTGCGATGGACTGGTGGATCCAGCTCCCCCACAACCCAGAAGGATAAGCGGCTTAGAAGATCACCACCACTGTAAAGACCACTGTAAATCTCTACAATGAGCCATTTCCCACCAAACCGCTGAAAGACACTGTTTACATCTCAACCACTGAATTATGCAGAAATTTTAAAAAATCAATGGACTTCCCCTTTAAAAAGATGGTTCTTCAAAGGTTCCTCAATGGCTCTATTTAGAACCATGATTTTTATATAGATCCATTTCTTTGCATGGTGAAATTGTTCTTTAGACTGATGGAGAATATGATGCATATGGTTCTATATAGAAACTTTTAATAATGATTCTATACAGCACCAAAAGGGTTCGTCCATAAACCATAAACATCACATTCTCCATCAATCTGAAGAACCATTTCACCATGCAAAGAGCCATTTAAGTATGCAAATGGTTCTAGAAATCATGGTTCTAAATAGAACCATTGCCTTCACTAAAAACCCTTTGAAGAACCATCTTTTTTAAGAGTGTAGATGTGAGTTAGAGTTGGTAAAATAGGGATTTTTATCATCTCAGTCGTGGTTTTATTCATTTATAACTTAAAACAGTGATATTTATATGTCATGCTTTCTCTAGACTAATTTACTAATAAGCTTTAATGTCAAGGCTCATTAGCAGTTTGTGGCTAGTTATCTCAATCAGAACCCTTTACTGTTTAGTAGCAGCTACGTTCTCTCAGTTCCCTGGATTTAAGTATAATGTTGATGGAAATATACTTGAATATTTTCACATAATACCTTTGCCACAAGTATATTTGTGAGGAAATTAATGGAATTTTTCTCTAAGGTCCATTTGAGTCCTTCACTTTTTAGTATGCTTAGCATATTTTGCATGTTTACAGAGGAACTCCACTAATTTTTCAAAAGTTTTCTACATAATTAAATGGCTGAAATGCAAACAGAGTCATTCAGAGTGGTTTGGTGTGAAATGATCTGCTCTAGAGAAACTGAATGAGAACTGTTCACAGTGGTGGTGATAGGAACCAGACGTCCACCTCTAAAAGCTCACAGAAAGTTACTACATGAAAAGGTTATGAATTCACTGTCTGATGTCTGAGACACTGTGTTATGACAGTTGTGTGATAAGGTTTTGGCTTAAAATGTATAATTTTTTAATGGTGGAGGGATACATGCAGGGTGTTCTAAGGCAAAATAGTCCCCAAAGAAAATGCATTATTTCAGATTTTCCACTATTTTTCCATCATCAATATTCCATATAAAACTCAGAAGACTCGTGTAGGTTCACTGGTGGTTTTGGATATTGAATAAAATGTCTATATTTGTGTTGTAGTCATGGTGACCCTCTGGTTCCTATCACCACCACTGTAAAGACATCAGAACCATTTCACACTAAACCACTCTGAATGACTCTGTTTACATGTCAAGGACTAAATCATTCAGAAATCATAAAAAAATTGGTGGAATCCCCCTTTAAGGTTTTGTTTTCATGCTGTTGTGTTGATCTAGACTGCTTTACTGTCGCTCATATTGGAGCTTTAGCATTTTATTTTAAACAGAAATGGTTCAAATATAGAGAAATAGAGCCTCACAACCTGCAGTTTCTGTGCTGATAGATGCTGGATGTTCTAAGAGGCTCTATAGTTTTGTATGGAATTCACACTTGGAGTTTTGGACCTGATCATTTTGTCCTCAGGTTATTTTTGCTAGGCTACTTTTACTCTTCTTTGGAAGAACAGTTTCAGCGTAGAATCCTCCGTCCATCAGGGCCTCTTACTGACACTAATGTAGTAGATGATTGATCAGGAGTCTTACTTGTTCTTTTTTCAGTTGCAATCAATAAAGGGCTTGGTCAGTTTTAGTGTAATTGAGTTTTATGTAGATAACTAAGAAGTTTGGGCTGTGTGAACTCTGGTGTCCTCAAGTTGAGTCAACTCAAGAAAAGCCATGTAATCAGTTACTATATCGATTTGAGTTGAGCCGATTTCTCAATTTTAACAGTGAAGTAATCCAAATGCATTCAGTGGTGTTGAGATCTGGACTCTGGGGTGGTCAGTCCATTGTTCAGCTTCTTTGTTTGATGTGTCCGTCTCCTTTTCTCAGTGAGGTTCTTCTTGACAGCTACACATCCTTTCAGACCCACAGCGCTGAGTCGTCCTCTCACAGTGGAAGGATGGACAGAAACACCTGTGGATGTTTTCAGATCTGAAGCAGCTTGATTTTCTCCTCTCTCTCAGAGATGAAAGCTTTAAGTGCTGTTTATCTGATGGGGGCAGTTTTGTGGTCTACCAAGTCCAGGTGGTTGTTAGGAGTCTAATGTTTTCAGTATGGTTTCAACATTTTTTGAGTTCCAGTTTCCCAACTTCTCCTGAAAAATGAATAATTTGTACTTAATGGCAGTTCTGACTGGAAATCAAATAAATAAAGGATATATGTCCATATATATATATATATATATATATATATATATATATATATATCGCTGTTGTCAGAACAAAACTCTCCAGAATCTCCAAAATCAAAAATCTCCAAAATGAGAACTGTACAGGAGAAGGAAAAAACCTACTCTACTTTTAATGTAAGTCAGTGGAACCAGACTTTTTTACATGTCGTTTTGGGCCGTTTCTTTTGGTGAGTATTAAACCCAGTAAAGGAAATGTGTTGATGCTAAAATAACACAGGAAACCGCATAGATATGTTACATCTTTAACCTCAGCTTGAGGTTAGGGAAATCCCACAGCTGTGGAAAACATCCTGCGTGGTGCCAGTGCCAAAGACCCCACACCCCAAAAACCTCAACAGCTATAGGCCGGTGGCGCTGACATCTCACCTGATGAAGACCCTGGAGAGACTGCTTCTTGTCCACCTGCGCCCCCTGGTGAGCTCTTCAATGGACCCACTGCAGTTTGCCTACCAACCTGGCATTGGAGTGGAGGATGCCATCATCCACCTCCTACACAGCTCTCTCTCTCACCTGGAGAATGCTGGGAGCACTGTGAGAATCATGTTTTTTGATTTCTCCAGTGCTTTCAATACCATCAAACCCACACTGCTGAAGGACAAGCTGGAGTGCACGGGCCTGGACCATCACCTCACCACCTGGATCCTGGACTACCTCACTAACCGACCGCAATATGTGAGGACCCAGGGCTGTCAGTCGGACACGGTGGTCTGCAGCACGGGGGCTCCACAGGGAACTGTCCTCGCTCCCTTTCTCTTCACCCTCTACACTGCGGACTTCAAGTACAGCTCTGCCAGTTGTCACCTGCAAAAGTTCTCTGACGACTCTGCTATCGTCGGCCTCATCACAGACGGAGATGACAGGGAGTACAGAGAACTGACGCAGGACTTTGTGGAATGGTGCCAGAGGAACTGCCTGCAGATCAACACAGGAAAAACCAAGGAGCTGGTGGTGGACTTCCGCAAGTCCAAACATTCTCCTCCGGTGCCTGTGAACATCCAGGGAATGGACATTGAGATTGTGAAGTCCTATAAGTACCTGGGTGTTCACCTCAACAACAAGCTGGACTGGACTGACAACACAGCTGCCCTCTACAGGAAAGGCCAGAGCAGGCTACATCTCCTGAGGAGACTCAGGTCCTTAGGCATGCAGGGGGCACTTCTCAGGACCTTCTTCGACGCTGTGGTGGCATCAGCCATTTTTTATGGAGTGGTGTGCTGGGGCAGCAGCATCTCCATTGCTGACAGGAAGAGACTGAATATGATCATCAGGAAGTCCAGCTCTGTCCTGGGATGTCCTCTTGACCCAGTGGAGGTGGTGGGGGACAGGAGAATGAGGACTAAGCTAACAAACATGCTGTCCCACCCCATGCACCGCTCTCTGACAGCACTGAGCAGCTCCTTCAGTGCCCGGCTGCGGCACCCGCGGTGCGTGAAGGAGAGATACCGCAGGTCCTTCCTCCCAGCCACTGTCAGACTCTATAACAGTCACGGCACTCAGTAGACAGTAGTTTACAATTACTTTCCATGTGCAAGAACTCTCAACATCACTGCCACAGCACTTTACTGTGTGCAATATCTCAATCCACCATGCGTAGTATATTCACTGCGGATCACTGTCAATATGTTTACCACCATTATGTGCAATTATGTCAAGTGCAATATTTCTCCATTTATTTACTGTTTATTTATTTGCTATTTTATTCACTGTGCAATACTCACTACAATACATACATTTCTACATTTCTAAATTTAAATTTAATACTTTGTATATTTTTCTTGTAATCTTTGTACATATACATATATATCTTTATACTTTTCATTGTTTATTCTATTTTATATATTGTTTGTATATTTCCTGCTGCTCTGTCTTCTGTGCTGCTGTAACACCGCAAATTTCCCCGTTGTGGGATTAATAAAGGATTATCTAATCTCATCTAATCTAGCAGAGTAGTGGGAATTTGATAAAAAGGTATGTATAATGGGAAGGTTTTTGCATTAGACACTGAAGTTCATGTGTTTTTTTGCTGTCCAGACTTTCGGGATTCAATCTGGATAAGCCAAAAATCAGATTTGGGCTGGCAGTCTGAACAAGGCCTTAACTAAGACCTGTTTACCTACAATGTAAAGAGCAACAGGCTTTTTCAAATTATGTCAAAAACTGAAAAGCCATAAACATGGAGATATGAGGTTTTCATCTGACAGCAGCTGATATGCACAACTGTGCATGAGTGAATTGAGGTTTGTGTCCACTAGAGGGTGCAGTTGTACAACATATTTAAAATCATGGTAATTGTTCAGTAATGAAGTCGTTGAGTTTAGAGACAGAGCAAGAGACAGAGAGAGAGAGAGAGAGAGAGAGAGAGAGAGAGAGAGAGAGAGGTAGAGAGAGAGAGAATGAGAAAGCTGGCCCATATCAATATAATAAGCCTTTGAGAGTCTGTTTGGAGTGAGTGTGTCTTTCTTTAAGACGCTGGCGGTCAGTAATGCTGTTCCAGTCTATCTGATTCCTCACTGCAGGTATACCAAAGCCTCCGGCTTCCTTATTGATCTGCGTCTGCAGAGGACACGCTAATGACAGCGGGATGGGCTGAGAGGTTCTCCGCCGAGGACTGCTCTCACTGTCAGCCTGAGAGAACAATTACCTCACTGTTGGGGGATTAAGGAATATGCATAATGAAGATCCTTCCTTTTTCTCAGCTTGTCGGCCCACGGGACGCCACCGAGCCTGGAATATTTATCCAGTTCTCTTCCATTATTGGTTAATTTCAGCTGGAAACACTCAATGTGGATGGATGGATGGGTGTTGCTGCAAAGATAGGGCCTTTTTTTTTACGGAGCTGGATTTGCTCAAGGGCAAAACACTTCAGCGTCTGTCAGAAACAGCAACCTTTCTTCTTTTTTTGAGCGCCTCAATCTGTAATCGCAATTCTAGTCCGCGTCCCAAGTTCACGTCCATTCCTTCAGCGAGAGGACGCTATTATACCCAAAGACAAAGGGCAGCTAAGCTGGTGTGAATTCTCTCTCCATGACATTCAGAAGCACAATTCAGAAGTCAAAGTCATTCTAAAGTACGGCACAACTTTGTCTTCGGAAAGAAGAGACGCAGAGAAACTCAAGCCATTGACTTGCCATTGAATGCTTTATTACAAACCAAAGAGTAGTTAAGATATTGTACAAATATACACTTTAAATGAGTGAAGGTATATACACGTGGTGGGCCGGTGACCAATGGAAGCAAGTCTGGAACACTTTTAAGACAGAAGGAATCACGAATTTCTCAAATTGATCCCAAACAGGCTGAAACGAACCCCAAAAAAAAAGAGAATCAAATGTGCAAACTTTGAGTATAATTATCAATCAGCGTCATTCAGTTGAAATCAAAAGTAAAAATACAAAAAAATTTCCCTTATTCACAGTCGTCAACTTTTTTTTTAATATCATTTCTTCATATATGATATATTAGCACTGAGGCAATGATCTTTCCCTGTAACATGCAGTTCCATTGCTTTCAAATGCACAGATGCACGTTCTCCTAGGTTTCATATACATGGTATTTAACACTGGGGTCCGATATTCAGTATTCAGATTCATCTGCAGTGGCCGATACATACCGCAGTAAAAAATAGAAATCAAAATTACAAAACATAAGAAGAAGTTCCTGCAAATGTAGCCCGCTGGATGTACTGTCTCATAGTTCCAGCAACTCTGACGAGAGAGGAGGAGAAATGGAATGTTGTCAGGAAGCTGGAGGAATCGAGCTTGGAGATGAAGGAGAACCGATGCAGAGCCTGAAGAATCGAATGGTGTCCATGGTTCATTCACCCTGTATTTAGAGTCTGATGAACGTTTGATGAAGGTTGAGGTAATCCAGATCCAGGCTTTAGGCCCCGTCATACCATCTGGCTCTATTGACCACAGTGGCCAGCCTTTGAAAAGTCCTTTTGCCTTCAAACCACAAGCAAAGTGAGCATCCCTAAAGCGATAGTTTGCAAATTTACACAATTTCCCACTTAAAGTCAGTGAGGCTGTGGTCAGACTGTTTCTCAAATCGGATCTTTTGAGGCGACTGTCCACACTGTTGTTTGGAAATGGATCAGATTTGTGTGTCCAGACATCACCAACCTAGCTGCCTAATGATGTAGGCCTCAGCAGCTACTTAGCTACGCTGGTGCTAGTTATGGAGGAGAGATGGAGGTGCATCATCTCGCCCTCCAAACTTTTCAAATTCCCTGGTATAAACAGCAATTTTTGGTGCTCTTGAAGGATTTTTTTGTAAAAAAGCAACATATCATGTAGAAAATATGTTACATATGTTTTACAGGTTTCAAATGTATACGTTTTTGGTAGTTCTGCATTGAGCAGTATTAATCCCAGGACTGGAAATGTTGCTAACACAACACAGGGAATCCCATAGAGTAGCTAGCAGAAATTACTGTAACCATTGCGCCGGGAATTTGATAAGAAAAAGGTACTTAAGGGGAAGATTTCTGCATTAAACACTGCCATATGGACCACTCTACCGAGGTAGTTTGAAAACAAACAATTAAGTAACAACAATTACTTAAAACAACAACAATTAAGTATTTAAATCTTGTACAAGGATTATGCTGTGATCTATTTAAACACAAGGCATTATTAGAGACAGTAATAAGCTAAATATATACATTTACATATCATTTGTAGGGTATCTTCTATTGAGTGGTGTCTGTCCTAAAATCTAGCCCATAAGTTTACACATGTGAAAAAATAATACTTAATTTTTTTAGTATTTTATTCCATTTTTATAGATCTTTTTGACTTTTTTAAAGTGAAGTTGAAAGATTTAGATTTATCAGGAGTTTAATTTTTTGTAAAAACAAACAATGCTGTCCCACATTTTCGTGTCATTACCAAAACACAAACAGTTTTAGTCTGTAGGCGGAGCTTTATTTTAGCCCCTGCATTTCAGAGCAGGAAGTGAGACTGCATCCCTAGCCACATGGTGAGCAGTTAGATCCCATAGTTTGGAACTAAATGTGTCTGAAAATCAGTGTGGAACATTAAGAATGGTCACTACCGAAACACAGATTTGTGTTTTAATGAAAAATATTATGATTTTATGTGTTTGCTAGTCATGTACTGGCTAGTGTTTCTGAGTTCTGCTTGAAATGAGCTAAAACCGTCACCAAAGCAGTCAATACCGAAACATTTAGTAAAGTTCCGGTAGTTACGATAGTTTCGGTGATGACAAGATGGAATGTATAAACATTTGTTTTAATAAAATAAACAAAATTAAGCCATAGGGTCACTCAAAGCTAAAGGAATTTAAGTCCAGACTGTGAGTTTAACAGTTCAGTAGAATGATCCATATTGTGATTATATGTTCATGATTATATGATAAAAAAAGGGGGAAATTGTGCAAATTCTCACCAAACGACAACTTTCAGGGCCTCACTTGATCAGCTGTATGCCATGTGGCCCACATCTTGACCCTATTTCATTCAAAAACCGCATAACCGAGGAGCCTGAAGCAGCAGGGCCGTCTCAGGGGGGGACATGTTTCACATCACACCCAGCACCCACTTTTACTAAAACACCACATCTGTGAGAAGGTCTACCTTCAACCAGATCTATCACCTTAAAACGAAAAAAATGAAGAAAAGAATGCACTACGAACCGCTAGCAAAAGTGGAACACCAACTTCCATCCTAAAATATATCAAACCGAGCAGAGAATCTGACATAGTTTCATAGTTTCAACAGTACAAGATTAGAGTTGGCCCGTGATAAAATCCCAACACATGTAGGTCATGGTTAAAGATCGAATAACTTCATATGAAAGCAGCACAGGCTCCGTCTTCATCTGGCTCCACGCACACACTCTCCTTCCTCCCATTTACAGCATCTCAAGAGCAACCAGGCATGTATATGAAACTACGCTAATACTATCAAAACAGCATTTGACCTGATTCAAACTGTTAGGAAGTCTAAATAACTAGAATAACAGAAAGAACGAGTCTTGAAAAATCATTAAAGGACATCCAACTTACTTATAAGAGCTCTAACTTATTGCTGCTTACAGTAATAACCTTCTTTATGAAAAAGTACAAAGAAATAAACAACTGTAGGCAAACAAATAGACTAAAATGGTTAAAAAAAAAAGGAAAAAAGTGCCAATTTATGTACGCACCATCGTCACATTCATAAGCTTGTTCATTCATTTCAAATTTATCGTTAAAACAGAACATGACGTCTAGATCCATCAGGTGAAATGAGCTACGGCGGCCGCTCACGGGCTCGTCGTCATAACTCAGCGAAATGAATCCACGAACTGAAATCAGTTAAACCCTGAAGATAGACGCATTATTCAGGGCGTGAGACACGGACGTTCATAACTCTCAAAGTCAAAGTTGAGATGACAGATGAAGATACATATGAGAGGATGTTCATGTACACTTCGTCTATATGATCTATCGTAATGTTATTCGATGCAGTATAAACCACTTCTACAGGATTTTCACCACTTATTCAGCATAAATTCACACTGTACACGTCAGGTGTGTGTGGCTTCTTTGATTTCGTGTCCTGGACTTCACGGTCAGGGCTGCTGGGGCACTCTCAGAAATGATGCATTAATAAACAATCACTATTTTAACCCATTTTCTGTCTAAAAGAACACATCAGATCTCTCACATACTGTCTTGTTTGTTGACAGTATTAAATAGGGGTGTGACGATACACAAGGTTCACATACAATATGTATTGTGTTTTTTGTAGCACAATACAATTTGAATACAGACAGGGACGCAGGAAGTGGGGGGTGCTGATGGGGTTGCGGCCTTCCCCGGTTTCAGAACTGCAACTGTTAACTCTCTTGTTATCTTTAAATGTACTAATATCTTTTAGACTTAAAGCTGATTTGACCCCAGCAATTTAAACCTCAGGAAAATTAGTATAATTAAAATTATTACTAAAGTTTGTTGTCAGTCATTTACTTAGAGATGTTAAACACTAAATGGGGTCAAATTGACCCCAGATATGATAGGGGGGGGTTAATAATAGTGATAAAAATAAAGGTGTTCTGAAATTTATAATAACTTGAATGTAGTGAAGAAGACCCACGTGTGGCCATGTTGCTAAAACACATGCAGGTTGGTCAGTTCTGACTCCCAAAGCAGCCTAATAGTACTTTTTAACCTAAAATAAATATTTATCATAATAATTTATATCTCTCACTCTGTGTGTTTCAGTGTTAAATCTCATTGTACACTCTTAAGAAAAAGGGTTATAGTACCAAAACAAGGTTCTTTGGCTTTTTTGGCACTATATAGAACCCTTTTCAAAAAGGCTCTATATAGAACCATCTACATTCTCCATCAATCTGAAGTACACTTTTACAATGCGAAGAACCATTCAATCATGCAAAGGGTTCTTTGAGTGTTCATGGTTCTATACAGAACCATATTCTTTATTAAAGAACCCTTGAACCATCATTGTTTAAGAGTGTACGACTGTCAACGTGACACAATCAGTTACCACACCACATATCAACTATCTGATTGGTCACCACTCAGCTCATTTGCATCTTAAAACAAGAATTATTATAAGAATTTAAAAAAAAAGTTTATTTAATGACTGAAAGTTCTGAAAGTTTGAAAATATTTGTCAAATGTTAGAGTATTTTGCCGTATTGTATGTTATCGCCATTGTATAATGCAATAAGCCACACCCATATAGGGAAAATACATGTAATTTTTATGTTTACATTTTAAATACATTGTTTCATTCCAAAAACACACTACAGTATATTAAGCAAAACAAAAAAGCCACTTTCTTACATTTTCAGATGTATTTGATAAATACAGTTTCATATATTTGTTTTCCAGATGGCAAAGCTGTGTGTTTAAAGTGATTTTACTCTGATTCATGCCTAACAACACCTCTGACCTGTGGTAAAATCACTGTAACACACAGTCTCCCGTGGCTTATTGCTTTAGTAGAATAAATGAGTCATTTTCTTAGAAGATAAATGCTTTTAATATATACACAACTCCAATTCCAATTAATGTCAGTCTGATATCACAGAACTTTGTGATTATTATGTCATCATAACCAGCCGTACTAAAATAAAATCAATAGAAATATGCGTGTATCGTCACACCCCTAGTTAAAAGTAACACGAATCATGATGAGTTAAAACAGCGCCTGTTTTTTTAACCCTTCAGTTTTGAGAGTGAGGGCTGTAGGGTGGATCGGCAGGAGAGCAGCAGGTGTTTAGAACAAGTCCTTCACTTTTTCCATTTACTTATTTATTTATTTCCGCTTCCGGAAGCTGTCCGCTCTAAGGTGGCATAGCGTGGACAGCCCGTCTCTCCGGCTAAAGGTGGGAGGGTGAAAAAAATAAAGTAAGTGGAGTGGACAGGGGGCACCATTCCGCCTGGCTGTGCTGCCCTCGACGTCCCAAGAGAAGAAAAGAAAAGCAGAAAATGGAGTGCGGAAGGAGGAGACATCGCGTCCCTTTATTGTCCACATCGGGGGGCCGATCACTTCTTATTTCCCACTTGTAGTGTTTCCAGCGACACGGCAATTAGGGAGGCTTCAAGTAAACTGGGCTTTTATTTCTCTTGATGGCGCGTGGCGGTCCGAGTCTGTTTGGATTGGGGGTGGGGGGGCCGGGGGATGGGGGGGTGGTAGGCTCACTGCAGCGTGTATATGCATGTTTGTAGTAACTCTAGACAGTCTGGAAGGCCTTGGTTTGGGCCGGGATCATCACCGGGGTGGCCCCCATTCTGGCCAGGTTGGCTGGGCTGAGTTTGGATGGGCTCGGTTTGGGGCTGTTTTGGGTCGGGTTGGGTTTGGGGGGATTTACCTGGGTGTAAGCAGGAGGGGCTTGGGGGAAAGTGGCCGGCTGCCCGTTCTCCTTCAGGGTGGCTGAGATGGGGGGCGGGGGACGAGGCTTGGGCCCCCGGGGGACGCTGCTGTGCACCATAGACTGAGTAGAGGAGGCTCCGGAGCGGGAGCTGCCCGAGCGAGATGAGGAGAGAGAGTTGGGCTTCACCAGCTTTGCTTTAGGAGCCTCTGCGTCCTCCCTGGAACACAGACAGAGGATTATTATCATTGTTATTATAATTATTATTATTATTATGAACTATATAGAGAGAAGAGGGGTAGAGACAGTTAAATAAAGACATTAAATAGTTTGGACAGTTGAGATTAAAGAAATGCTGTGGCTGTTTCAATCATTTTCATTAGCATCATTATTAGCATTATCTTTATAGCCTTATCTTTACAGCCCTGCGCTCAACTGATTTAAGCACACTGAAGACTGAGAGAGAGAGAGAGAGAGAGAGAGAGGAGAGAGAGAGAGAGAGAGAGAGAGAGAGAGAGAGAAGGAGGGGGAGGAGAAGAAGAGAGGGGGAGAAAAGGAGGGGAGAAAAGGAGAAAGAATGGCAAGGAGAGAGAGAGAAGGAGAGAAAGAGAAAGGGAAAGGGGATGGAAAGGGAAAGGCAGAAGGGGAGAAAAAAATTGAGAACCAAAAAAATGTGGAGAAAGAAAGAAAGAAAGAAAAAAAAGAAAGAAAGAAAGAAAGAAAGAAAGTGGGTCAAAAGAGAGTGAAACAGAAAGAAAGAGAGTAGTGAATGAGAGAGAGAGAGAGGGAGTAAGTGAATGAGAAAGAGAGAGAGAGAGTGAGTAAGTGAATGAGAAAGAGAGAGAGAGAGTGAGTAAGTGAATGAGAGAGAGAGAGAGAGTAAGTGAATGAGAGAGAGAAAGGGAGAGATCGAGAGAGAGAAAGAGGGAGAGAGAGAGAGAGAGAGAGAAAGAGGGAGAGAGAGAAAGAGGGAGAGAGAGAGAGAGAGAGAGAGAGAGAGAGAGAGAGAGAGAGAGAGAGAATGGTGAGGGCTGCCAGTTCGCTACCAAACTCCTGCACTGAGGAACCGTCTCGTGGTCGAGTGGCTGTCTGGACATTGCACGGTCAGCACTTCTCTGTATTGCTATAAATCACCCAATATCTGTAAAGCCCTGCGGTCCAGAGCTCTGGTGGGACACCGGCTCCTCCAGCACATGCAGGAGTAAATCCCCCTTGGCCCTGCTGCGCTCCATCATCGTTTCAGTGGCCTCGTGTGTGAACAGGGCGGACTGGGCGTTCTGCTCTCTCTCTCTCTCTCTCTCTTCTCTCTCTCTCTCTCTCTCTCTCTCCGCCTGCATTTTTGATGCTCGGACATCCTCAGAAGCTGCATAATTCATCCAGACACTTGCAAATAAACCCAGACGGAGACGCTTCACCAGAGAAAAACTGAATCGCCAGCCAGAGCATCAACAGTGCATCAGCGGCAAAAAAGGTCATAATTTGGCTTGGAGACTGAGGTCATCATGTTACAGAGACCTGCTGTACACTGACCAGTACAGCAATACAGTATGGTTTACTTAAACATTCTACACTGTTAGAAATAAAGGTTCTCTGCAGGTACTATTTATTTATCAAGGTACAAACAATGTAAATGTTCCCTCAAAGGTACAACAGTGGTTTTAAGGTCTGATTGTGAACCTTAAATAAGTTTTCCCAGGTGAAAAGTTCGTATTTGTACTTTTTCCGAATGTTTTAAAACAGAACAGTAAAATAAAAGCCTGGAGACGAGACGGGGTGTGTGGAGTCAGTACAGCTTAGAACATATCATTTCAATGGATTATGGTTCAGTTATGTTCCCTGACTAAAGGTACTGAGATGTACCCTTGAGGGTTCCAGTGACAAGAGTTAAGTACATTCTGAGAGTGTAAAAATGTACATAATGCAACAAGCAGTTATTGATGTAAGCAAATGTCTATGGTAAAACTGGTGACTACTATAAGTTACATTTAGAAAAAAAAAAAAATATCTGCTAGACCTGAGCAATAGGGCAGTTGATTAGCTAGTAACCCAATGACGATGCTTTAAAGACAAAAACGAGAATTGATAAAGATCTATAGAGGACTCATTTCAAATTTAAACAGCTTGTTAAATAACATTAAATAATATGTGTTATTTCCTTACATTACAGCCGTGGATTATTAGGGAGCATTAATAAGCCTGTCTCTGCTGTAGGTTCCTCAGAGTGTGACATACCATCTGAGGAAATTTCTAAGCATTTTCTGGTCAGCTTAGTCCCAGTGGCACGGATCTGGAGTTGTAAAATTATGAAAGTTGATGATACTTTTTGGTTTCCCACTGACATCTTCAAGTGCGCCACCACTATAATGATGGAAAACATCTGTTTTGTTGACCTTCTAGGTGAAAATAAGTTAATACATCCTTTACCAAGAACATACCCAAATATGACATTTGTCTGCCAATTTTAGTGAAGAATATCTGCTTATTTGCTGAATTTAACATGACAAAAACCACAAAAATTTGCCATAACTGAATGTTAAATTTAGCAAATAAACAGTAATTGTCTCTCAGGTCGACAACGTAGTATGAAACATTGGATGTAAAAGAAAAAACATCCTGGGTACACTGAATGCTACAGACTTACTTTTATTTTTTCCCAGAAGGGTAGCGTTTGCCATTTCAACGAGGGCTCCGGTTCAATCGTATCCTTTTCAGAAGCTTTGTAATCCAGCCTTGAACTGCACAGTCTCTTTAGATATTTTATACAATGAATCCATAATGGCAAATACAACGCTGAATGTCTTCTGTGATTATTTATCCTTTTCTCTGTGTTGAAAAGAGCTATTGTTGTTATTAACATGGCTGTCAACTGTCCACTGATGCCTTAGGTCAAGTCTGGTGACCAGTCAGAGGCTGTATTCCTGACCGGAGCAATGCTACCCTTTTAGGCAAAATGAAAGTACATCTCTAGCATGCAGCGTTCACGAAATATTTATTCTCTTATCTACGATGTCCTTTGATGTTGCCTACGACATCACCTAAAAAAGTGCTTATTTTCACTTAGCAAATCAACAAAATGTTTATTTGATCAGGACGCCCAAACACAAAGACGTAGTGTTGGAACTCACTCACTCGTGCATGTTTAGCAGTCTGAAGTTTCTCCATAAGGAGACACAAGCACTATTAATCAGAATGCCATGAGCTCACGAATGCAAATGTTTGCAATCACGATTTTAAAAATAACAGCTGAAGTTGTTTGTTACTCAGCTATTCAGAACTACATTGTTTACCGGATTTCGTTGGGCGTCTCCTCCTCTTCGTACTTCTTCTTCTCCTTCTTGCGGAAGACCAGCCACACTATGAGGATGATGAGCAGGACTCCAAAGGACACGCCCACCACAGCACCGGCCACCACACCCATCCCCCGCACATCTGGAGAGGAAGAAGGAGCATGGTGACATCGTCTCTCTCTCTATTAGCCATTCCAATACCTCCCACACATACAGTCAAATTTGCTTCTTTAGCCTTACACTGGAGCTACAAGGCTAATGTAGCTAACAAGCACTGTAAGTTTGTGTCCACCAGTTAGCATTGTATAAACTGCGATTGTTCAGCAATTTACACCATTTTTCCACTTATCCCAGAAGTAGATAATCAGTCGAGACTTGTTTGGTGTCCAAATTTTGCTTCGTTAGTTTAGAACTGGAGCTACGAGGCTAATGTAGCAACATTAGACTCAGGAAAACGTCCTTCACATGTTCTTATTAAAGAAGGCTGAGAGGAAGACGTCGTGTTCTGAGACACATAAGCTGGACGTCCGTCCCACCGCCGTCTTTTAAAGCTCAGAGCATAAACTTCGTCTCATCCTCAGACCAGTCTCTATGGCTATGACCTGACGAACATGCAGAACGTACTTAAACGTTCCGATAGGGAATGAAATCAGATACAGGAGTTTGCATGGATATTAGTCTTGTATTTAACGGATTATTTACAGAATTACCCACCAAACTGTATTCCGAATGGCCTCAATCAGACTAATCTATTCCGATTGAGGTGTATACATGGATGTATTCTATTCCGATTGAGCTATTAGTCTGATTATTAATGGATTATCAGGCTGTATGTAAACGTGGCTAACTGACTACACTTGCACTAAGGGAGAAAACTCTAAACTGTACCTTTAATACACATAACAGACACAAACAGCATCCTCCAGTCACACAGAACACACATGAACATACAGTTAAAACCATCCAGAGAGGGATAAAGTACAGTGGGAGCAAGAAGCAGTAATTTATGCTCAAATATCCGAACGAGCCCCCATGCACTGCATTGCAGATACTGTACCTAAAGCAATACATCTCCCAGCACCAGGAGAATTCTTCAGCAAACACAACAAGCCATTAATCACGCCACTGTTGCCACGATTTTCTTTGAACAAAGTGCCGTATTTCTTTGCATGAGTAAGTTTCTTTCTCGTTCCCCCCAATTAATGTTTTCTCGTTAATTCCATCTCCCATAAGTGTAATTATGCAGGGAAAAAGCTTTGGACTTCACTGGTGGATAAACATGAATCAACGAACAAAACAAGAAAACAAGCCGATTAATTTTTTCTTTGGATTTTAAAAGTATGCTGATGAATCATCCTGCTTAACAGAGCACACATACGCGGAAACTTGCTCCCAGAAGGACGAGCGCTTCACAAACGTGTTCAAACCAAAACCTTGCTCTTAATGCGGCACCACGTTGGCCTTCTTTTGTCTCGCTGTAATGAGGCGGTGCGAAGAACTCAAAACAGACGCATGTGGAGAAAAATCCAGCACCGAGTTCTTTTAATCAGTTTGTGATCATCAATCAGTTTGTGATCATCAATCAGTTTGTGATCATCAAATCACAGAAGGCATTTGTTTGTGATCAGAGGAAGGAAAACCACGTACAGGTTTGTGTCTCCTTGTATATGAACACCTTTGTGGGCGATATTAGGGACGCACAATGATATCGGATTCATATTGGTATCAGCAGATAAATGTTCAAAAAAATTAAATAATAGACTTTGAGAATAAAGTCGTAATATTTCAAGAATAAAGTTGTATTTTTTAGAATAAAATCGTAATATTTTGAGGACAAAGTTGTAACATTTTAAGAATAAAGTCATATTTTTTACAATTCAATTGTAATTTTTTGAGAAAGAAGCCGTAATATTTTAAGAATAAAGTCATATTTTGTAGAAGAAAATCTGAATATTTTGAGAGTAAAGTCATATTTTTTAGAATAAAATTGTAATACTTTGAGAAAAAAAGTTGTATTATTTTGAGAATAAAGTCATAATATTTTGATAATAAAGAGAAGCTGGTAAATATCTGACTCAGTTTCATACCACTGAAGAATTAGGGGTGGGTGATAATAAATAATTGCCCCCCCTCCTCTTTGACAGCATATGATTCCCTAAATGTAACTAAAGCCCAGCAGTGAGGAGCTGAACTTTACCCTCCTCTGCTGTCACTGCAGACTGGCAGGGTCGCCTACAGAGCAGCGCTAGTAGCTGTTAATGAAGTGATGCTCTTTTTATTTGAGGGTCCCATTTCATAGGGAAGATTTCAACCACTACCCCTTGTAACTCAGTTCCAAGATGACGCTTGAAAACAAGGGATAGGGGTAGAAATAAGAAATCGGATTGGGCCTTTGACCCCAGCAACCAAAAGCTAATCTTTTTGAAATAAGAGCTTCATTTTTGAAAAAAAATACATTTTTCTGTAGGGCACTGGGTCTCCAGAAAACCAAAATATTTATATTTTCATCATCCTGGGGACATTCAACCCCCAAAAGAGCTAAATACATGGTCAAAGATACACTCACAGTGGATTTTGACCTCCACGGTGCAGCTCTCCTCCCCCACGTCGTTGCTTGCTGTGCATTTGTAGACTCCGGCACTTTCTCTGGTGAGGTTCCTCAGCGTCACAATTTCCGGATTCTTCAGATCTAAACAGCAACACAATTAATGTTTACTCAGAACATAGAAGCATCATCTGTTACAAGAGCTGCTGAAGTGCCAGTTATCACAGGCAATAATAAAACCAAAAACTCCAGATTCTAAATGGATTTCAATCCACACCACTTTATTGGTTGAATACTGTTTACATTTGATGGTTATTATTGTGTGTACTGTTTTGTTTTGAGAAAAGAAAGGCAGATTTTTGGCATATTTTGGATATTAAAACTGAAAAAAGTGAGATTCAAAACCGTTAACATCATACAGAATGCAAATCAAATGTAAAATCAACTCATTATGTAATAACTATGTAATTAATCATGTAATAATTAAGTAATAAGTATTGTAAGATGGATTTCTATAGGTTAGACTCTAGTGAAATATGTAAGTAATTACACCACTCAGGCAAATGTAATTATGCAATGACATTTAAGTAGTATTTGCAAAATAACGAAAGCTCTAGATTCACTGTTGAAGTGTATTCCCTCCTGAGTGCTGTATGGAAGTTGCACATTAGTTCCACATACGGAGCAACTCACACCGGAGCTACTAAAAGAGGCTAATTGAGGAGCGGCAGAGCATGGGGCGGTGGGGGACGGGAAGGGGGGCTAATGCAGCTGATGTAAATTAAATTTGAGGCCGCTTGTTGTGCTAAATAGACCCCGTGGAATCATCATCCACAATCTTCGTCCTCCAGAGACGAGTTGCGTAGCTGGATTGCAGCGAGTTGTTGGGAGATTTCCCTTTACGCATTTGAGTCTGACCCGAGTGGAAGCAGGAGCAGGATTAAGGTTTTAGATGCGATTGCATCATGTTGCCGCCAAAACGTCAGCATAAATTTATGAAATTAGACTTTTCAATTTGAGAAGAGGAGGAAATGTGGGCTAACATCTCAGTGCATTCAGTGGCAATTTAAAGTGATGGTTCAGCCAAACATGCACAGTTTCCTGCTTAGCTCACACACAGTGGACTAACCAAGACATCAAGATGTACGAAGTTTGTTTCTTTAGCGTTCCACTGGAACTACAAGGCTAAAAAGTCATGGGAGCTTGTAACTCTCCATTAATGCTAACGTTTTATTTGAGGTCTACCAGAATGGGCACTTCATAATAAATGCATAAGCATCGAACAATATATTTAAAAAGCAATATTTAAGCATACAGCTGATGTCAGTAGACGCAAGAAGATCTAATGTTACATGGAGTAAATAAGATTGTATTGACACAAGGACCCTTACCCTGCATTCACACCGGCAGCGATGCGACATGACAAGGCGGCCGGAGGTTATTCATTTTCAATGGGGCTGGCAATTTCTGGTGACAGAAGGTGGTGTGAATATTGCCAATTACCAATAGGAATTGAGCATTGAGCAGCGTAGTATGCGCTTTATCTCCGCCACTGTGAAACGATATGCTCCTTTTTTGGTTCCTACTACAGGTGGAATAACGGTGGTGCTGCCGATACCATTTTCCACACAAACTGACTGCACAGACACAGGGATTTCTAGCGGGAACACATCTGATTTGTGTTTGGCATCAGTGAAACCATGGCAACCACCAGTCCGCTCGAGTTCAGAAATGCCCACAGGCAATGAGTGACCGGCGATTTGGGCGACAAGAGGCGAAAAGTCGCTGCCGGTGTGAACGCAGGGTTAATGTAAAGTGACAGACATTTCATTTATAACACTGTTATGAAGCATCATTCTCAGGTGATGGAACCAGATGCCTCGTTAAGGGCATCATGTTTTAGATCTTTTCCGATCCTCTTGAATTTGAGTGACAGTTTTCATACATATTTTCTCATACGCATGAATATCGTCACTGTCCAAAGAAAAACATCTCCAAGATAGTAACTTTACAAGAGAAGACAGAAATGTTGGTAACTTTAATGCAAGTCATTGGATAGAGACTTTATTCAAAGTCATTCTGGTGCGTTTCTATTGGTCCAATCGTCATGAAATTTTTATACAATGAAAAGAACACATGCCGTGTTGAAATAGTGTGGAAAAATACAAAACGACAAACTTGGAGATACATGTTTTTCTTTGGACAGGGATGATATACATGTTCCTGTACTTGAGTAAAGGTAGAAATGCCTTTGGTAAAATATTACTTCGCTCAAAGTTCCATCTTTGAGTACAAAAGTAGAAAATTAAGCTTTTTAATATACTTAAATATCAAAATTACAAGCACTGTGACAGTTATTATACTTGTAATTATATATATATGTTATATTATTTTGATGAACAGTTTCTATTAAGGTGGCCTGTGTGGCTGCAGGCTTGAGTCTCCTTTAAAGGAATTGTTCTGTTATACTTTAACTCAAGCATATCATCGCCTTTGGGTTTTTACCTTTTTTACATAATTTAAAAATGTCAGTTGGCCTTCATGTTAAAATTTCATGATGAACAGATAAAAACGACTCAAAATTACTTGGAAAAAGTTTTATTCCATCGACCTCAAAAGAAAGTTTTTGTCTTTCCAATGTAAAGTTATGATTTTTGAGGTTTTATCGTGATCGTGACTGACATATAGCATGATAACTTGAAATGTACCTTTATGACATTGTTATAAACTGAACAAATGTCCTAATTTACAGCTTCTTATATCAATATAGTATCAGTTCACTTCATAAAGCATGTCCTTTTGCGATTACTGACACAAGCTTTTTCTAAATATTCAAGTATTGCTTTATAAATATGTTATTAAATGTCTATGCATGTGTTATAAAGTCTCTATGTAAGTAATGAAGTCTATTTAAGATTACTAAAGAACTCAACATGGTTTGAGTAAAGTCTGTGATGATTCACGCATGCCGTTTACACAATGCTAATTGGTGTATATGAGCTTCCATTAGTTGTTAGCTACATTAGCTTTGGCGCTCCACTGCTAAGCAGACACTGAACATGTCTTGGCTGATTGACTTCATTTGGGGTTATGCGGGGGGAGTTGGGGTAAAAGATTGCCTTAAAATGTCCACTGAACTACTGGAGGCTGGAAGAGCTTACCCAGGAGAGCGAGAGGGGGCAGTTTCCCCACGTATTTGCCCTTGTCCAGCACCCTCTCCCATTTGTAGTGAATGGGATCAGAACCGTCTGCAGATTTACAGCTCATCTTCACATCACTGCCTTCCAACAGCCGGCCCTCCATCCAACAGCGAGGCTTCGACGGTTTTACTGTGCAGAAAAAAACGAAAGAAGGCCTATTCAGCAAAGTCATGCTGTACATCAGTGGTCACCAGGCCTCCTCCTACAGAGTTTAGTTCTGCATCTAACACGCTTAACCAGCACTAAGACATCTGATCCAGCCAATTAAGGACTTCTGGCAGACTGAGGCTGCAACTAGACTCCGCTGGAAGGATCTCTAGGAGCAGGAATGGTGACCACTGGAGGACATAATCATGTTTAAAACAGTAAACAGAGAATGAAAACAACTTAACACACACATCATGTAATCTCTTTCTGCAGGCCTACAGTGGCCATATGGAGCCCTGCTGGTGACATCCCCTATAAATAAAAATGACGCGTGGCCACAAGTTAGTAAGGTGTGGGAACAAAATAAAGAACTTGTGGCCGAGACTTAGTAAGGTGTGGGAGGAGTCATGGCCACCACTTAGCAAGGGGCCATGGGAACAAAATAATGAAGTCATGGTCACGACTTAGTAAGATGTGGGGATGGGATTCTAACGCGTGGCCATGACTTAGTAAGGAATGGCAACTATATAATAAAGCCATGGTCACGACTTAGTAAGGCATGGGAACTAAATAATGAAGTTGTGACCACGACTTAGTTAGCAGTGGGAACTAAATAATGAAGCCAAGGCCACGACTTAGTAAGATGTGGGGATGGGATTCTAACATGTGGCAATGACTTGAAATGAGATCTTAATGCATGGCCACGACTTAGTAAGGCATGGGAACTAAATAATGAAGTCGTGGCCATGACTTAGGAAGGTGTGGGAACGAAGTACTGCAGTCATAGCCATGACTTAGTAAGGCGCGGGGATGAGATCCTAATGTGTGGTCACGGCTTAGTAAGGTGTGGGAACTAAATAATTAAGTCATGGCCACGACTTAGTAAGTGTGGGAACTAAATAATGAAGTTGTGGCAATGACCTAGTAAGATGTGGGGATGGGATCCTAACATGTGGCCATGACATAGGAAGACATGGGAACGAAGTAATGAAGTTGTGTCCATGACCCTAGGAAGGTGTGGGAACTAAATAATGAAGCCGTGGCCACAACTTGGTAAGGCGCAGGGATGAGATCCTAATGCGTGGCCACGACTTAGTAAGGCGTGGGAACTAAATAATGAAGTCAAAGATCAAAGAATCTTGTGCGATTAACACAACAAAAATTAGCATTTAAACACATTAAAATATCTGTTATTAATGTCTTCTTTTTCATTCCCTGTACCCTTTCTAACTTCTAGACATGATGGTAGTCCTGGAGGGCCTGCAGGTGTGGCCTCCAGACCACCTGGACACCTCTACCTTGAGTTTTAGGTTCTAACAGCACATAATTCACTCAAAACATGCACACAGTCAGCTAGAGCAGACTCCCTTCAGCCACGTCCTGTCTGCTCCGGGAACACCTGTGTGTCCAGGACTGCTTTCCTCAGAGGCGCCATTTAATGCTTGCCTGGTTCCGCAGTGGCCATTCGATATGAACGTAAAAGGACCCCCACTTCGCCATTAGCCCGTGCTGCATCACCAATCACCTCCCACCCCACCGCCCCACCCTCCACCACCTACCCGCAAAGCCCTTCCACCACAGCCATCAACATCTGCTCCGGCTGCCGTTTTCTGCTGAGTGCGGAGAACGGAGCGTGGCGCTTCCAGGCGCTCACTGCAGGATGCAATTAAAGGAATGGAGCAGGCCTGGGGGGGTGGGGGGTGGGGGTGCCTTTACATCTCGTCCCGCTGTCAGGATCACTTACGGCGCTCGGAGGAGGCGCCCGGGCCGGGGCCTCCGCCAAAGCCATTATCTCTGTGTTGAACAAGACAAATGCTAATGTTTGTCCCGCCGAATCGAAAGTGTCGTCGCGAAGCTGCGGGCAATTTGTACAAATGCATGCGTAAATTTGCAGCGCGCTCTTTTAAAACGTCTTTATAGAGAGCGCAGGGGAGCCAGCGTCCTGCAGCGGCAGCATCTAAAGACGTCCTGCTGAAGTTTATTTGGTCCACAAATCGGTGCTGCCATAAGAAAACCTCAGATCGCTGAAACGGTAACTTTATACAACTTAAAAAAAAGTGGTTCTGTGAGGTTTTCAAGTACAAGCAATGGTTATATATAGAGCCATGACAACTTAAAGAACCATTTGAATGCACAAATAGTTCTTTTTGTGGTTATACGGTTCTCCCTGATGGTAAGCCAGATGCATATGGTTCTTAACAGGGCCCTTATCCTACATAACGTAATAGTCATAATTCATTCTTACAGTATATGATCATTTTCCAACCTCTCTTTATCCCATAGAATTAAACAGGCTCTTTTTGTTACTATGCCTTTAAGACTGATATACTTAAATGGCCTGTTCTGATTGGCTGGCCTGTATTGTGCCTCATTCAAAAAGCTGTCTGAGCTGAGACACTCCTTATAACTTCAGTGTGCATGGGCGGGGCTAAACTGCTGTAGGCAGTAAAGGTAGGTATATTCAAATGTACTGATTCTTCAAGACATTACAAAAACAATTCAAAACAGGCTGTTTCTGTAAGCTGTTTGTCTGGACTGAGGTGTGAATGGTACGTTCTGAAACTTATATCATATAGTATCATATCATATTTTTAAAAACTTGTTCTATACACCATAAAAAAATAACGTTTAAGAAAACTAAAGTAGATTTTTTGTTGTGTTAATTTATTATTAGAGGTTCCATTAACTCAAAACTTTAAAGCAGCCTGGTTACTTATGTTAAGTTCTTTTTTACAGAACCATAAAATGATCACACTGGTAAGCGTTTAGAAAAAGGAACTTTGTTCTACCATCTGCTAAGGTAGCCTGGAAAAAAAAAAAAGATTTTTAATTTGTTTTATTTGTCAAAAGATTAAAAAACCCAAATATTAATGAGGTTTTCTTATCTTTAGATGAGAGAACCTAAAATGATGTGCACACTGCAAAAAATATGGCAGGTGAAAATATCTTAAATCTAGTCAATATATTAATATTTCTCAAATAGGATTGTTGTAAGATTATTATTATTTTTATTCTAGACATTTTACTTGTTTTAAGTCATTTTATCTATTAGAAGTATTTTTACAATTGGCATTTTTTTTAGAAATAATAATTTTCCTTAACTCAAGAAATAATACTTGAAACAGGCATCATTATCTATTAATACACAACAGAGACAATTTCTTAATAAAATTACTTGCCTCAGATAAAAATGTCTAGAATTAGACTTTTTAATAAAATTGTAATCAACTCTTATTAATTATTAAACAGTCTCATAATGAGAAATATAAGACTGACTGGATTTAAAGTGGCACTGCAGCCAAACTGTAGTATTTAACCATTACTACTTTCGTTGCAAACATGCCTATTTGCCCCCTACAGCAGTGCCACTTTAGCCTCTAGAGTGAGATTTTACAGGTTAAAGACTAAAATAACCCCTTCTGATGATGCAGCGTGAAGGTAAGAGGAACTCCTGAAAAACTACAAGAACTTTGGGGTGGATCCATGAGGGCAGGAGGTTTTTTTCTCCTAACT
This sequence comes from Colossoma macropomum, assembly GCF_904425465.1. Lineage (NCBI taxonomy): Eukaryota > Metazoa > Chordata > Actinopteri > Characiformes > Serrasalmidae > Colossoma > Colossoma macropomum. Next base: position 5,234,187 of record NW_023494804.1, read on the forward strand.
AGTGTTACGACTAATGTAGAGGAAGGTTAATGTTGCTAAAGTTACTGCTAGGAAGCTAAACATCAAGTCTGTATCTATTAGCCTCTGTGCTAGCAGTGAAAATTTCTTTATTACAGCAAGGGGGGTTCCCAGAGATTATATATGTAAGCATAGTGCATGCTGGGTATTGTAGTGAGATAAAATATGGACACAATATAGGCTAGTTTTAGCCAAGATTGCCCATTTGCAATGTTTTGACTTGTGAAGATATCATTTTTTACATTGCCAGTCAAAAGTTTGGACACACTGAAATGGTTTGTCATCTTCAGTCTTGAACGGTTGAGCTTTGTTTGAACTTTAACAAAAATTTGTTTGTTTTAAATGCCGTCCTTACAAGTAGTTTTCCAACAAGAACAAATCTGTATCGTCTTCAAGCCTGTTGGAAAAGCACCCGAGAAGGCTCCTCCTTGAGAGAAAATGCTTTGTTGGTCACCACATAATATCACGTTTCACTGTTTTGATTGACATCTTCGGTAATGTGGAAAATTGTAAAAATAAGAAAAAGCCATTCTGAGTAATTGTGTCCAAACTTTTGCCTGGTGCGACTCTAATGCTGTTACATCAAAGCACGAGTATCATTAAAACCTCTCTCTTTTTGCTAGCCATAAGCTGAGTGACATTCCACTGCACAACAGCTTCATGATGCCAAGGGACAATATCCCTGTGCTATTTTTGGCCCCACGACTGGGTGACACAGGCATCTGTCACGTCCTTCTCCGTCCACGGGGCCTGGAAGAGGACTTCATTAGAGGCGGAGTGCGATGGGCCTGCGGACTCACCGAGCACGATGAGGTTGACCGTGTTCCAGTGGTACTTTCCCCCATTCTTGACCTTGCAGCTGTATTCTCCTGAGTCGCTGAGCGAGAGGTCGCTGATCATCAGTGAGGCGTCCCCTTTGAGATAGTCGCCCGCCAGCGACAGCCGGCCCGAGTCGCCCTCGTTGGGGTCGTAGGTGCGGCCCGCAAAGTACGTGATCACCTGGTGGGAGAGAGGAGGATGTTTGGTCTTTCCAGACACCAGCGCTCTGTCTCAAAACAAGTACTTGCATAATGTATAGGGATATGCAATGGATACAGTTCTTGACTTGACATAGCTTGAATTAAGTCTGAATATTTATAATGCAGAAATTTTTTAAAAACATAATGTACACAAAGTTTGTGAATAATTGCTGTAAGTTTCACTTTAGAACCTGAGTTTCTTTTTTTGTTGCTGTTAGCTGTATAACCTTTAGTTTACTAACTATCAAGCAAGCTTTTCTTTTTGGATTTTTTCCAATGTTCTCCCCAATTTAGTGCCACCGCATCTTTTTGAGCTGCCGCTAATGCAACATCATTGGACAGCTGAACGCACTTGGAGAAAAGCGTCAACTGCCATTTCTGTTATGTCAGCTAATAGTGCCGCCTGCACTGGCTAGTATCATGCTGAGTCATGGGGGATATGGAGGGCCATCCAACCCACCCAGAGAGAGCAAGGCCAATTTGGACCCCCAGCCACTGCTGTAGCATCACCGGTCACCGGGGATCAAACTTGTGATCTCCTGATGATGGGGCCAACGCTTAGACGGTTGTGCCACTCTGGAGCCCCCAAAACAAGTTGTGCCACCATGGATAACAGATGCCAGCTTAGGTAGGTAGAAATTTAAAATTTAAACATTCAAAGCAGTTTAGAAATAAAAAGTTTATGGTGAACATTGATTTTTTAAAGTACTTTCTTTGTATGGAGGATATTTGGGCATGATTCAGTAATGTGAGGTACTGCATGGTAGACAGTGGGTTAAGCTAGTGAGTCATAGTAGAGGTCTACTACCTGACCCATAACTAAATTTTGCGCACTCTCACATATTTTCTGTCTTCCTCTCACTCTCTGGCAACATCACAGTCTATAGCTGATTTCAGAATAACTCCGGAGTTTGAGAAGTGGGTGAACATTCTTCTGAATGAAACTATCTCACTCACACTTAGGTTTCCCCAAAGTACTTTTACAGTAGCAGCAGTAGCGTGAGGAACTTTAGCCCAGTGGGCCTAACAGTTGATCAGATGAGAGTGGATGCTGTTCTTTGTTGGTATGATCAACAATTCCACACAAATACACTGATAATAAATACTGTTAGTGTATTACAGATGTTTGTCCCGGCATGATATATTTTGTCGTTCAACACAAGAGCTTAGTAACAAAGCAAAGCTATGTAAATTGTGTCTGGGATAATTCGTCTTGGTTGGTGCATGCGAGCAGGTTCGGAGTGGGTTTCAATTTAGCAGCACCAGTCGGTCCTGGTTGGGTCACGGGTACAGGTCAGGTTTGGGCTTCAATTTCATACCCTTACAGTATTCTAGTTCATAATTTGGAGCTGACAAACAGGTTAAAACCCACAAAATCTCAACTGCAGGGTCCAGGATCTACTACTTGAACATTTTCAGCTATTCCCTGCACCAGTACATCTGATCCTGGTCAACAGATAATTATCAAACCCTTCAAGAGCTGGATCAAATGTGTTGGGGTAAGCAATACTCAAACCAGTGCAAGTGTTGAACCAACTGCCCAGAGCAACTCTTGAGTACCCTCCACATTTTAGTATTTTCCTGCTATAATGGGGATTTCCCACCAGGCAGTGCAATATGGAATAGTATGGTTACTCAGAACTATCCGTATACCTGTTTGCGGTGTTCTGGTTTCCATCGCATAACAGTACTGCAAAAGCAGGTTCTCTTTAGCTTGTGTGGTCACATTGTTTCTTTTCAAATGGTGGTCATCTGACTTCAGCAACGACTGCGTTTGAACAATCGTGGCTTGCACCATTTCTAGCTCCACTTACACTTTCCAGTTTGGCATGCTTTGTACCCTTCGAACAAGAAGGCTAACCAAATTCAGCACAGGTACTCAGGTACGATATGGATCATTTGGCAGTGGAAATGATGACAAAATGCCTGACCACAGATTTGTAGCTGTGCTACACCGTGTTGGATTCCCGGTGGAAAAATGCCATAAGACACCCACTCAGAAAGGCCTTGCCAATCATCGATTAGTTGGATCAGGTGCATTTGAGCAGGAAAAACAGGGCTAGGTTTGAGAACCATAGGCCTAGAAGATGTCAGAGTGCACTGGAAGAGGCAGTGAGTGTGACGCTCCTAGTGGACAGACAGGGGGCATGTGCGAGTCACACGGAAGGCCTGCAGTGGGTGTGCATTAAGTGCTGATGCCACGGTGAATCATCGTTCCCCGCGCCGGGTTATGTTTGACTTTTGGTGTCCCTGGCACGCGCTACCTACAGTTCAAGCGCCGAAAATACTGCAGCACAGCTATTCCGCACATGCTGACCTTTTCACTGATAAGCACTTTGGATTTTTTAGCCCTTTATCACCCCAAAAACCACAGCTCCTAACTGCGAGGGAATGGGCGCTCATTGTGAATCTGCTTGCGAATGCAAGGCACAGGATCCTAAAATATGTCAAAAATTCACAGCCCTACTACATAAGATGTGAGATATAGCTTCCAGAAACATGGCTTTGACTGTCTGGAAAAAATTACACTCTGCCATGCAGAGCAGAGCACGACAGGGGCTTCGCTTGAGCTAAAGGCGGAGGCTGGACTTTTCCTGCCTGCTGCAGTGTGTCAGATTGGCCCTGGGGGAATGACTTGGACACGGGCCAGATTCAAATGAAAAACTTGGTACCTCTGCCAATCCTACATCGTAAAATCAGAAAAGTAATGCGAGGAAAAAGCAGCACTGGGCTAAAAATGAACAAAGCTGCTAGTGGTGGGCGGATTTCACAGTTCCGCAATATGACATGTGGACCTGAATCAGTTTAGGCAGAGATTGTCTGTCATTAGGGACGTCCTGAGTCGGAATATTTTAAATTATTCCAATCATTTGTTAAGGCTGTTTTAACCCATTGTCCTCTATTTATACCACTGTTGTAGAAGTGACAGCAGCAGTGAGGTATGTTTTCAGAAATTAAGAGCATCCGAAATAGCCAGAGCATTCAAATGGTCATGATCTGATTACAGCCATTATCAGATTTCAAGAAAACAGCATTTTTCAAGAAATCCAATAAACACACCTGGATTTTAGATGTGAACTCAGGTTATTCAGCGAATGTATATCGTAAACAGAGCCAGATAGAGAACAATCGAAAAAATTGAACACCTCGACTTAAAGGAATTAAGCAGAATAATCACTGTATGCAAATGAGAACAGTGTTTTGCATGGTGGTGGCCAATCAGAAAGTTGAAGTGTATCTCTTGATAAAGAACAAAGTTTGCTCCCAGCAATTTCTTTGTTTAGAACCAAAGTATGTTGAGTCTGGAGTATCAATTACAAGCAAAACACACTGCAACACTGGAGGATGATAAATCAATGAGCAGCAAACTAACAGAAGCAACAGCAAAGTGGAGCTCCAGTTCCCCTCGACACAAGACATAACGAAGCGAGAGGCTACAATTACGGAGGAGTTGGAACCTGCGGTGAGAGTTTCTTTCTAGACCTCAGGGATGGAAATTAGAAACGTTCACCCTATTTTCATGTTCAGGTTCATGTAGAATTATTAAAGGTAATAAATACACTATGCTGAAGCTTGTTTAGCTGTAACAAAATACACTGCTTTTAAAATGACAATCTTTAGGGTTAAATTTGAGCAAAAAGGACAACTGTTTAACAATTAATCATAATTAACTATGCAAACTGAATGCAATTAATCACTTTTTGTGTTTTTTAGATTTAGATAGCTATTAAGTTTGTATACTGCAAGTTTTTCAAAAAAAATATAGTACACAAATTGGTCAGCCTGCTACCACCACCATGTTTCGGCGCTGCTTATATTCGAGTACAGGCTAAAGGCTAATGCTATACATATTATATAAACACTTATGTCAGCTAATGCTTTGATTAATATTTTACAGAATTTAAAAATATCAGCTGCCTTTTACAACGTTTTTACAGTTTACAGGGAATTCAGGAATAGAAATTCAATTCATTCAAAATTAAGAAAGTTTTTTCCTTCTCCAGCAAAGTTGGAGATGCAAGGTTGTGTCATGACAATGTTGACACAAGTAGGCTAATGAATGTTTTTCAGGTGGTGCTACTGGAGGTTCTGAACATTTTTCTGGGGGTGCCAGGACCCCCCCATCACCACCTGTGATCTGCATTATTGGCAAAATAAGATTTTTTATTGCTTTTATCAGGTTTAGACATGTGAACATACTCAGTGTTTCACATGCAAAGTGTTCTCACCACTTTCTGCTTGGCGTTGGGCTTGACCAGAAGCCACTCGATGTCCAGCAGTGAGGTGTCGCCCTGCCATAGCTGATGGTGGCAGGGCAGCGTGGCGTTGTCACCCACCACTCGCTTCATCTCCGTCTGCCCACTCACATGTAGCACACCCAACACTGCTGAGAGAGAGATATAGAGAGAGAGAAAACAAAAAGAGGTTGAGTGCATTGGTGCAGAGTCAGGCCTCAGAGAGCAGGGACAATAACTGCTGGTCTGAGCAGGACAGGAACACTAAAGGGCTTTGGCTGGTTTTAGTGCCGGATGGTGGGCAATGCTGCTGGATTGGCCGCATTAGAGAGAGGCGTCTGAGGGATTTGCAGTGGCGGGGTCTCGGCGGAGGGCTGATACCGTACCGCAGGCCTGAGCTCAAAGGCCCGGGCACAGCATCATTTTAATGCTCTGATCTTCTAGAATTGGAAGCAGATGATTGCGGCTGAGGGACCAGGCTGGGTTCAGAAGTCCAACAGCAGCCACGCAAAACTATCCATCTATTCCTCTGCCATAAACTCCTACAGGAAAAAGCATTTTTACAAATGGCTGTAATCATTCCGCACTGAAGAGTAAATCACCCCAAAACCACAAGCAATAAATACGCTATCAGAGAGTTTGAGAGTCATGGAGTTCATTGTGGCTGCTGATGTTTTTCCTTCGCCCTTAAAGCCCAAGAGAACCTTCATTTGCAGCTACTTTCTATTTAGGTTAACGATGGTGATGATGTGAGCATTCCAAGTTTGATTAATTTTCCCCAAAGTCATTCCCACTTGAACAGTATTACTCTCTTTACGTCTGATCAATTAATTAAACCAAGGTTACAGACAAATACAAACTAGCAAGCAAAAAGGAAACTAGAGAGCAAAAGCAAATTAGCAAGTGAAATCAAACTAGCAAACTAGTGACGCTACTAGAAAAACAGGCATTGTTGTGCGCTGGATGCTGGTATCCAGGTTAGCAGCAATGGAAGTTGTTATGCTGAACACCAAAACTAGCATAACCATGCTGGATAACCAGCTAAACCAGCACCAGACCAGCACCTGTTCAGCATAAACAAGTATAAACCATTCTAGACCAGCAAGGAATTTTTCAGCAGGGGAGTGAAAACAAATTAGCAAGTTAGCAAGTTAACTAGCAAGTGAAGGCAAACTAGCAAGCAAAAGCTAAGTGAAAGCTAAAAAGTAAGTAAAAGCTAATTAGCAAGCAAAAGTTAACTAGTGAGTGAAAGTAAACTAGCAAGTAAATACAAACTAAAGGGTAAAAGCTAACTAGCAAACAAAGGCAAACTAGCAAGCAAAAGCTAAGTGAAAGCTAATTAGGGAGTGAAAAGTGAGTAAAAGCTAATTAGCAGGCAAAAGTTAACTAGTGAATGAAAGCAAACTAGCAAGTAAATGCAAACTAGAAGGTGAAAGCTAAGTGAAAGCTAATTAGGGAGTGAAAAAGACTAACTAGAAAGCAAAAACGAACTAGCGAGCGAAAGCTAATTCACAAGCCACAGAAATAGCTTAGCAGCGTAGCTTGTTTCTTCAGTCAAACTTTAACTCCCCCAGTCACATGATACCACAAGCATTAGGAGGGCGAAAGCAAACACTCCTTCGAGTGCAGCGCCACCTCATGGACCTGGATTTCCTGCTGAAAAAAAAAAAATCGAAAAACCATTAAAAGTTTCTGGTGGTGTCCAATAGCCACTAACGGTATTTTGAATGTTCCTGATGGGTTGATATCACAATCTAAAGGACTGTAATGGTTAACAGGTGTTCTGAGACTGGTTCTAGAGCAGGAAACTACTGGTAACCACTAAGCCAATTCCCATTAAAAGGCTTTCATCCTTATTGTTTCCAATGGTCTTTTTTCAACAGGGTTGTAACTCACTCACTCACTCACTCACATTGAGCAGGTTCAAGATCCTCCACAAGGTGGAGCTCAAGCAGCTTTTAGTGCTTAATTAGAGTGGTGTGTTGCATCCGTGACACTGTGTTCCCATGTTAGCTTTGACAAATCTGGTTTTTACTCTTTCTTACTCGCACTCCAGTTATGATAATGATCGTGCTACATATAAATTCCTTGCGACCCTCTGAACCTCAAGCAGTACCATGAGTGTAACCCACGATCCTGATTGAGGTGACCCAGTGCCTCAGTGCCATGAGATAGAGCCCTTTCAGCTCTGAGCCATTACCTGCTTTAATTCCGCTGCCGTGATATACCTCAGCCCCAATGGCTATACGTAATTAGAGCGACCTGGCGTGAAGAGAGTGGGATAATTGCTAACGATTGCTCAATCAAGGCCTAATTACATTAGCGTGAGTGGCGTTCAGGAGCTGTAAAGTGACAGGCAGGTGAAATTAGGTCTCTTTGGTAAAATAATGGCTCTGCATGGCAGCTATGTGTGCGTGTTTGGCCGGGCGGTCTCCAGTGCCGTAAAGGTGGTGAGTAAAAGTCATTGCTCAGCATGGGGCGCTAGCAGGCCAACACTTTCTCCCTTAGATCCCTAGTGGCACTAGTGAGCGAAGTCTTTTTCAAGCCTTTCCTGACACACTGCACAGTTAGCAATGTAAGTCTGGACTTTCAGAGGCTCAGTGAACTCAAAAATGTAGAGTTAAAGGGTAATTCCAATTCTAAAGTGATTCTTTTTCAAACTTACTGTGTAATTTAATCAGAGTGGTTTGATGTGAAACGGTTCATTGTAGAGACTCGTATCTCTTTACAGTGGTGGTGACAGGAACCAGGGGTCACTATCACTACAACACAAATATAGCCATTTTATTTACTGCCTAAAACCACCAGTGAACCTACACGAGTCTTCTGAGTTTTAATATGCAATATTATTAATGGTAAAATAGGGCTAAATTTGAAAAATTTGAAAAATTGTTTTTCTTTGGGGCTATTTTGCCTCACAACACCCTGCAAGTATTCCTCCACCATGAATGGGTTTAAAAAATATAAGTCCAAAATAAAGGCCAAAATCTATGCAAAGGCCGATAAAGGCCAAAAAATATAAAGGCCAAAATCTACGCAAAACTATCACAAAACAATGTCTCAGACATCAGACAGTGAATTCATAACCATTTCATGTAATAACTTTCTGTGAGGGAGCTTTTAGAGGTGGACGTCTGGTTCCTATCACCACCACTGTGAACAATTCTAAGTTTCTCTAGAACGAAGCGTTTCACACCAAACCACTCTGAATGACTCTGTTCACATCTTAAGCATTTAATTCTGCAGAAGTTTTGAAAAGTGTATTTAGAGTCAAGGGGAATTCCAACAAATTCCAAAAAATTTATACAAGCTCATTCAGAGTCTGAGGTCCCTCACAGAAAGTTACTACACGACATGGTTATGAATAATGCCTGAGATGTTGTAGTATTAAAGTTTTGACAAGGTTTCGGCCTGAAGCATTTTTTTTTGAAGGCCATTCATGGTGGAGAGGTGCACGCAGGGTGTTGTAAGCCAAAATAGTTCCCAAAGAAAATAGGTTTATTTAGATTAACCCCTATTTTACCATCATTAGCGTTACATTTAAAACTCATGCAGACATGCAGTATCACTGGTGGTTTGGGATAGTGCTGCGTTAGAACAGAGCACATCACTTTAAACCACCCTGAATGACTTTGTTTACATTTTAATGATTTAATTGTCCAGAAAATCTGAAAAGTTTGTGGAATTCTCCTTTTATTCCAGAGGTTTCTAATCTCAATCTGCTGCATCTGGAGCTCATGTTTAATTGCCTTGGCCAGTTTGGTAATTTGTTTGCTTGTACTGATGTCTCAATGTGCTTATAATAGAAATCAGTGGGCTTTTCATTGGCTTCAGTTGTAAGTGTATTTGGAGTTAGGGCAATTCCACCAATTTTTTAAAATTCTGCATAATTAAGATTGAGATGTAACCAAATGTACTAAATGAAATGCATGTAAAAGAGAACCTTACCAATCCATACTGGTGATGGGAACCAGACATCTGAAAAGGTTAATACCTCTAAATCCTCCCTCACAGAAAGTTGTTACATGAAATGGTTTTGAATACACTGTCTGATGACTGAGTCATTGATTTATGATAAAGACAGATGGTGGAGAATAGTCCCTAAAGAAAAGTAAATTTTTAATATTTTCCACTATTTTAGCATAATCAATATAAAATTTAAAATTTAGAAACTGTAGCTTCACTGGTGTTTTTTATTAATTTTAATTAATTAATTTTACTTAAGTACATTAGTTTTCACTACAAGGAAACATTTCACATCAAACCACTCTGAATGAGTTCGTGTACATCTCAACCATTGAAGTACAAAGAAATTTGGACATTTTTGGTGGAATTCTCCTTTGGAAACTGGGAAAAGTGCTAAAAATATAAAAAGGAACAACATACTCAACTAATAAAGGCTCCAGATCTTAAAAAGTGTAAGTGGTGGGAGAATTAGCAAGATTTAGCAATTAGCAAGCTTATTATTGGCTCAACAAAATAAAGTCAAGGCTGAAACTGAAGCGAGTTTCTTTCAGTGAGAAGTAAACATGCAAATGTTCCACAGCACTAGATATCAAACGCATATTAAGTGCTTATCTAGGCGGTAGAAGTGTTAAATATAGGTTGGCTAATCTGGAATGAGATCAAGCCTATCCAGGTGGAGTCTGCAGGGGGGACTGATGATATAGGACACATTAGAAATAATTAGAGTGAGGAGTCATTCTTCAAAGGCTGAAGATAAGATCGAATCTATCCGCGTCTTCATTGCCTCGCAGCGCAGATTCCATGCATATCCGCTCTTGACACACATAAGAGAGACGGAGATGCGGAAGTTTGTTGCTCGGAGTGGAGATTAGAGTGTACCGGATTGGGAAAAGTCAAGGAGGATTTAACATAGACGCTCCCCTTCCAACTTTACATTGCAACTTATTTTTAAAGTTAAAATTGTTTGTGAGAACTGAGGAGCAGCAGAGATGATGATGATGATGATGATGATGATGATGATAAAGAAGAAGATGATGATGATGATGATAAAGATGATGATGATGATGATGAAGATGATGATGATAAAGAAGAAGATGATGATGATGATGATAGAGAAGATGATGATGATGATGATGGTGGTGATGATGAAGATGAAGATCAGGAAGATGATGACAATGATGAGGAAGATGATGAGGATGATGAGGAAGATGATGAGGATGATGAGGAAGATGATGACAATGATGATGAAGATGAGGATGAGGAAGATAATGATGAAGATGATGACGATGAAGATGATGATGATAATGATGAAGATTATGATGATGACGATGAAGATGATAATGATGAAGATGATGATGACAATAAAGATTATGAATAAGAAGATGAAGATGATGATAAGGAAGATGATGAAGATGATGATGATGAGGAAGATGATGACATAGATGATGATGATGATGAATGAGATGATGAAGATGACGCTGCTGCTGATGATGATGATGATAAATGAGATGATGAAGATGAAGATGATGATGATGATGAAAATAATGAATGAGATGATGAAGATGATGACGATGATGATAAATGAGATGATGAAGATGAAGAAGATGATGATAAATGAGATGATGATGATGATGATGATGAAGATGATGAATGAGATGATGATGATGATAACGATGATGATGATGAATGAGATGAAGATGATGATGATGATGATGATGACGATGATGATAAATGAGATGATGATGATGAAGATCTCTCTCCCCCTTTTATTCATCTCTCTTTCTCTCTTTATTCCAATTCCTTTATTCCTCTCTTTCCTTCTTTATTCCTGTATTCCTCACACTCACTCTGTGCCTATTTCTCTCTCTATTCTTTCTCTTTCTATCCTTCTATCTTTCTCTGTATTCCTCCTTTTCCGTATCCATTTATTCCTCTTATTTCTCTCTCCATTTTCCCTCCATTTCATCCTTTCTTTCTCTGTTTCTCTGTTTCTTTATCTGTTGGTCTCTACACCTGTATTCTTTTCTCTTTCTCTATCCTGTGGTTCCTTACGCTCACTCTATCTCTCTTTCTCTCTCTACACTTCTAAACTTCTGTTTATTCTTCTATTCCTCTTTTTTCACCTTATCCATCTCTATTTCTATCCCTTTTCTATCCCCCTGTTCCTTACACCCTTTCTAAATATCTCTCCCTCTACACATTGTTCTCTATGTATCTTCTATTCCCCTCTTTCTATCTATCTTTTTCTATCCCTCTATCCCCCTTTCTCGATCACTTCCCTAAACTCCCTCTCTCTGCACTTGTGTTTTTCTTTATTCATCTATTCCTCTCTCTCTATCCCTCTATCTCTATTCCTATCCCTTTATTACTCACACCTTCTCTCTATCCCTATCTCCATCTCTCTCTCTCTACACTTGTATTCTTCCCTTCTTTGATTTTTCTATTCCTTCTTTTTTCCATCCCTCTATCTCTATTACTTTTCTCTATCCTCCTTCTCTATCCCTCTATTCTTTACACTCTTACTCTCTATCACTGTACATCTACATTTCTTCCTCTCTGTCTTTCTCTATCCCTCTATCTTTATTTCTGTCCTTCTTTCCCCCTGTTCTGTCTCTCTATCTCGCCTCTCTATGTCTACGGTTCTTCTCTCTTTATTTTTCTATTACTCTATCTTTCTCTACCCCTCTATCTTTGTTCTCTATCTCCATTTCTTTCTCTCTCTACTCCTGCATTCTTTTCTCCCCTTATTTTTCTGCTTCTTTTTCTTCATCCCTCTATCTCTATTACTATTCATCCCTTCTCTACCCCTCTATTCCTTACACTCTCATTCTATCTGTCTATATCTCCACTTTTTCTCTCTCTTTATTCTTCTATTCCTCTTTTTCTCTATTCCTCTATCTCTATTCATATCCCTTTATTACTCACACCCACTCTCTATCCCTATCTCCATCTCTCTCTACACTTGTATTCTCTCCCTCGATTCTTCCATTTTTGTCTTTCTCTATCCCTCCATCTCTGTTGCTATCCCTCTATTTATCCCTCTGTTTCTTACACTCTTCATCTCTGTATAACTATATTTCTCTCTCTCCTCCCCCTTGATTCTTCTATCCCTCTCTTATTCTCTATCCCTCTATCTCTATTTCTATCATTCTATCCCCCTTCTCTATCCTTCTATCCCTCTTCTTTATCCCTCTATTCCTTATACTCTCTTTTTATCACTGTATAACTACATTTCTCCCCCCCCGCCCCCTCTCTCTCTCTCTCTGTGAGACAGTGATCAACTACAGGCTGCATTTCTTTGGCCCCATTCAGTGTGAGTTGGTCCAGCGTGCAGCAGGAGGAAAAAGCAGGATGAGTGTATGTGTGTGTGTGTGTGTGTGTGTGTGTGTGTGTGTGTGTGTTTGCGTGTGTGTGTGTGTGTGTGCGTGCTCATTAACAATAGGAAGCGTGCGGCGATGTGGCTGAAAGCTGCTGAAAGCTGGTGGAGGAGCGGGTCTGTATGAGGAAGCCCTGGGGGGAGTTGTGCTCTAGTAAATTCTCCTCCCCGCAGACCCGCGCGTCTTATTATAGAGCGGCCAACGGGACCCATCAGGTCCGTACCCTTCAAACCGTCCAAAGTCACAGGACACATCCCTGTCAGCGTTATTGTGCTGGCTCGGAGATGTTTGCCACCGGAGAGCGCTCTGATCTCAAGCCCAACAGCCCCCCACATCCACATCAAACAGCGAGCAGAGAGACGGAGAAAGGCATTGCTTTTAAGAGAGGACAGCATAAACACAGTCATCACGGGGATGACAGACGCATATGAATTATGTTTAATATAAAAAATAACACGTTTGAAGTGAGAATAAGTTAACACATACTCTACAGAGAACATAATTAAATATAGCACATTTTTAATGCACAATTTCTTTTTTATTTACTGAGTGTAACATACTAGAAAAAAATAAAACATCACTGAATTTTGGTACTAAAACTCAGAGGAAGCTGCTTTATGAGAAGCTCAGCTCTTTAGCTTCATACACCAAGGCCCAATCCCATTATACCCCTCGCCCCTACCACTTAGCCCTTAGCCCTCTGTTTTGCATGTTCACATTTAGGGGTAGGGTGTCGTGATTCTTGTTGAGATAGAGGGGTAGGGCGAAGTGTTAGGGTTACATGACCCTCCAAATGGAGGTTTTTCAGAGAAAAAAAAGAAAAAACGGCAAGATTGCTGCAGAAGCGACCAAAGCAACCCGCAAATGTGAGTATTTTCTCCATTAAAAATTACAATAACCATTGTATTGTCTTAGTTTAATGACATTTCAATGTATTATGGTCCTTTTCTTCACAACTAGAATAAAAAATCACTAATAGTGTACTAACGTCTCGGTAGCTAGGTAGCTAAATATCCCATTTCACCTTAAATGGTGCAGCAGTTCTGACGCCTGAAGTGCCAGAATGTAACTGCTGCTCCATTTAAGGTGGAACGGGAAAATTCAGACAAGAAGCTGGAGAATATCTGACTTCAGCTTCATATCACTGAAGAATTAGGGGTGGGAGACTGGCAGGGTCGCCTACAGAGCAGCGCTAGTAGCTGTTAATGAAGTAATGTTCATAGGGAAGATTTCAACCACTACCCCTTGTAACTCAGTTTCAAGGGGCAAGGGGACACTCGAAAACAATGGGTAAAGGTAGAAATAAGAAATGGGATATCCCTGTAAGATATCTTAGCAACCCACCTGGAAATACCTAGCAACACCCTAATAACCATCTAGGATACCATAGCAACTGCCTACCAACTGCCTAACAACACCCTAGTAACCATCTGGGATTCCTTAGCAACTGCCTAACAACATCCTAGCAACCACTTGGGATACCACAGCAACCACCTAGCAACATTTTAGCAAAATTGAGGTGTGCAATCGCTGTTCTGATTAAAGATCTTAGTAAAATATAAAATGTGCCATAACGTTTTACATTTTATTTTTTTCATTTTTTCATTTTAGGCATAACTGTAATTGTAACGTTGGCCACGTGATGGAGGTGTGTTGTGATAAATAAGCAAAGGCAACTGTAACCATGAGCCTCTATACAAAATGCTGAGTATTATATATATATATATATATATATATATATATATATATATATATATTGCAACAGGGTGTTTGTCCATAAAACATTGAAAAAAACCTACTATATCCTAATGTGAATTTCCCCCCATATCGTTCAGCCCTTCTTTCAGCTGTGATCTAATTAGTCCACTGGTCTCCTATGATCCTCTGCAAAGCTCCTGATTCCCTCTCAAATAAGCAAAGTGGGTCAAGAGGTGAGCAGAGCTGAGCAAGAGGCACTTTGCTTTCCTTTGTTTAGATTCTCTGTTGGTGCAGCCACTTAGGGGCTCCACTGGAACTTGTACACCGTAGACATGTGTGTGTGTGTCTCTGTTTGTTTGTTTACATCCAACACAAATATATTCTGACTTTGTAGTAAAACTAGAGGAAACAGTTCTAACCTACAGAAACATCCTGACGTTCTGTTTTATGACTTTATGTGTGTATATATATATATATATATATATATATATATATACACTGGGTATTATATATAGTATTTAAGTATTTAAATATAGTATTTAAATACAGTATATATATATATATACATGCAACTGTGTATGAAAACATTTGTGTGTGCTATGGGGGAGGCTTGGCTTGAATATGTGATAGCATGGTGATGCTATGATGTGCTATGGGCTATATCTGCACAGCACAGCCACATGGCCGTCTTAAGAACATTTAAATCACATACATGCCCCAGTGTGACCACTGCCTGTGAAATACTGCCCTCATTACACTTTAAAGGCCTCATATCACAAATAAATGACATAGAGCTCTCACGGTCATTCAATGGCAGACAATGCATCCAGCTTCAGTGCATCAGAAGCCCTGCATGACCACTCCACTTCATATCTCAGTGGCTCTGACAGGTTCATCACGCACCAGGAAAAAAAAGAATAGATTGGTGTCGCTTTACGGTGAGCTTCCGGGACCTGCGGCTGCAGCGTTATGGCAGCAGAACTGAGGTTCATGCGCTTTCTCTCGAGCTGCGTTGCGGTGGATTGGAAAAACTCATCGCCGCTGCCAGAACAGAGTCTTAAAGCACATTTTATTTGATGCTGTTACACACTGCAGGCATGCCAAATGAAGGATTAGCTGCTGGAAAAAAATAATGTGAAGGATTCTGACTAGGAGTGGCAGCAGAGGAAATAACTTAAAAGGCAATCAAGGCGAAAGAAGAGGTTCAATGAATTTGTGGCCCTTCATTTTAGCCATAACTGAAGTTGAATTCGAGAGTTCTTAACTCTGTTTTGCCGTACTTTTCGAATGTAACTGCTCTATTTAATTACATGGTAGGTTATGCATTGAAATATATTTACATTCTGTATGGAACTGACCTCAAATCTGCGCTTCAGACATTTTCTTCAAAGTCAAATAATAACTTTTTTTTTAGCAAAGACAGAAACACCAATAACTTCATCAAATTCAAGTTATAATGAAATATTTCTTCCCCTGTTTAAAAACACTGATGTGGTTTAGATTGAAGGTTCCACCCTTCTGACGGTTCTCCACTTGCATTTGAAAAAATCTTTATAAATCCCTTCGTGCAGGCCTCCTAGTGGCCATTGCACCATGCTGTAAATAAAAATTTAGTTATTCGAACTTCAAATGACAAGTTGTATCCCAGGTGGTTGCTACAGTGTGGCTATGCTATCCCAGGTAGTTGCTTAGATGTTGCTAGTCCTTTGCTAGGTTATCCATGCTGGTTACATACATGTTGCTAGGCTGTTGCTTTGGTATCCCAGGTAGTTGCTCAGGTGTTGCGAGGCCATTGCTACGGAACTCCCAGTAGTTGTTAAAATGTTGCTAGGCTTTAACTTTGGAATCCCAGGTGGTTGCTAAGGTGTTGCTAGGCTGTTACTGTGGAATTCCAGGTGGTTGCTAAGGTGTTGCTAGGCCATTGCTACAGAACTCCAGGTAGTTGCTAAAGTGCTGCTAGGCTGTAGCTATGGAATCCCAGGTGGTTGCTATGGTGATGTTAGGCCATTGCTACGGAATTCCAAGTAGTTGCTAAAGTGTTGCCAGGCTGTTTCTATGGAATCCCAGTTGGCTGCTAAGGTGTTTCAAGGACACTGCTATGGTATCCCAGGTGGTTGCTAAGGTGTTACTGTGCTGTTGCTATGATATCCTAGGTGGTTGCTAAGGTGTTGCTAGGCCATTGCTACAGAACTCCAGGTAGTTGCTAAAGTGTTGCTAGGCTGTTTCAATGGAATCCCAGGTGGTTGCTAAGGTGTTGCTAGGCCATTGTTAGTGAACTCCAGGCAGTTGTTAAAGTGTTGCTAGGCTGTTGCTATTGACTCCCAGGTGGTTGCTAAGGTGTTGCTAGGTTGTAGCTATGGAATTCTAGGTGGTTGCTAAGGTGTTACTGTGCTGTTGCTATGGAATCCTAAGTGATTGTTAATATATGTGTACGTGCTAATATGTATGTATGTTTGTAACAGTAAGATTTGAATTTATTCAACATTCCACCATTCATTTCATATTGGAAAAAGATGTGTTTGAACAAATGCTGTGCAAAAACCACACATGTGATGGTTCCCGAAAGCACAAGCACAATATTCCTCTAAAGGCTCTATGATCTTGCGAAGTTTTGTGGTTCTAGCACTGCAATCTGTGAAAATGGTATAAAAATGAATTAAAAGTACAGTTTAAGGCTCAAATATAACACTTTTGCTTTGAAAATACATCCATACATACATCACCCTCCCTCTGCTGATTATTTGTCAAATCCCAAACATGATTTTGTCAGAACATTGAGTTACGTGTGCAACTAAAGCTAGCTTGGCTAGTTTTTATTAGCCAATAGATCAGGGGCCAGCAGTCAAGATTGGTTGACACCACAAGAATTCCCAATGGATTCCTAATAGCCTTAATGAAAACCTGAAGCTGAGGGATTTGATGCTGCACTACAGAATACTGTATAACACGACAAACAACGATGAATGCCTCTTTAAGCATAAGGCTTTATATGAAAATATCAATAAGATCATGAAAAATCATTAATTCAATTAGGTATATCTAAACCTTTGCCTGGCCCTGTGTATCGTCTTCTGTGGGAATCAATGAATTAAAACAAGCAAAAGAGTTTAAAAATCCCAGGCTTATTACATACTTAGGCTTATTATTCAGTAACTACAGGGACTTCAGTGCAAACTAACTGAGCTATTCTTAGGTTATTAGAAGCGTGCAATAACACTTTGGGCCAGCCGGTGGGCCCTGGCCATTTAAAGGGTTAAACAATAGTTTTCACATTAAACGAGACCTTGACAGAGAGGAGCCAGGCTGTTTTTGTTTTTTTGGTCAAGTCATCTGCTGTGCAAAAGCGAGGACAATTACTTGCTGTTTTCCGATCAAATATTCCGCATGAGCCCTCGTTTGCTTCAGGCCTGCTGGGCCGAGGTTATGAATATTTCCCTCTATTAAAATCAAAGCCTTTTCCTTCAGTGTCTGCGGGCGCCACTTTGAAGGAAGGACGGGTCCCCTAATCCTTCGTCCTCTCCCCTGCACCGCGGAGATGACAACCTCCAGCATGGACGATACCTGATTGACCCGCTCTTTGGGAAGGCCACTGATCAACTGCCTCAATAAAGATGGGAAAATAATAGTATAAAAAGCTCTCAGAACTTGTTAACTTCATCACTGCCTCTTTTGCTGTCCTTCTGTGATCCATCTACAGGTCACACATGGAGTATACAGACTAAAAGACATCTCCTTACATTCTGTCTAATTGTTTCTGAATCGTGGCTCGCTGAAAAAAAGCAGAGAATTGTGTGGAAAGTCCAGATTCTACACTTTCAATCCATATCTTTGCAGTAGAAGAGGAGACATTCTATTATATTTTGAATTTGATGAAAATGTACTGTGTGTACAGAGTTTGTTTTGCAGAAAGAAATGCCACCCTTGCAGTTTTGACATGTTTTTGGACATTTCTTTACATTATTATACCACATACAGCGATCAGGCATAACATTATGACCACCTTCTTATATTGTGTTGGTCCCCCTTTTGCTGCCAAAACAGCCCTGACCTGTCTCCACTAGACCGCTGAAGGTGTGCTGTGGTATCTGGCACCAAGATGTTAGCAGCAGATCCTTTAACATTGCCCAAAGCATCACACTGCCTCCGCCGGCTTGCCTTCTTCCCATAGTGCATCCTGGTGCCATGTGTTCCCCAGGTAAGCAACGCACACACAGCCGGCCATCCACGTGATGTAAAAGAAAACGTGAATTATCAGACCAGGCCACCTTCTTTCATTGCGCCGTGGTCCAGTTCTGATGCTCATGTGCCCATTGATGGCACTTTCGGCGGTGGACAGGGGTCAGCCCTGACAGGGGTCACCCTGACTGGTCTCTGGCTATGCAGCCCCATATGCAACAAACTGCGATGCACTGTGTATCCTGACGTCTTTCTAACAGAATCAGCATTAACTTCTTGAGCAATTTGAGCTACAGTACAGCCTTCGCTTCCCACGGGCATCAATGAGCTTTGGCCACCCATGGCCCTGTCACCGGTTTACTACTGTTCCTTTCTTGGTCCACTTTTGATAGATACTGACCACTGCAGACCGGGAACACCCTACAAGAGCTGCAGTTTTG
The DNA here is from genome assembly GCF_904425465.1 of Colossoma macropomum. Lineage (NCBI taxonomy): Eukaryota > Metazoa > Chordata > Actinopteri > Characiformes > Serrasalmidae > Colossoma > Colossoma macropomum. The sequence continues at coordinate 5,253,116 of NW_023494804.1, forward strand.
GAGATGCCCTGACCCAGTCGTCTAGCTATCACAATTTGGCCCTTGTCAAACTCGCTCAAATCCTTGCGCTTGCCCTTTTTTCCTGCTTCTAACACATCAACTTTCACCCACCCACTAACAGGTGCCATGATGAAGAGATAATCAGTGTTATTGACTTCACCTGTCAGTGGTCATAATGTTATGCCTGATCGGTGTAAGTGAACCTATCAGTACACACTGAAAGAAGTGCACTGACTTCACTTGATTCAAATTTGTACACTGGTTCCACATTAATGAAATATGTTACATCAACACACTTTTTACAAATTATTTTACTTAAGGTAAAAATTGATGTCATATACTTCATGTGGAACAGATGTACACATTTGAATCAAGTAGTCAGTGGACTTTTTCCAGTGCAGTATAATTATACAGTTATGTAGTTGGGTCATTCTACAGAAACGTCCATTTCTGTGTCCCTCGAGTTTATAGATACATTACACTTGAAAAACATGTTAGGGTTACAATTTATTTGTATTTTAAAACAAAGTTATTAAGTTATTTTAACAATTGAGCCTTCTTGAGCCCTCAGTTTAGCATTATTGGTTTTTAAATCTATTATATAGAATTCCAAGCACCACAGAAGAGCTCGTCCCCACAGTCACGTGTGAAGGGCGAGAGCCATATACTGAGGTAGAAAAATGTTTTTCCGCAATTTTAACTGCAAAAATCTGTACATGACTATGAAATATACTTGAAATGACATAAAGAAAACAAATGCCAAATAAATATTATAAAATATACAATGAAAGTTGTGGTCCCTAGCAGTCATGTCACTTGCGTAACAAAAAATGTCTTATTTTGAGATAAAAGTCACACTGATGACATCACTTGACTTCCTTTTACCTGTTTTCTGAGGATCTATGAAGAAAAGCACATGGTGAGTCCACTGTGTCTTTCAGTTATCAGAGATTTTCTCATTTAGCTCATGATTTCATATGAAGCTTTCAGCTGAAGTCACTGGTGTGACCGACTTTATTTTGAGGTAATTGTGAAAAAGTAGAACACAAATGGATCAAATTACATATTTTAGTGGATATTCCATGATTGACAACATGTGGTTTGATGCTCTGTAGCAGCCATTTTGTAAAATGCATTGTTCATTAAAAATGTCTCTGGTGTCACCTTTCTTATATGTAACACCAATGACTCCTATGGAAAGATAGAAAAGTGGACGTTTCTGTAGAATGACCCAGTTATGTAGAAATCATTATGTAATGTAAATCAAATATGGAACAAAACAAAAATAACTCTAGCCTCCGAAGAGTTAATCCTCCCAAAGAGTTCAGACCCGAACTGGCCTTCAGATCCACACAGTGTGAGCTTCAGATAAAAAAAAGTTGGCAAAAAAATCAAACATCAAGCAATTTGACTATAAAGAAATCAGAATCAGCCAAAAAAGTCCCTAGCTGGGTCATTCTTAGCTAAAACTGTCTCCGCCAAGACTTGATGAACTTTAAAACGCACCAGTTTTGAACTCCAGGAGGTCGAGCCCATCATTTTACCTCAGGAGAAACCCAAACATGTCGATAGCTCCCTCTGCTAGGTAGCAAATGCTGAGGACCACAAAACTGTGGAAACAACAAGATCTACGGTATCACAGAATTCGCAACCACTGGTGATTTGAACTCAGTTTGAAAAGACAGAATGTCTCTGTCAAGACAGAGAGGAATGTGCTGTTTTTGTAACAACGTGAGGTTTTGAGAAGTGGGAAAAAAATTACTTTTCACAATTTTGGTCTTATCCAAAATGTAGTTGATCAACCAAGACACGTTTGGTGTAGGAAGTTTGCTTTAGTTTTGTATTAGAGCTATGAGGCTAATGTAGCTAATGAGTGAAGAAAGCTTATACCCCACCAAACATACCTAGTAGCAGCCATATTGAAGTATGAATTTCGTCTCTACTTTTGCCCACTGTTGTAGATAACTGTAAGCCATACAGTGTCAGAAACACAAAAGCAGGTTGATTCGAGATTGCTTGACAACTCTGGTAGTCCGTATGATGCTAATTGCTTCTGTTACTTGATAGTTATATTAGCCTTGTAACTCCAGCAGAAAACTAAAGAAGAAAACTTGGTATATTGGACGTTTCAACTACATTTGGGGTACGAGGGAAATTGCAAATCAGATTTTTGCCAAACTATTCTTATAAAACATCGACCGATCTGTAAGAGTGGGGAGCTAAGCGCTTGCAGCTGTGTTGTGCTGGCTGAATGCACAGCTCCCTTCGCCGCCATTCATGGACTTTCTCCAAAAAGAGTCAGCCTTGCATCCCTGCACCCCACCACCACCGCAGGCCTTACCCACAGTTCTGGCAAGCGCATCCAAGAGAGACCCATCCAACTGTGAGACTCTGAATGGTACAGCCCAGATCTCATCACTGGGTGCCACTGGCTTGGGATCCCAGCTATCCCCCAAGAGTGAACACACAGCCTGCGGCATATGCACACACACACAACCATACATGTACACTTGCACTGTGTGCTTGTCTTAGCTTTATCTTTTTAATGAGATAGAGAATCTTGCAGAGGGAACCACTGCAGTCCCCTTAGAGCAAAGCCCAATGGAGCTCCAGTCTCGCACACAAACCAGGCTCAATGCCAGGAAAACAACCATCGAGTGGTGCAACACTGACACAAACCGCGCAAAATTTCATACCGCCTCCAAGGTTTGCTCAAGACGAAGCTTGTAAAGGAGCTGTGCAAATATGTGCCTTAACTTGCTGGATCGATAGATCTGTGCGGTACATCTCCAGTAACAAGTCAGGAGGCTTTTGAATCATTTTGGTGAGATATGAAAGAGAAAGGTTCATCACAGAAGGTTTGTACAGTTGGCCAATGCACCTTGGCAACCTGTTCTGAACCTGCCAAAGGATCAAAGCAGGGAAGAGGAGCTGATTTCCTTAAGGAAGTGGATCACATCGCTTCAAACCAGCACCTTCAAGTTCAGGTCAATAAATTGTAGCACTGCTAGGAGTTTCAAGTCAGCATCCATATCATATCACCTCTCCTTGTCCATTTTGCAGAAAATCAGAAGTGGGGATTTATCTCCCGGCAGCTGAACGGCATAAAGTTGGTAATATCTCACACCCAAAGCATGTTAAAAAAAAAAATGTCTGAATTCCGATAAAATTTATCTCTGGGAGTTTTTCACTCCCCACTATTACAGGCAACACAAACACTTCAAAGTCAATAACAGTGCTCTTTTTCGCCACCACTGCAATCAATGGCGAAACATTTCTATCAATCGTTGGCATAAACATTAACACGGACCGTAAAAAAGCAAACCGAATCCATGCAGGTCCTTCGCCTGCAGCCTCGCTCTGTTTGTCTTCAGTCCCTTCAGCCCTCAGGCCTGTACTTCAGCATTGACCCGTGCAAATCAATACGTAATACACTTTTTCTACGGCCAAGTCCATTTTGCTGCAATTTGCAACTTTTATGCCCATTAGGTGGAAAATATAGCTGACTAGAGTGGAGAGCGGAAGAGGCAAAATGCATCTTTGTCTTCCAGAAGCTGATGCTGACTGCTCCACAATAGGGCTTGGCTCATGCAAAACCTAAATTGCTGTATCGCTCATAGCCTCATTTGGTTTCCTTTCATTAAATGTAATTGAATAGCCTGAAGGGTAGACAACATGCCCCCTCTGCTTTTTTACCACTTGCATGTTGTAAGAGGGGGTAATAAAAATATGTATAAATGCCAAAAGACACTGGTGCATAAAACATGACTAATTGGAAAAGCAGCCTTAAAGTCTACACTGGTTTGAGCTATAAACTCTAAATGGTACACGTTATTAAAACTGTGGTTTGGATTCTTCGCAACTTGCAGTGCAGAAAGGACGGGACACTGTTGAATGGCTGAACACAAGCTTACCACTTCAATGACAAAAGCAATTTGTCATGTGCTTTTCACTAGCGGACAGCGAGCCTGGTGCCAGAGTCTTGGGGTTGGAAGAGGGTCTGAAGTGTGGAAACAACTCCGCAGCTGGATGTTAGGCATTCCACGTGTTAATTAAAAACAGACGTTCACTGGTCTTACTCTGTTTGGAGAAAGTGTACAGAAATGTGCTGCTATTGCACAGATATGTGTTGTTTGTCAACTCTGAAAAATACATAGTGAATCATATGTCTGCCCACAGTTTTGGTCACACGACATGTCTGGTGAAATGCAGTTGTTTACGAACAACACCAGGGTTAGGTTTAGGGTTAGAATTAGGTTTAGGTTTGGGGAGGAGGTTAAGGTTAGGGTTAAGTTTTATGTTTTGGGTTGAGGTGAAGGTTTGGTTTATAGTATTAGGGTTAGGTTTTGGGTTTTCGTTTTAGGTTGATGAGAAGGTTTGGGTCAGAGAATTAAGTTTAGGTCTAAATTTTGGGTTGTGAAGGCTTGGGTTAAAGTATTAGGTTTAAGTGTAGGTTTTGGGTTGACGTGAAGGTCAGGGTTAGAGTATTAGGGTTAAGTTTAGGTTTTGGGTTGATGTGAAGGTTTGGGTGCAGGAATTAAGTTTAGGTTTAAGTTTTGGGTTGAGGTGAAGGTTTGGGTTAGAGTATTAGGTTTAGGTTTTTTGGGTTGAGGTGAAGGTTTGGGTTAGAGTATTAGGGTTAAGTGTAAGTTTTGAGTTGAGGTGAAGGTTAGAGTATTAACTTTAGGTTTATGTTTTGGTTGAGGTGAAGGTCTAAGTTGGAATATTAGGGTTAAGTTTAGGTTTTGGGTTGACATGAAGGTCATGGTTAGACTCTTAGGGTTAAGTTTAGGTTTTGTGTTGAGGTGAAGGTTTGGGTGAGAGAATTAAGTTTAGGTTTAGGGTTGAGGTGAAGGTTTGGGTTAAAGTATTAGGGTTAAGTGTAGGGTTTGGGTTTAGGTGAAAATTTGGGTCAGAGGTTTAGGTTTTGGGTTGAGGTGAAGGTTTGGGTGAGAGAATTAAATTTAGGTTTAGGTTTTGGGTTGAGGTGAAGGTCTGGGTTAGAGTATTAGGGTTAAATATAGGTTTTGGGTTGAGGTGAAGGTTAGGGTTAGAGTACTAGGGTTAGGTTCTAGGTTGAGGTGAAGGTTAGGGTTAGAGTATTAGCTTTAGCAGGATTTAGAAGGATTTTTTTAGATGATTTAAACTCTTTGCACATCTGTTTCCTATCACTACCACTGTGAATGATTCGGACCTGGTAAGTTTCTCTAAAACTGATCATTTCACACCAAACCATTCTGAATTAGTTTTGTTAAATCGTAATCATTTAATTACGCAAAAATGTTGGAAAATCAGTAAAAGTCTCTTTACGGTCAATAGATATAATAGATAGATTGAATAGATATTTAGCTGGATGTTAGTTAAAAACAAGTAAAGCATGAAACAGTTACAGCAGACCATCAGAATGTTATTGCCCCGTGAACAAAGATACAAAAACACTAAGATACACTGACCTTCTTTTTATATAAGAGAATCCAAGGCCTTTAACTGCATTTCACATAAACCTCCTGAGCAATTTAGTAAAGCTCAATGATGTAAGACAGCGTAAAATGTTCTGCTTATGCCCAGGCACTTTTATTGCATTTCTGCTATCCAGGCAGGGGGGCAGCTCTCACACAGTACCTAATCACAGAGAAAACATCAGATGCTTTCTGCTACAACAGTTCAACTTTATTTTTTTTTTAATGTAATCAAGACTCTCTTGGAGTAAGCATAGCAGAAAGCTACTGAGATAGGAGCTTCCGAGGCAGATGGTGCATATCCTTAAAACCTGCTCCTCTCTCAGCATCAGCACAGCCTTCCAGGTTCTTAGGGTGGAAAGAAGCACACGGCAATGCATGTTTTTGCATGCGCTAATCGTGTTCCTCATGAGGAAATACCAAAGGAAATTAACCACCCGCAAGAAGTGGAAGGTGAAGGTAAATTGACACCAGACTCTAAACATCAGGTTACTGCAATACCTCTACATCAATTCAGCCAAGGACTTTTAACTCAATACAAAGCTGAGCTGTTGCCTGGTGATTCATCCTAGTAATCACATCACCATAGTGATTTTCTTTCCTGGACCCAGATTCCCACTAAAACTGCCCCTATGTGAGGATAAGAGAATACTTCAGCAGGGCTGTTTATTGCTATAAGTGGTGTAAGCAGTCACTTGGGGCCCCTAAGCCACCGGGGGGGGGGGCAACAAATATTTACTACTATATATAATAGTAGTAAATTTTCAATGTGTTTACTATGGCCCAGTCCCATTTCATCCCTCACCCCTACCACTTAGCCCTTAACCCTCCATTTTCTGCGTTCACACCTAGGGGTGTTGTGTCCAGACTTTTGTTGAGATAGAGGGGTAGGGTGAAGGGTTAGGGCTACATGGCCCTCGAAATGGAGTTTTCAGTGGCACACTCCAAACAGAGTGTTATGAGGGAAAAAAAAAAGAAAAACTGGCAAGATGACTGTGCAAGCGACCAAAGAAACCCATAAATGTGAGAATTTTCTCCATGATAACCATTATATTATCTTAGCTTAATGTCGTTTCAATGTATTATGGTCCTTTTCTTCACAACAAGCATAAAAAATCACTAATAGTATGCTAATGTCTCGGTAGCTAAATTTCCCGTTCCACCTTAAATAGTCCAGCAGTACCGACGCCTGAAGCACCAGAATGTAAATGCTGCTCCATTTAAGGTGGATCAGGAAAATTCAAACAAGAAGCTGGCTTCAGCTTTAGGGGTGAGTGACAATAAATAATTGCCCCCCTCTTTGAAGGCGTATGATGCCCTAAATGTAACTAAAGCCCAGCAGTGAGGAGCTGAACTTTACCCTCCTCTGCTGTCACTGCAGACTGGCAGCATCGCCTACAGAGCAGCGCTAGTAGCTGTTAATGAAGTGATGCTCTTTTTATTTGAGGGTCCCATTTCATAGGAGAAGATTTCATCCACTACCCCTTGTAATAAGGGCAAATATGACACTCGAAAACAAGGGGTAGGGGTAAAAATAAGAAATGGGATTAGGCCTTTGTACTAGGGAGGCACGATGATATCGGAATCACATCGGTATCGGCAGATATTTCCTTAAAAAATATTGGCTTCAGACAGATGTTCAGATTTCAGCGATATTTCTATATATACTTAGGTATATGAGAAATAAAACATTAAACAGTGTTTATGTATCAGCATTGGGAGTTATGTACATGAAAAAGACCAATTGGCATCGACCCACAATTCCCATATTGGTGCATCCCTACTATTTATTCTACTATTAAAAAGCATTGCTGAGTCAGGACATAAAAAAGGCTAAAATATGGTGAGTGTGCATTGCTGTAAGTTGCTCTGTGATGCCTGCAATAATAATTACAGTCAGAGGCACCGGACTGGATTTTGCAGAAGTTTTCCAGACAATTCATATGTCTTTACATATTAACATCACACACAGAGGCTCAAAAATAAGGTCTGGCTCGATATTTAGGTCTCAAATGCAAAATGAACAATATACTGATGAAGACATGCTAACAATAGTAAATAATTCACTCATATCCCTGGAGGGCACGTCCTTCACCAAGTTTTAACTGAATTCTCTTTGAATTCTCTTACTTGGTTTTGGGTTTCATTTTAGGTTGATGTGAAGGTTTGGGTCAGAGAATTAAGTTTAGGTCTAAATTTTGGGCTGTGAAGGCTTGGGTTAAAGTATTAGGTTTAAGTGTAGGTTTTGGGTTGACGTGAAGGTCAGGGTTAGAGTAGTAGGGTTAAGTTTAGGTTTTGGGTTGATGTGAAGGTTTGGGTTAAAGTATTAGGGTTAAGTGTAGGTTTTGGGTTGATGTGAAGGTTTGGGTTAAAGTATTAGGGTTAAGTGTAGGTTTTGAGTTGATGTGAAGGTTTGGGTTAGAGTATTAGGTTTAGGTTTTGGGTTGAGGTGAAGGTTTGGGTTAGAGTATTAGGGTTAAATGTAAGTTTTGGGTTGAGGTGAAGGTTAGAGTATTAACTTTAGGCTTAGGTTTTGGGTTGAGGTGAAGGTTTGATTTGGAATATTAGGGTTAAGTACAGGTTTTGGGTTGACATGAAGGTCAGGGTTAGAGTATTAGTGTTAAGTTTAGGTTTTGGGTTGAGGTGAAGGTTTGGGTGAGAGAATTAAATTTAGGTTTAGGTTTTGGGTTGAGGTGAAAGTTTGGGTCAGAAATTTAGGTTTTTTGTTGAGGTGAAGGTTTGGGTGAGAGAATTAAATTTAGGTTTAGGTTTTGGGTTGAGGTGAAGGTTAGGGTTAGAGTATTAGGGTTAAGTATAGGTTTTGGGTTGAGGTGAAGGTCAGGGTTAGAGTATTAGGGTTAAGTATAGGTTTTGGGTTGAGGTGAAGGTTAGGGTTAGACTACTAGGGTTAGGTTCTAGGTTGAGGTGCTTGACCAAGTTTTGACTGAATTCTCTTTGAATTCTCTTTCAATGCTTTTGAAATTATCAGACTCATCTGCTTGGGAAAAGGGGTCAGAAGCAAAACCCACATTACAAAATTTCCACCAAAAGCGTCCCCAAATCCCCAAATCATAGCTTTAAATTATGTTTCTACATATAGTAACAGACTATTAAGGCCCATGCCTGAAGTTCCTATTCAACCTCCTACAAATTATTAAGTTTTTTTTTTTTTTAAGTCACACCCCAGCACCTCCCTGACCCTCTACCAGTCTTACCTCTGAAGCTACTCAGAAGTCCAGCTCTGGTTCTCCGAGTTGTCTCCCCTCCTTCAGACATATTGTCTTCTCTCATAGTGCTACCAAATGCTGAGGGGATCCAAACTTGCAACAATTAACTGGATTTGCAATGATTAAGTAACACATGCCTTTATGATGGCCCTGAGAGCCTGAAGACTGAAGTTTTTTACCTTTAGTTAAATCATAGTTAGTTACAGTAACCATAACTGATAGTTAGTAAAAGTTTTTGCGCTGTTACTTTTTCCTTGGCATCTCTTAACTCTCTACTGCACATTGTTGCCTCAGGGCAACAAACCCATTTCCTCACTTTATAATGACTTGATAAATATTTAATGACAATGGAAGGTTTAATAATGAAGGGAAGAGCTTGAACAAACCAATAAAGTGCTTGTACTTGGTCACAATATTGCTTTTAAATTAGTATTTATTTTTTTAGCCTTTTCTTTCAATTTTATTTTTATTTAACTTTAATTTTTATTCTAAGAACACTTAAGCACTTTGTCTTTTCAGTAGATTTTTAGTCTGCTTTTATGTTTGTAAAGCACTTTGAATTGTGCTTGTGTATAAAATGCAAAAAAAAAATATAAAATGTAATAAAATAAACTTGCCTAAATGGGAATTTGGGAATTTGAGAAATGGATTTTTTCAGAGCTTATGGATGATACACATTTCTGCAACAGAATGATTTCCTTAGAAAAGTTATTTTTTATTCATTCTCATTTATCTACAAATATGATTAATATATATCAGAGTACAAACATCTTTTTTAACATTCAGTATCATATAAATTATTTTTATGTTTTCAGAAATTACATGAAAATGCATGTTGCCTATAAGCAACACTGACCAGTAGCAAATGTGCTGCCACTTGTGTAGCCACTTAAAAGAACACTGTAGCTACCATCATTTTTAGTATAGTTTTTACCGTTATTTGTGGTTTTAAATGATTGTTTGGAGTGAGAAATCTAAACATTACTTGACAATGTTGCATTATGGTAACATGATTTCTATGAAAATAAAGGGAACTAAATTGTCCTTTCTTAGTATTTAAAGATAAACAAAATGTGTAGTTATTGGGTTTCCTCCTGTTGCCTCAAGGCAACGTTCCCCAAACGAACCCACCCACCCATAAAAATACTTTTGATTTTAATAATCAGGCAAGAAAAGTGAATCAGATTTTTTTTAGACATTGCTTTCATAATATCTTCATGGTGTAGACTTAGCATTAGTGACGTATGCTCATGAAAACATTATGTTCCATGACCCTGTCTGAAAACACTTGGCAAATACTAATAGATTATAAGCCATGAAGGATAATATTTATTTAATGACAAAAGTCCTTGGACTGCCAGACGAGGACAAGGTTGAGCTTGTGCCTGCTGTAAAAAAAATCAGACCACTGCTCTTGCGAAGCACGCAGAGGCTAATGTCTGAAAAACAGGCCATAGATCTGATACTCAGACACTGTCCTGCTATAAAAGATTCCCATGTTCAACTAGATTCCACCCCAGGGCGAACGGCCTTTTGTTTCCAGACTCAACCGCATCAGTCTGGACCCCAAGACGGCTGGAATGGAGCCCAGTAAGACCATCATAGTATCCCCGTGACCCCTGCTATCAAGGCCGGCCAGGCAGCCGATGGTTCCCCCTGCTCTGCGATGCCGAGTTTGAGGTAAGGGGCTGATTGGAAGCAGATGAATGAGGCCGTCCCGTTAAGCCCTCGCTGAGCTAGCGCTGCGGCTCCTACAGCTAGATTAAAACAATGTGGGGAGAAAACCGGAGCCAAAGCCTCTCCTCCCATCAGGGTGGGAGCCACAATAAAGGCCTACAGAGCCCAAAGGAGTAGCCTTTTACCTTTAGCTCAGAACAACACTGCTGAGAACATTTCCACACTATCGCATCAGCTTTGCTTAGCAATGCACCATTAGGCCCTTAAACCTTAATGTAGGCCCATGTGTAGATCCACAGAGGGCCTAATTTATGCCCGAACAAGATCCAGATCCCTCCAGGAGTGGATCCAGCACCGATTTCCTGCACCTTGTTCACATGTGAAACTTCATCAATTTTGAAATAAACTTTAAAAAAGCTACAGAAATGCTATTTCTCCACCATCGATCTGATTGTGCTTAGTTATGCTATGTAGAACTACTCATTCTTTAGCATTGTTTGCAAAGAAGCTGTTCCTCTGAACAGTCCATCTAACATCTGAGAGAATGTTTCTTAAGAACCTCGTTAACACAAGATCAAACAAGATCTGAAAAGAATTAGCACAAAATTTTCTTGCTAAAAATAGGTAAAATAAGCAGCAGATTAGACCGTCTTTCTATGGTATCTTTGAGTTTATATGCTTTTTTAGCACAAATCAATTGAATAAAAAAAAATGAAATTTTCTATTAAGCAATACACACTGAGCAACTCAACACCTTTGAGTTACCCACCCTTCTGTTCTCGTTTTGAAGGTTGTGACGGCCAATAAGTGTATCTGTGAGCTCCTGCTGGTGTCAGTTCATGGTCTTTTCTTCCTGCTAAACATGTATGAGTGAAGGAGTTTCGAAGTCGTGTCCACATGGTTTACATCTACAAAAATGTGTTTACGCTCGCCATAGCGCAGTGGGAAACTTTACGTATTATAGTATATAATCATATTTTTTCCCCAATTATTTTTTTCAATATTTTTTTCATGTCTTTTTCCCAATAGGTTAAATTCAGCAAATAAACAGTTATTATGCACTGAAACGTCCAGAAAAGTGTTTTCTGTAGAGGATGGAAGTTATTTTCACTTAGAAAATTAACAAAACATCATTTGGGTTGCCCAATCTTTTGCTTATGACTGTATTCATTCTTATTCTGTGACCTCCATCAACCTGCCGAGTCTGATGTTTCTCACTGTCCTGCAGCTGCATCATTTACACATTAAGCACTGGGTCCTCACTTCAGCTCCCTACTCTTATAACTACATAACTTACATATTCAAACAATGTATAATTGTACAATTAGTGGCTCACAGTCCGTGTTCAGGACATAGACGCCCCGGCCGACCAGTAAACTCAAAGGAAAACCTCTGCCGCTGTAGGCTGCTGTTTTGGAGCTGTGAATATAATGAGGTTTATGAAAGTGTCACTCAGAAGGGTGATTTTGATGCTTGCGACGCCATCGCTTTCCCCCCGTCCTGTGATGAAAACACATATAGCTTCTGCTTTCATCTCATTTTTGGCTCGGAAGCGGCAGTGGAGCACTCAAGGCATTACGGCGCTTCAAATGTAATCAATGCGCAGCCCCTTTTAGCGCGGAGAGCCCCTGAGTCCTAAATAAATGGATTTTCTTCTCGCACCAGGGTGTAAAATCTCATTTCTGCCCAAGCATGTTGAGTGTTTTGGCCACTATCTGCTCCTCTTAACTAAATGCAGAAGAGTGTAGAAAGTGAAGGAAGACAGCGAGGGCACTAGACGGCTTCTGGAGGTGATGACTTGAAGATATGTGACATTTGTTCGATGCAGACGTTATGATTTGAGCAAGACAATGAAGACACTGCCGCGTAAACATGTCTTTCGTTTTCTAACATTGGAGTTAGTTGTGATCTCATCTCTATGGATGTCATGATCATGGAATTTTAGCTGACTAATAAATGAGAATAAATAATTACAAATAAATCAAATGCAAAACTATTTAATTGTCTTTTCTTGTGTATTGTTTGCAACTGTTACAACATAAGTCTGAAGTGCCCAAATTGGGAGGCACCTGACTTGCTAGCTATGTTTACTGTAGCTAACATTGGTTGTATTGTTGAATCAATAGTGTTGTGTAAGCACACAATTATCTACAGTTACACATTTGGAGTAGAGTTAAAGTGGAATCCACATATTCTTCAAAATGCAACTATATATATATATTTTTTATTGCAGAGTTATTCAGTGTGATTTGATGTAAAATGGTTCATTGTAGAGACTCAGATCTCTTTACAGTGGTGGTGATAGGAACCAGGGGTCGCCATAGCATAAACATAGCCATTTTATTTACTATCCAAAACCACCAGTGAACCTACATGTGTCTTTTGAGTTTTTAATATGCAATTATAATGGTAAAACGGTGGAAAATGAATTGATTAAAATGGATTAACAAAATGTTTTAGGCCCACACTTTATCACAAAACTACTGTCAAACAATGTCTCAGGCATCAGGGCAGCATATTCAAAATCACTTTGTGTAGTAACTTTCTGTGAGGGAGCTTTTAGAGGTGGACGTCTGGTTCCTATCACCACCACTGTGAACAATTCAGACTCAGTAAGTTTCTCTAGAACAGAGCATTTCACACCAAGCCACTCTGAATGTATGTATTTGTTAACATCTGAACCATTTATGTAGAAATTTTGAAAAATTGGTGGACTTCCCCTCTCAGAAAAGCTACTTGTTTTTCAAAAACATTATTTTAGTTTCATGGCCCCATAAAGTCTCAATGAATGCATTCACTGCTTTCATTTGCATTTATTCACCCACCTCAACCCACCACACCATAATGACTGTGAAATATAATTTTTGTGGAAAATGACTGCAGTTGGCTTAAATAGCTATAATCATCTCAAATAACTGCAATTATGCTATTATAATAACTGTGACAGGCCTTCTTATCTCCATCAAAATCTGCTGATTAATATTTAGGAGCTATTTCAGGTGATAAGAAAAGCATAATGTGATTTTAATACAGCATGTTGTACAATCAAAACAAGTAACCATTATTAATCACATTATTTTGTGTAGTTAATCGCAATGAGTCATGTTTGTCTTCATTTTTAAATTTTGAAAAACTTCTTTCTAGAGCTTTCAAATATTTTTAATAATACTTGTTAATATTATTTTTTAGCCAAGGCAGTCAAATTATTCAAATAACGAATTGGAAATAATTGCATCACTGATTTATTTTTCGTGTAAAAAGCTTTACTTTGTACTTCTTACATTTTCATTAAGGCTGTTGAATGCAAGAAAAAAGTAATGAATAGCAATCAATGTCATTATATAGTTAACCAATATTAATCACATTCATTTGCTCAAATTTGACTTTAAATACATATTTTTTCCATTTTTTCCCTTTCGTTTCCAAGCAGTGCATAACGTTATTGGACAAAATAAGCTTCGTCAGAATGCATTTATTTCTTTAATAACTCAATAACGTTTTTATAGAGTGAGCGCAGTTTCCAATTCTCATCAGCGATGTCCAGTGAGAGCAACAGTGGCTGCATGTTCCGACAAATTAGTGCATATATCATAGATACAGTCAATAACAGTATATATCATATGTATCATATACACAGTCAATGAGTGTATACATCATACACATCATATATATTGTCAATGGTTCATCTCCTTAATTGTATCCTGTTGCTCTTGTTCATACAGCTTGTGAATTCTTGATGTAGTGGAGCCTCTTGAGGGAAACCAGAGCTCCACTTTGGTGTTGCTTTTGTTAGTTTGCTGCTCATTGATTTATCTATAGTTTTTTTATAAGAGCACTGTCCAGTGTAGTCATTTGAATGAGGTTACAGTTACAGATTCTATCATAGAAACATATAACGTGCTGCAGCTGGGCTTCAGCCTGAACTACTACAGTTGTTCAAAACAGGAACATATATAAAAACATTAAGAAATGAGTTGTAGTAATTTGTGTTCATGCTAAATTTGAATTATTTCTGACTGTTAGCAAATTGAAACAAGGGGGAAAACTGTGTGGAAATTGCAGAACTTTCAATCCACACCACATTTGCATTTTCAAGTAGAAATATATTCTTATCAGATGAATTTGATGAAAAGTGATTGTTTGTAGAGTCTTGTAACTTTTTGCTTTTGTCATGTTTTGACACCAAGACAAAAAGGAAAAGCAGAGCCCATTAAGAATATAAATTGAATGTAAATCTAATTAACCAGGTAAATAAGTATGTAATTATATAACATTAGCAAAACAAAACAATATTTAAAACTCTAAGATGTTTTATGTCTTGTCAAAACAGAGAGCCTTTGATGCAATCTGGTCACATTTGTTGAAACGGTGGAATAAACTGGATATTTGAACAGAGATTCAAAGCGTACCAACACTGGTGTGCTTTGGTTTATGATCCATGTCGAGCAGTGCAGGATTATTGCATATTAGAGCCTCGGGGACATAAATCGAGCCTCGTGACTTCTCTTTAAAACGTTTCATCAAGCTTTCGGCCCACAAATCGCACATTATGAGAATATGCGTACACTGACCTTTAGTGCGAAGTTAAATGGGCCAGTCCAGCATGTTGATTCATTTACTAACAAACTCAATCACACAGCTTTAAAGCCACTGAACTAAGCAGCATCTCGTCTGTCGTTTCCCAGAAGCTCGTTTTTGCTGAGCCTGTGCACTTCCATACGAACACACATGCGGCAGTTGGGGAAACACTGCGGTGATGTGATCGAGAAATAAGCAGAAATGACAAGTAAAAAGGTGATTACACTGTTAAAAAAATCCTGTAAAAAAAGGCAAAACATCTGGCAGCAAAGTGTCCAGTAGAAAACTGTTACATTTACAGCTCTTATTCAGAGCAACTAACAGTCTGATCATTTTTACAGAGGTAGACGAAAGGTAGTGTTAGGAGCTTTGCCCAAGGATTTCTATTGGTATAGCACAGGGTGGTTCCCCGGGAGGGGCATTGAACCCCACTCTGCAGCGTAGTTGGATATTTTCCATCCAATTTAGTCATAACCAATTACAATCTGCTAGTTCAGACTTCCTCCATCACATAACACTGCTAAAATGAGCTTCATTTGACTCCTGACAATAGACTGCATTACCGGGATTGGAACTCACAACCTACTGATAATGAGGTGAACTGTAATGCACTTCCACCACTTATGAGCATGAAAGCTGTTATTTTAATGACAGAGACTGTTATTTTACCAGATGTATCTGTGAATTTTCATTAAAATAGGCATTTATTAATTGAATTATCAGTCATCATGGTTTGTAACTGAATAGCTGTAAATAAAGCACATGAAAATACAGGTATTTATAAATATAGCTGTCATTCGCTGTAATACAAGTTCACTGACAGCTATGCTTCCATGTGATTTATCCAATAAAAGTGCTGGAGCTTTTGAATAAGGAGCACGCAAAATGTACAGCAGCACATTAGCATCACTTTTCCAAAAACGTTTACCGCAAAACAGATTGTGTTTAACAGGTTAGCTCTCTGCTAATTTTTGGGCAATAAACAGGTGTCTTACGTGGGCTTCATAAGTAACATAGGAAAGGAACCATAATTACACTTGAATACTGTTAATTAACGGAAAATAATTGTTTTTTAACATTTACATTTTACTGCTGTTCATTCATATTTTGAGCAGTCGTTTTCTATATTTTCACCTAAACAGGTGAACAAAAAAACAGAAAAGCCACATAACATTTGGCTTTTCTTAAAAAAAGCATGAAAGCCACATAACATTTGCAGCACTTTGGCTGTAAAAATATCTTCTTTTAAAGTGTAGTCCTGCACAATATGGGACAAAATACCAGTATTGCGATGCACCTTACAATATACCAACTTTCATGAATCAACAATATGACATGGTTGAAGATTAGCCTGCATTATTTTGACCAAAATAATTTACATTTGTTAAATTACGTGAATATTTTCATTCATCAAAACAACTGTCTGGAGCTGTGATTGGTCAGGATGCTCACTTCACACATTGTGGTTGGTTGCTTACATCCTATTTGCATAATGCAGCCTTCCACAGTTTGCACAGTGCTAATGGGTGTACATTAGCTTCCATTACTTGTTAGCTATGTTAGCTGTGTAGCTTTAGTGCAAAACTAAAGAATCTTCAGTACAACTGCTTTGGGGTGGATTTTTAGGGACGTACCATTTTTTGATAACTATTCTTATTATCTGGCTAATGCAGAAGGAACAAATATCGCATTACAGCCACATAACTGCAGGTGAGGAGGACAACAATCTAAAATCTAAATCTAAAAGCTAAAGTTAGTTAAGTATCTAGATATCTTGGCTCGGTTTGACTCACTGTTTCCATGACTGAGTTATATTGGTGCTAGTTTTGTTGTATTTATTAACCTATAGATCATTGGCTAGCAGTGGAGACTGGTTGACACCACAGGGATTCCCAATAGTCCTGTGATGTATTTACCTAATGCATGTTGGGTATTGTAGTAAGACAACACTGGTGAATGCAAACATTAAATATAACAAAACTGTGAATTCTGTCAAGCTAATGAGGCTAAAGGTTACAAGGCTGTGCTACAAAATACTGCATTACATCAAAAATAACATTAAACTCTAGTTTTAAGTCAACTAGGGCTGCTTTCAGTTAATGAGGCTGGAGCAGAGCTGGAGGAGGAGACGCAGATTGGGTGGTAAATCTTGTTCACTGGCCATGTGGTCAGGGCCGTCCCTGCAGCTGGACGGCTGACAGACACCAGGGACGAGACCTGGTCAGCCTGCATTGGGTAAGGCCCCTTTGACAAACGGCCCGGGGGCGGTGTTGGTTTGTGCTTTTGGGTGGGGGGAAGCGGGGGGGATCACTGTGCTGCATCGCTGAGTTCACTGAGGGTCAGTGGCTGCACGAGCCACACCAGTCGAGAGCGAGTACACTGCAACAAATGATATCTCAGCAAGGGAAAACATCTCGCTATGTAATGTGATTGAGCTGGTTAGATGAACACAGATACGATTATCTTCTGTTTGATGAAGCCACTGCATGCTCAACTCCAACAGCAGCACACCTGATTTCATTTAATGAAGGACTGATTAGGTAAATTAGGTATTGGATGGTAACTGTAAATACCTTATTAAGCTGCCCTAAGACTTTTGCACTCTATGGCCCAATCCCATTTCTTATTTTTACCCCTACCCCTTGTTTTCGAGTGCCACCTCAGTAACTCAGTTCCAAGGGGTAGTGGTTGAACTCTTCCCTACAAAATGGGACCCTTAAATAAAAAGAGCATCACTTCATTAACAGCTACTAGCGCTGCTCTGTAGGCGACCCTGCCAGTCTGCAGTGACAGCAGAGGAGGGTAAAGTTCAGCTCCTCACTGCTGGGCTTTAGTTACATTTAGGGCATCATATGCTTTCAAAGAGGGGGGCAATTATTTATTATCACCCACCCCTAATTCTTCAGTGATATGAAGCTGAAGTCAGATATTCGCCAGCTTCTCTTTCGAATTTTCCTGTTCCACCTTAAATGGAGCAGCAGTTACATTCTGGTGCTTCAAGCATCAGAACTGCTGCACCATTTAAGGTGGAATGGGAAATTTAGCTAGCTAGCTACCGAGACATCAGCATACTCTTAACGGATTTTTATGCTTGTTATGAAGAAAATGACCATAATACACTGAAACGACACTAAACTAAGATAATATAGTGGATATTGTCATTTTTTAACTGAGAAAATTCTCACATTTGTGGGTTTCTTTGGTCACTTACGCAGCCATCTTGATGGTTTTTCTCACTCTGTTTGGAGTGTGTCTATGAAAAACCTCTGTTTGGAGGGCCGTGTAGTCCTATCTCAGCAAAAAATGGGACAACCTACCTCTGTAGGTTGTAAAAGTAAAGTATCTTACAATATAATAATAATCTTTCAACTTTCATCACTAGATATGCCTACATTCATTATTTTGCCGTCATTAGAAACTGGACATAACCAGGCCTCAGAAGTCTTTACAAAAACAAAGCAGGGGCTGTTCTATACACCTACAATAAGAAGAGAAGAAAGCACAAAGAATTCCTCCCCCAGCTGTGCATGTGAGCTCTTTAACGGCTGGGCTTTTTATAAAGGGTTTTTTGTGTCTATTTGAGCAGATGCGTCACTCGGACGAACGGCCGGCCTCTGACCTAGTCCGTGACCCGTGAAATTCAGACTTTGCGCTGGAAGATTTGCTGCCCACATCATGTGGACAACACGAAGTATACGAGGCACGTGGGCGAGGAGAGGCCTTCACAGACAGGGCCGGGTCTCCAACTCTGCGTAGAGGAGGGTGTATAAATCATGTCAGGGCTGCCGGAAGGGGCTGTAATGGACTCCAGAGCAGCGGTATGGACCACCTGCTGGTTCATTTCTGACCGCCACTGCTGCGTGAAGATGATTTGGCCATTTGTGGTAATTGAATCGAGGGAGAAATGCTGTCACGGTGCTGGTATTAGGCTGACCATTACAGCGCTTGCATCATACTCTTCAACTCCCCTGCCTTCAGACTGAGGAACCAACTAGGGCTGCACGATATAGGCTAAGCACTGGCACTGCGACTCTGTCGCTACAAAAAAAAAAAAAAATGAATTCACCTAGAAAAGGAAAGTTTGTGAACTAACTTTCAGTTGCCTTGAAAAAGTCAGCTAATTCATTTAAAATGTTAAAATGGTGGAAGACTCCTATGGACTGTAGGTTCCTATGCTGTTAAATGCACTGGAATCTTAAATGCACCCCTTAATTGAATTCACTACCACCATAAATTTTTTTATACTTTAAATCCCCTGCCACCTTAAATTCAGTGCTACCTTACATGCCACTTTTTACGATTGTGATACTTGTAGCAGTGCAACAATATTGGCAAAAGTGTGCAGGGAGCAAACTGAAACACAAACTTGTACAACTTGATCTGAAGGAATGAAAAGTACAAAATGTAGGCAAAATACAAGTTTGCACATGTAAAAATGGAACTGAATGCACTAAATTACTCATATAACTCACTTTTTATATTTGCACTTTAATATATTTACATTCAAAAGCTGATGTACGCCTTCAAGTCACAATTGTGAATATGATATGTTTTGGCTTAAATCTTAAAGTCCATTAAAAACAGATAAAAAAAAACTCTGACCAAAATTGTAAGAATCAGTCTCCTTATTGCCCTCTGAACATTTCATAGTTCTTAAATATGAGAGCGTACAACATTAGAGCAAAGCTAAATGGCTCTAATTTACTATTTGAATTTTTAAAACTTAATTTTAAAGCATTCAGTCCGGGTCAAATGTGTGATGTTTTTTATTTGCAGCCTGTTAGCTACATTAGCTTCAGAGCTACATTAGCCTCCAGAGCAAAACTTCGAAAGCCAAACATGTCTTGGCTAATTTGCTATGTTTTGAGGTGAGGTTGAATGTGTAAAGTTGAACTATTCCTTTCACTAAAAGCTTCTGTAGATGACTTAAGAAAGCGCCACTGTTGTGTAAGGCACTAGGAGAGAGTTTGGACTCGAGGGCCCTGAGTTCAAGTTGGGCTTGTTGCTGTCTCCAGAGTAAACGGGCGTATCCACCTACACGGCGAGATCAAGCGTCGGAACGTCAATGGATTTTACAAGAAATTAATCTGACTGCCTTCTTGTCTCCGAGCTTGAATGTCAGTGCGTTTTAATAGCACTGAGTAAATGGCAGTGTAATTTGTGACTGACAACGGCAGAGTCCACTAAGCCTGAACAAGCTTCCGAACTTTTCCTGACACATCATGTTTAGATGAGTTAAGACAGCCTCTGGTAACAGCTTGTTTGGGTTTCCTTGTGCTGGTTGAGCAGTGGGAGCCAATTTTGGAGCCTGCATGATGCATGTAGGGAGCAGAGTTCTTCTCTGACAGTAAACACTAACTGGGTTGCAGTCGGTGACATGGCAGACAAATAAGGTAGCTGATAAAAATAAATTAGAAGGGTGAAACTCTTAGACAACAAAAAAGTTTTGGAGGAAAGTGCTCATCACTATTTGTGTTTGAGAGAGAGTAACCCTGAAAATATTTAAAAAGGCAATTTTTCCACTTTCAAATCTGAATCATTAAGCTTCATTCAACCTGAATGACTTATTTACGTCCCAATGACTGACAAATTGGTGGAATTCCACTTTGAGTGTACAGCAAGCTAACTGCCCAACATTAAGCAGTTGCTCTGTTCCTCTGAGTCCATAGAGATCTGCCATACACAACATGTCCAACTCCTGATAGCTTAAATCTTGTTGCCTCACTGCCTCGACAAGACAGTAAGCATTCCAGTGGTGTGTTTGGATTTGCTGAAGAGGGTCATGACCGTATGGGACGTCTCAGAGTGGTGCAGGACCAACACGACCCTAACAGAGCTTCAGTCTGCTGCCTTATACAGGCATTATTGAGAAATGTTTCTTTAATGGCAGAAGAATAGTTAGCTCTTCTACATGAAAGCATCTCAACTTGGACTAAAGACCAGAACAACAGAGGAAAGCAAGACAGTGGAGACGAAAGACTTGGGGTGGAAATGGACAGCGCATTTACAAAGGACTGCATTTCTAACCACGCAGAGTAGAACTGCTACATATAGATATAACAGACACGCAGGTGAACCTCCTGCCAGTTGTTCCAGCTGTTACAGAATATGTTTATATTTTAGATTTGTGTATCATCGCGGTCGAATCATGTAACTCCATTTGTTTTTGTTTATTGGTTTAATTGCTTATTTGTTTTTAATAAATGTTAGATGGCTTTTGCATTGTGAGATCATTTCATTAGGAATGGACTAATAGAAGTGGAACAGGCATATATATATATATTTATGCCCTGCGATGGACTGGCGACCTGTCCAGGGTGTATCCTGCCTTCCGCCCAATGACAGCTGGGATAGGCTCCAGCACCCCACCACGACCCAGAAGGATAAGCGGTTTAGATGATGTATGTATATTTCATTTATTATTTATTGCATTTTGCATGTTTTCTTATATATTCTGTCATTGTGGGAGCATTTACTGCATCAAATTCAGGCCAGGTGTTGGGGTCATTTAATGGGGCAATGCCCCACCATAGTTTGTTTCCATAGTGACAAACAAAAAAAAAAAGGGGGAAACTACACACTAAACGACACTGCTGCTACTGCTAGCCATCCTCTAGCCCTTCATAAGTGGTCTGCTTCTGAGAATAGTCCACCACCCAAATAATATGGTCAGTGGTGGTCCTATTATGGACCACCATGTCATGTTTTGTTGATTTTCTAAGTGAAAATAAGTTCTACGCCTTGAACGGCAGCCGATTTTACACCACAGCCGCACTCTGATGTACATCGAATGTATATTATTAGACTAGGGAACACACTCCTCCACATTTAAAGCAAAATTACTGTTCATTTGCTGAGTTTAACATGTTGTAACATGCTGATGTCATTAGGGGAAAGAGGCTGGATAGCGAGAATGAACATGAAAAACTTATGTGATCTGCATGCTTGTAGGTCCTGCAATGCGTTGGCTGATGCAGTAAGATAACTATAGTTAAGTCAATGTTTATTTATATAGCGCTTTTACAACAGTCACAAAGCAGCGTAACAGAAAAATCCGGGTCCGAGCCCCCATGAGCGTCGCCAGTGGTGACAGCAGTGAATGAGATTTGACCATCAGTATAAGATACGGAAAAGGGGGAAAGAAGCAATGTCTATGATTTAAAATGCGGCAGCATCATCAGGAGGGTCAGTGGCATGCAGGTGAGGTTTGCACAGCATTGTACAGCAGGAGGCATATGTGCATATCGATTTTGTACAGGTCAACACCTCCAATCAAACAGATTTTTCTTCATATCTTGATTTGGAAGTCAGAGCCAGCACTGACTGCTCACACACATTAAGCTGACTCAATGACAGCGATACGGCTGAGGAACGCGAATACTGTCTATGTCTAACACACATTAAGATACACACAACTGCATTAGCTCTAATGATGATAAGCTCCAGTATATGTTGAACACCACACTTCCCTGCTCGCTCCCTCAGGAGCACCAGCCTTCAGCTTCGGAATTGACAGCTTCTCCTGTGTCTGTGCCTGTCCTCCGTTTGGGTGAATTATTGGGTAATGGATCCCCTGGCTTTCTAAGCCTCAGCACTTCTGCCCACCCCACTGCCCTGCATTTATTAGACGTGGCCCCTGTAAATTTCCTCAGCCGAATCCCCTCTGCTAATGTTTGATTCATACCGCAAGCAAAGGTCAACTTATCCATTCTCAATAATTCAATATCTGGACTCTCTGAAGTCTGGGACGTATTAGTTGCGGGGGAAGAAAAGTGTGGGGGGGATATCCAGCGAGTCTTAGCGCCATAAATAGTGTTTTCTGTCTTTAGCGAAACTTTCAATGAAATGAAATCCCCCGCTCGCGATGTGTACTGCATTGCAGTCTGGAGTCAGGAAACTGCAGGGAGGTATCAGAGTGGTACGAGTAAAAAAGAGCATGTCCAAACAGGAGGTGTAAGTCATCTGAATGCACGATGCACAGAGGCACAAAGACGCTCATGACAGCACACAGCCGTAGCTCAAAACGCCTTGAACGGCAGCCAATTTTACGCCACAGCCGCACTCAGATGTATTTCGAATGTACATTAACGGACTATATATATTAGAAGCCATTTTTTATCAGACTGACACTGATGACTGATACTGCTTTCTTCCTTTCGCCTTGTTTTTCCTTGGATTTGTTCGGGTTGTTTCTGAGATTGCTGCACAATTCCCTGTACTAAATTAATATGAAGTGGTGCTCTAACTGTATTAGCTCATAATATAGAAAAAACAAATAATTATGATTATGGATCCCCAACTTTCTGGCAGATATTTCCAAAGATCTAGAGAGGTAGGCCCAATCCCATTTCACCTCTTGCCCTCTGTTTTGCGCGTTCACGTCTAGAGGTAAGGTGTCCTGATTTTTATTGAAATAGAGGGGTAGGGCGAAGTGTTAGTGCTACATGACCCTCAAAACTGAGGTTTTTCAGAGGCACACTAAAAAATTACAATAACCATTGTATTATCTTAGCTTAATCACAGCCCTTAACAATAATAGCATTGGGAGTCGTGACTAATATTAAACTATTGTTGTGCTCCCATAAGCCTGTGATTTAGCCACTCTGCTATAGAGCCAGTTACAAAGTACATACATGTGCATAGCTCAAAAACTATTGTTTTTAACTAAATAACCTGCAAAAATACTTTACACTTGATGATTCTCACATCCAGTGTCTGAAGCAGTAAAGGCTGCTGTCACAACAAACCTGCATCACCATAAGGAGCATTTTAAGGAGTTAAATATATAGTTATTTATTTGTGTAGGCCTGTTCAGAGGACACTGTTTAGTATTTTAAACACATGGGCAATACTTGGACACCCCCAAACTCCGCTGTCAGAACTGTGATGTCAGAACTAGTAACTTTACAGGAGAAGGAATAACTTAACTTAAATAATCTTAACTTAAAGGAAAGGAATTTCTTACCAAGTAATTTTTTATGACATTGTTATATATTGACAGTGTATTTAAAAAATTTAATAGAATATATAATACAATATTTTCAATATATTACTTTTTTTTTAGCTATGCTGTCTGTCACTGTCTGACACGGAGTGTGTTTACATGCATTCAATAATCCAATCAATCAAATTTCTGCAGTTATCTGATTATTAAAATGGTCATGTAAACAGCACACTCCGATTTCTTAGATCGGAGTAAGGTCTAGAAAAAAATCCAGTAAAGAGAGCTGGATTTTAGCTCAGTAATCAGATTTCTCAGTGCATATAAACTTTTACTCTGATTTCTTTCGGCTTTCTCAGTCTGAGCATGCTCAAAAACAGACGGCGGTACTGGAAATAAGCAAGCAGCTTCGCCGCGAGACGCAGCAAAACACTGAAACCAAATACATGTTTGACGTAATGAAGGATTTAAATGTTCTTCATTTTCTAGATGATATATGTTCATATTTTCAGGTAAAGTGGCTCAATGTTTGAAAAAAAGCTGCGGTATGAAGTTTGAGTTTTACATTGCATTTACGTCTCGTCTTCTTCTGTGAGTTTATTGGCTGGTTGCAAAGCAGAAATCCGATTACTGCCTGACGCATGTAGACCTGGAGTTTCCCCATTATCTGATTAATTAAGTGTATGTAAATGCGTTGATCAGATTACCAACAAAATCAGAATTTTGAAGTGCATGTAAACACACCCACTGTTCATTTTTTAATTAAGTGTACATGCATTTTGCACCAGTAAGAATATTTTTGCTATTGTGGTTTAATGATATTAAATCTGAATTAAACTGAACTGAATTAATCATCACTGCAGGAGATCGTGTAGGACCCCTCATGTCGCCCTCCCCCTCCATATGGAATAGAACACTGTAGGTTTCCACCCCACTCTATAGGGCATGCTGTTGCCTCCACAGGGCTCCAGCAAGCTTACCCAAGGCCCGGTGTCCTTGCTCCCATGTAGTAAATACCATTCGTCACCTTGTATTTTAATCAGGGTGCTCGAGATTGATAGGCGGACTTGTCATGTTAACTGTGATCATCCGTCAAATCCCCAGGCGTTTCCCCTCTGTCAGCAAGGGCCATGGAGACACTCTGCCACCCTCTTGAGTTAGGAGGTCCAAACTCAAGCATTATGCTCTCCTGGACGCTACCGGCGTGCACATAGATCAGTGTGCCGGGCCACACTGACAGCTGATCCACAGCGGCTGGATATAGAAATTGATTTTAGTTCTGTTTTGGTCAGTGGACAGCATCGGCCTTAGCAGTGGAAACCTGAGAATGAGCTAAACTTAGCAATGCATCAAAATGAAAATCTCTGGAAGTTAAATTAAGGACATACTGGGCCCTGAATGAACATATATATATATATGTACACATGTCAAATAACGGAGTGTTTAAACTCCACAGCACTGTTCCACTCGTACCAGCACAACACATGCTAATTCACCACCAGCGTCACTGCAGTGCTGAGAATGACCCACCACCCACAAAATACCTGCTCTGTGGTGGTCCTGTGGGGGTCCTGACCATTTGAAGAACAGGCTAACAGAGTGTGCAGAGAAACAGATGGACTACAGTCTGTAATTGTAGAACTATAAAGTGCACCTATATGGTCAGTGGAGCTGATTAGGTGGACAATGGGTGTAGAAACAAGGAGGTGGTTCTAATGTTGGCTGGACGGTGTAAGGTGTTATGTGAGGTAGTGAGACAACGAGAGAGAGAAAGAGAACAGACAGATACTTCCTCTTCCCTTTACCCAATAGGATGTCCTCAGGGGGGACAGAGCATGCAGCAAAAAAGCCAGACAGCACTGGAAGACTGAGAAAGTAGAGAAGAAAACGTCCAGATTAAGTGAGTCAACAAAAGCGCAAGGAGGGAGGAAAAGAAGACGAAAAAAGTTCCCTAATGTAATCAATGTCTGGACTCTCCCTGCTCTTCCGCAACTGTTGAAGCTGAAGGAATTGCCATGTGCCAGAGAGGAGCAGCTACAGCTGTGTGCCAAGAATCTCTCTCTCTTCCTGTCTCTCTCTTTCTCTCGCTCTCTCTCACTGATTGCTGACAGCATCTGCTCTTTGCGCTCGTGAAGCGCGGAGTGCCTCAGGGCTCTCCGTTAGGCCCATTCATTAAGAGGAACTCGTCGGGTTGTTTAATAAACCTACGCACATCATCTCGCCCTGAAAACACTCCACCAGGGAGCACGGCCAGCGCAGCGAAAAGTTAAATCCACTTGTCAAACGGAGCTTGCAGGATGCACTTGTCGATGTCAAAAAGCATTACACGAAGTGAAGGTCACATCTTGGTTTAGCGAAACGGATCTACAGTGAAGCAAAAGGCCTGACGACTGTGAAACAAGTTAACTCTTGCTAAATTAAGGAAATCATACCTGAAGCTGTGTGAATGCAGCCATGGGTGACACTGCATGTTTAATAAAGCCTAAATCTGATCAATTTTGAGTGCTGAAATATGTATATTTTAATGATATTACCTATCCATGTAGGTGCTTTTTCCTATTACTCTGTAATGTAGCCCAATATTCAGGCTCATTCTGATTGCCTCCATGTTCCAATTAAACTGCACAAGCTCATTAAAGTGTTATGGTACATGAGACACGGTGGATTATTGTGTTTAAAAGCATTTTTTCTATAGTCAAAGTGCTCTTTGCTCTGAGGACACTGAAGGGAGTCTTTAAAATGAGGTGTTTACTGATATCATGTTTTTAAAATGCTTATGTAAGTGCTGCGCAGGCTAGGATTCAAGATGATGATCTCATCTAATTAGCGAAAAGGAGGAAAAATCATTGCCTCGGACCATTGAGAGCAAGCCAAAGGAATGTTTAGCCTTTTTTGTGGTCCTTGTCCTCATGCTCTGAAATTCAGGCTGCGTACTTTGCATGCCGTAATCAATTGACCTAAGCATGTGCTGGACATCAGAGTGCATGTTAATGTGTTTGCAAATTTTCAGGGCCACTTTTCTGGCATATTCTTTTTTGTAATGTTAGTGCTGAGTCACCATTAAAAATCCTTTTTAGTCTAGGTTTAGGTCTGGGGAACTGGTCCCCAGCATACTAGCCTACCATAGTTTCTGCTGTAGGTGGTCTGCATGCAAGGGAACATGACTCATACATCAGTATCATCTCTGGTTTGTGGACAGATTTCAGCAGAACTTCCTACTCTTTTATTCCGAGGCCATACCACCAGAACACTGGGGCTGGGGCCAGTCAACGAGGGATCCTGGATGTTTGATCTGTGAGCATATGCGGTTTGTTCAAGGCATTTGCCATGGAACCCACTTCCACGATGGCTGCCAGCCCTGGCCGAGCTGGAGCACAATGCACGGGCAAACCCGAGGGCCAGGGAATGGAGAACAGACTGGAGGAGATTCATCTCCACTGCCAATGGCACCAGCAGCATCTCCAGGGGCTTGCTGGAGACATCCTGCTGCCCGCTGAGAACAGCTTGACTCATCACCAATTTCTGCGCCCGGCTGGGTGGAATGGCTAATGTTTTCACACAAGCTCCTTTGCAGAGCCATGGCAAGTACAACAGAACGGAGACGCTCCATATGGAGGCTCCACCAAAGCTGGTCCAAAGCAGCACTGATCTGTGGACTAGGCCTGGGCCATAAAATGATAACGATAAAAATGAAAGTCACTGCGGCTCACAATTGACTCACTCACATTTAGCAGGCTGGAGACTCTCCACAAGTAGGATGGGCATGTCAGTCAAATTTGACATCTTAATATGTAAGGCATTATTTGAAAATTATTTGAAAAAAAAAAATCTCTCTGAGCTCAAATGCATGAAAGTAAAAAGCCATAAAAAGAAATAGATGAAGTGGCTTGAAATTTACACAGTCAATACTATTCTAAATATGAACAAACGCTAATCATCTGTCACTTTAGCTAAAATTGCTAGCCTATAGATATTATAACTAATATTTCTTTTCATATTTATTAGAAGAAATATTTTTAGCATGAAAACAGTGGAGTTAGCTAATGCCAAACATAACACATTCACTAAATGGTATTAAAAATTTTATCTTATTACTTCTATGTGAGTAGAGTAAACTTGAGTTTGATGGCTCATCCGAATCCTAGTTGCTACACTAGGTGGCGCTATGTTCCTTTTACTTGCTAGACGTATTGGGAAAGAGGTAGAAAGGAGTCTAGCCATTCACTCGCAACATTGAATATTAGTTGCTATCTAGTTGCTACACTAGGTGGCGCTGTGTTCCTTTTACTTGCTAGATGTATTGGGAAGGAGGTAGGAAGAAGTCTAGCCATTTACTCACAACATCCAGTATTAGTTGCTACCTAAATGCCACACTAGGTGGCACTGTGCTCCTTATACTTGCTAGACATGTTGGGAAAGAGGTAGGAAGAAGTCTAGCCATTAACTCGCAATATCAAGTATTAGTTGCTACCTAGTTGCTACACTAGGTGGCACTGTGTTCCTTTTACTTGCTAGATGTGTTGGGAAGGAGGTAGGAAGAAGTCTAGCCATTCACTCGCAACATCCAGTATTAGTTGCTACCTAGTTGCTACACTAGGTAGCACTGTGCTCCTTTTACTTGGTAGATGTGTTGGGAAAGAGGTAGGAAGAAGTCTAGCCATTCACACACAACATCCAGTATTAGTTGCTACCCAGTTGCTACAATAGGTGGTGCTGTGTTCCTTTTACTTACTAGACATATTGGGAAGGAGGTAGTAAGAAGTCTAGCCATTCACTCACAACATCCAGTATTAGTTGCTACCTAGTTGCTACACTAGGTGGCACTGTGTTCCTTTTACTTGCTAGAAGTGTTTGGAAGGAGGTAGGAAGAAGCCTACCATTTACTCACAACACCCAGTATTAGTTGCTCCCTAGTTGCTACATTAGGTGGCACTATGCTCCTTTTACTTGCAAGACATGTTGCGAAAGAGGTAGGAAGAAGTCTAGCCCTTCACTCACAACATCTAGTATTAGCTGCTACCTAGTTGCTACACTAGGTGGCACTGTGTTCCTTTTACTTGCTAGATGTATTGGGAAGGAAGTAGTAAAAAGTCTAGCCATTCACTCACAACATCCAGTATTAGTTGCTACCTAAATGCCACACTATGTGGCTCCTTTTACTTGCTAGATGTGTTTGGAAGGAGGTAGGAAGAAGTCTAGCCCTTCACTCACAACATCTAGTATTAGCTGCTACCTAGTTGCTACACTAGGTGGCACTGTGCTCCTTTTTTTGCTAAATATGTTAGTGAGAAGGTAGGAAGAAGTCTAGACGTTCACTCACAACAGTAAAAACCAGCAGAACAGTTAGCAGAGTTAGCTAGCATTAGCTATTTTCATTTATGGAAATTATGGAGCATGAAAGGCAAAAACACTGTACAACAAAATACTATTCAGGCCTAAAATTAAGCATTGAGAATACTGCTAATTCTCAACCAGGACTGATACGGAAAAATATATCATGATAACATATGAGAATATATCATGCTTATATTTACATCATCCATCCCTACTGTGGACCAGTATGTACAAACTACAGAACTCAACTGGCAAAATGGCGCAAAACAACGGCATGTTAATCAGTGGGTTGAAACTGTCCGCCATTCCGATTATCTCTTTACGCTACGACTTCAATTAAAACTTGAGCGCAGAAGTATGAAAGAGTCACTTTGGAAGGCTGAAAAGGACGGGCGGAAGATTTGGAAGCTCAATTTTTCATCAGGAAAAAGACAAAAAAAAGGCCCTGTCCTCCAATAAAGTGCTTTCATACTAGAGAGGTACAAAGGACAGTGATTAATGCAGCTGTAGCATTTCATTAAGATCAGAGAGAAAATGAATTAAGTGGGGAACTTGAAATACTGAAGAGACACACATCATCTAATTCAGCTGTAGAAGAGAGGGAGAGAGAAGGAAAGAGAGGGAATTGAGTTCAGAAATGAGTTATCTCCCCCTAACTAGTCTCACAAAGTCAGGCTTTTTGCAGACACAAAGCCCAAAAGAGTGTGTTTTGTTTTTTAATATAGAACTGCTTACGATGCTGGAACGGCTGCTGTGCAATTGGATTTCAAAAGAGCCATTGGCAGCTGGCTTTCATTAAAATTCAAACCACTGTGAGCGAGCTTATTTAGCTAAGGATTTTGATATGATGTAGCAATACCAGCCACTGACGCAAAGACTAGCCAATGGGGAATGGGCTTATTGAAGTATGCGAGTGAAGTTGTGGGAAAGGGTGAGAGAATTCAGGCTGCTTGGTGGAGGACAGAATGAAGTCCAAATGGACTTTCATGGACATCAGAAGCACAGTTTTTTTGGTAAATGACTACGTATACTGTAAAGAAATGTAGCAAAGGAGAGGTCGATTTGAAGAAGAGCCTTATTGATATATCAGTTAGCCAGTAATGTCAGCCAGAGGGCCTTCTAGGCTTTCAGATAAGGGGAACTAAAATATATATGTCTGCAAATTTTAGTTGATGTCTTTTTCAGTAGAATCATGCTTGTATTTAAACTCCAGTACGACTTTTGTTTCAGTTCTGTTGAGTTCTGGATGGAAACCAGAGGGGTGAAATTTGGAAACAAAAGGGTTACATTTTTGAAACAATTTTTGAAAAATTGGCCAATCAGGAATTGTTTTCCTCTGTGTATCTAGGTAGATATGGCTAAGCAAGTTCTCCTATTGGTTAGGACTTCAAGAGCTGAACAGAGGTCCTAACACCTTAAATAAACCACCATAATTACAAAGTGACAGAGGAATCAACCAATCATGGTTTGAATTTCCAGTCGGCAGGATCAATTTCATGACAATCACTCTGGGCCTTCTGGAAGTTCTAGATACGTCACTGAGAAGCAGCCTAATCAGTGAGTCGTTAGAAGCAGAAAACAGCAGCAGCTCAATACCAGAGCTCACTCCTGAAAGAGTCACTGTGAAACTGCTACAAGGTAAACTATGCTAACGTGTCTGTTATATATAGCGTAGGCCACGATTTTAGCCCAGAACTATCATAAAACAATGTATCAGGCATCAGGCAGCATATTTTGAACCATTTTTGTGTAATCCAACAGCCCTTAAACTCATCAGACGTTTGGTTCCTATCACCACCATTACATCATAACAAATGGCATTATGTAGAAATTTGGAAAAAGCCCCCTATTTAGGCTGAACAAATTTTTTCCAAGGTAGTTATACAGTTTAAGCTAAGTTTAAGAGAAAACAGGGAGCGTGAAAGCTGATTTTTCCCTTGAGAAAAACTAAAGCCCTAGAACGTGTCTGTTTTGAAGCCAGTTGCATCACAAATCACTTGATTGGCCTAATCTGGGAATAAAGGAAGCTCCAGGAAGAAAGCAAAGCAGCACAGGTTGAGTTTACCTACATGTTTCTGTTTAGTATGCAGGGGCCTGTTAATGCAGAGCAGCAGAGGGGCTTCTAAAAATGGCAAACCATAAGCTCACAAAATCAATGCTGATGTAGAGTACTGCACGCATGTTTCTACCTCTTCCCACCTGCTTTCCGCTCCATAATGAGCTCCTAAGCTAATTGGAGCTCACGCGTACCTCCAGTACAGTTCTCTGGAAAGGAGAGAAGGGGGGGAGCAAAATTAAACAAATCACACAAGTCAACGTCGTAACACAGAGCGAGGGAACTTCAAAGGCCTGCGCCGCCGGCCACTGGGGACGGAGAGCTTGCAGTGTGTTCTAATAAGCAGAAGCAATTGTGCCACCTCATTTCAGCAGCATTACACCACTGCCAAATCCTTCCCATCTTTAAACAGCATCATTACGGCCCAGAAAAGCAGGCAGAGCGGACGGCCTTTACACCGCAGACCAGCCGAGGACAATGGATCACGAAGACAGATCAGATCTATCTGACCGTAACATAAAGGGCATGAGACCTGCATGTCTGGGGGCAGCTCTGAACATGTGGCCCCAGGCAGAGGGTGGGCCTGCAGCATCTGGTGCCAGTCTCACTTAGGCCTAATACATATTTATCCTGATCGCTGTTATTTGAGCTGATCGTAATTATTTTCCACAGTTAGCTTACACGTGGCCAGTGAGCGGAAGTACAAGGAAGGTGTTTCTAATAAAGTGGCCAGTGAGCAGAAGCACAAGGATGGTGTTTCTAATACAGTGGCCAGTGAGTGGAAGTACAAAGATGGTGTTTCTAATAAAGTGGCCAATGAGTGAAAGTACAGGGTAGGTGTTTCTAATTGAGTGGCCAGTGAGCGGAATACAAAATACCTGTTTCTAATAAAGTGGCCAGTGAGCAGAAGCACAAGGATGGTGTTTCTAATACAGTGGCCAGTGAGCAGGAGCACAAGTTTGGTGTTTCTAATAAAGTGGCTAGTAAGTGGAAGTACAAGGTAGCTGTTTCGAATAAAGTGGCCAGTGAGCAGAAGTACAAGGTAGGTGTTTCTAATAAAGTGGCCAGTGAGTGAAGCTACAAGGTAGCTGTTTCTAATAAAGTGGCCAACGAGTGAAAGTACAAAGTAGGTGTTTCTAATAAAGTGGCCAATGAGTGAAAGTACAGGGTAGGTGTTTCTAATAAAGTGGCCAATGAGTGAAAGTACAGGGTAGGTGTTTCTAATAAAGTGGCCAGTGAGTAGAAGTACAAGGTGGGTGTTTCCAATAAAGTGGCCAATGAGTGAAAGTACAGGGTAGGTGTTTCTAATTAAGTGGCAAGTGAGTGGAAGTACAAGGTAGCTGTTTCTAATAAAGTGGCCAGTGAGTGGAAGTACAAAGTAGGTGTTTCTAATAAAGTGGCCAATGAGTGAAAGTACAGGGTAGGTGTTTCTAATTAAGTGGCCAACGAGTGAAAGTACAGGGTAGGTGTTTCTAATTAAGTGGCCAGTGAGCGGAAGCACAAGGTAGGTGTTTCTAATAAAGTGGCCAGTGAGTAGAAGTACAAGGTAGGTGTTTCCAATAAAGTGGCCAATGAGTGAAAGTACAGGGTAGGTGTTTCTAATTAAGTGGCGAGTGAGTGGAAGTACAAGGTAGCTGTTTCTAATAAAGTGGCCAGTGAGCAGGAGCACAAGGTTGGTGTTTCTAATAAAGTGGCCAGTGAGTGGAAGTACAAAGATGGTGTTTCTAATAAAGTGGCCAATGAGTGAAAGTACAGGGTAGGTGTTTCTAATTGAGTGGCCAGTGAGCGGAATACAAAATACCTGTTTCTAATAAAGTGGCCAGTGAGTGGAAGTACAAGGTAGCTGTTTCTAATAAAGCGGCCAGTGAGTGGAGGTACAGAGGAGGTGTTTCTAATAAAGTGGCCAGCTAATTTAGCTTATTAAGCTGGTTTGGCTCTCACAACAGGGTAATTAGACAGTCACATCAGCAGCAGAAAAAAATCAATGAATTTAAGACACAGTTGAAAAGAAACCACTAAATTACCAAAATTGGACCGACTAAAACATCTTTCACAAATGTATTAAACTCACTAAACAGAATTAGTCTTTATTAGTCTTTAGTCTTCTTAGTCTTCATAAATGCATGTGCTAGTATTGACTGACTGGTTCAAAACCTAATTTACCCAGGCTTTAGAGCTGAAACACAGATGTGCTCAGTCACTGAAAGCCATCCTGGTGGGATGCAGTATCTACTGTATTGTCTTTCAGATAGGAAAAGACAGCTCTTGTTGAAATGATCAAATCTGGCATTATTTGGCAACCCTGTGTTTCAGTAGCCGCAGTCCGGTTGTGAGGGAAATAATTAAATCAGCCCACCAGTTTCGCATTGATTCCGTAAGGACACTTAAACAATCAATAGAGTTGTGCAAGCACATCTCTTCTTGGTGGGGTGAGGGGTAAGAGAGAGAGATTAATTAAAAAAGCTGCTGACTTAAGGAGGAGAGATGGATGGATTCTGGAAGGTGGCGGACCCCCAAACACTGTCATACTGCTCACTGTCTTTTTACAGTAACCAGAGTTCATGTGCACTGAGTTGCCAGTTTATTAGGTATATTAGGTACATTATATCTGCATTCAGTGGCTATTTTAACAGAAACGCCTGCCATATGGTTCAGGCATCTGATCAGGATGTCCCCTGTCTACCAAGCACGGCCTACTGGGACAAGGCCCCGAGGTCGTCCTAGGACCCGCTGGAGGGAGTATATCTCCAAGTTGGCTTGGGAGCAGCTTGGGGTCCCCCAGAATGAGCTGGAGCAAGTCGCGGGGGACAGGGTCATCAGGAACCAGGCATGGCCTACCGGAACGAGGCCCCGAGGTCGTCCTAGGACCCGCTGGAGGGAGTATATCTCCAAGTAGGCTTGGGAGCAGCCTGGGGTCCTATGGAATGGGCTGGAGGAAGTTATGGGGGACAGGGATAGTTGTGGGATTCTCTGGTCTCCCAACTGCTACCGCGACCCTATCTGGATCAAACAGTTTGAGATGAAAATGAGGCTCCTAACAACCACCTGGGAAACCCGGTAGACACCAAAACTGCCCCCATCAGATAAACAGCACTTACAGCTTTCATCTTTGAGAGAGAGGAGAAAATCAAGCTGCTTCAGATCTGAAAACATCCACAGGTGTTTCTGTCCATCCTTCCACTGTGAGAAGACGACTCAGCGCTGTGGGTCTGAAAGGATGTGTAGCTGTTCAAGAAGAACCTCACTGAGAAAAGGAGACGGACACATCAAACAAAGAAGCTGAACAACGGACTGACCACCCCAGAGTCCAGACCTCAACATCACTGAATGTGTTTGATTACTTCAGAAAATGATCAACCAGCTTCTGAGACTGAACTTTGGAGGTGTGGATCATTGTTTACAGTATTGTAGGATCACTTTGTGTAATTATATAATATATATAATTGTTGTTAGCCCACTCTACCCCCTCCATCAATAGAAAGGGACCACCATAGGACCACCAGCCACCACTTCGGTGGTGTATCGTTTTTAACACAGTAGTGACATTGACGTGGTACTGTCCGCTAGTACGAGTGTATCTGACACAGCGGTGCAACGGAGTCAGTAGTAACTGATAGGTGTTTCTGATAAAATGGCCAATGAATGTAGGTACAGGGTAGATGTTTAAATGGGGGGCTATGAAACACACACTGGGCAGTGAAACTGGCCAAATGTAAGTATATCTCCTCTCTGCCGTCCATATAAATGTCAAAGTTAGCAGATGGGATTATGCAGAAGTGGTGGGGTCTTTATGTCCAGTAGCCTTTTAAACAGCCGGAGCGTCACTGCAAGAAGCTGGGTGAGCCTGTGCAGTCAGCATGTAGCGAGAGAGAGTGGGAGGAGAGAGAGAGAGAGAGAGAGAGAGAGAGAGGCAGGATGTCCTGCAGTAGAGAGAGAGAGAGAGAGAGTGAAAGGTGCTGTTAGGCTCTCTGGGCGTGACGACAGTGCAGTAGCAGTGTTGGAGCAGGTTGAGCTGTGGACGAGTTGTGCCAGCACTGCAGAGGAAGCTAGAGTAAGAGAAGGGAGGGAGAGAGGGAGAGAGGCAGAACGGCAGCTAGAGAGGCAGCAGGAAGGCAGTAGGGAGGGAATAAAGATGCAAGCAGAGAGGCAGTGGAGAGACAGGTAGAGAGGAAAGGGGCAGTCGAGAGGCAGAGAGACATAGATGTAGTAGAAAAGTTCAGAGGCAGTAGAAAAGGAGAAGAGAGGCAGGTAAAGAGGCAGTAGTGAGACAGTAGAGAGGGAACAAGGCGATCAGAGAGGTAGCAAGAGGCAGAAGATAAAGAGCGGAGAGAGAGGTAGAGATGCACTAGAGAGGCAGACAGAGAGGCAGTTAAGAAACAGTAGGACGGTAGTAGGGAGGCAGTAAAGAAATAGTAGGAAGGCAGGAGAGAGACAGAAGAGAGGCAGTAGAGAGGCTGAGAGACAGAATGAAGGCAGTATAAATAGAGATAAAGAGGAGAGAAACAGAATACAGAGGCAGTAGAGGTTAGACAGGCAGTAGAAAGACAACACAGAAAGAACAGAGAGGCAGTAGAAAAACAAGTGGAGAGCGAGCAAGGCAGGAGAGAGAGGCAGTAGAAAGGAAGCAAAGAGGTAGGCAGTGAGGCAGTAAAATGGCAGAAGAGAGGAAGTAGAGACAGAAGAGAGAGTAGAAAGGCAGCAGAGAGGCAAAGGAGAGACAGTAGAGAGGGAGGAAAGGCAGTAATGAAGTGGTAGAGAGAAAGTAGAAAGACAGCAGAGAGGAGGTAGAGAAGCAGTAGAGAGAGTAGACAGACAGTAGAGAGGCAGGAGGAGAGGCAGGTAGAGGCAGCAGAGAGGCAGTTTGCAAGGCAATATAGTGGCAATAGAGAGGGAAGAGAGAGAGCACAGAAAAATGGAAGAAACAGGTAGTAAAGGAGAAAGATAGTACAGAGGCAGCTAGAGGCAGTAGAAAGGGAGCAGAGAGGTATGTAGTGAGGCAGTATAGTGGCAGTAGAGGGGGAGAAAAGAAACAGTAGAGAAAGTGTAGAGAAGTAGAGAAGCCATAGAGAGAGTAGAGAGGGAGTAAAGAGGCAGTAGAAAGGAAGTAGAGAGGAGATAGAGAGGCAGTAGAGATGGAGTAGAGAGGCAGTAGAGATGAGTAGAAAGGCAGTAGAGATAGAGTTGAAAGGCAGTAGAGATGGGGAAGAGAGGCAGTAGAGAGGCAGTAGAGATGGAGTAGAAAGGCAGCAGAGATACAGTAGAGAGGCAGTAGAGATGGAATAAAAAGGCACAGAGATAGAGTAGAGAGGCAGTAGAGATGGAGTAGAGATGCAGTAGAGATAGAGCAGAGAGGCAGTAGAGATGGAGTAAAGACGCAGTAGAGATAGAGTAGAGAGGCAGTAGAGATAGAGCAGAGAGGCAGTAGAGATGGAGTAGAGACGCAGTAGAGATAGAGTAGAGAGGCAGTAGAGATGGAGTAGAAAGGCAGCAGAGATAGAGTAGAGAGGCAGTAGAGATGGAATAAAAAGGCATAGAGATAGAGTAGAGAGGCAGTAGAGATGGAGTAGAGAGGCAGTAGAGATAGAGCAGAGAGGCAGTAGAGACTGAGTAAAGACGCAGTAGAGATAGAGTAGAAAGACATAGAGATACAGTAGAGAGGCAGCAGAGATGGAGTAGAGAGGCAGTAAAGAGGCAGCAGTGAGGCAGTAGAGAGGGAGTAGAGAGGCAGTAGAGATGGAGTAGAAAGGCAGTAGAGACTGAGTAAAGACGCAGTAGAGATGGAGTAGAAAGACATAGAGATACAGTAGAGAGGCAGCAGAGATGGAGTAGAGAGGCAGTAAAGAGGCAGCAGTGAGGCAGTAGAGAGGGAGTAGAGAGGCAGTAGAGATGGAGTAGAAAGGCAGTAGAGACAGAGTACAGAGGCAGTGCAGAGGGCAGCAGAGAGGGAGAGGGAGTAGAGAGGCACTAGAGACACCCCTCACCCTGTGTAAACACTACATTGTACATTGATGAGCTGGCGTGCTTCCTAACCTTGACACTTCTCCATCACTCTCTCACGGATTCTCTCCTGTCCTCTCTCTCTCTCTCTCTCTCTCTCTCCCTCACTCACTCTGCCAGGCCAGCTTTGTGCTCAGTGAGCGATGTGAGAAGCTCGACTGTGGGCCGTATGCTGAGTCATGCCTCTCGTTAGCAGAGAGGTGCCGTGTTCATCAAAAGCTCACGCAGGCCGTCCCACATGATCTCCTATGGGACACGTCCCGTGCAGCAGCGCGTACTGTAAGGTGATGTGAAGGTTATATTAGCAGCACTGACACCACAGCAAAGTACAGGCAGCTCCTGCAAGCGGTCAGCAGTCAATACAAGCAAAATCCAATATGCTGGAGATAATACAACAAAAAGAGAGAGAGTGTGAGAGAGGGAGGGAGGGAGGGACGAAGGGACAGGGTGAGGGAGGGATTGTCTTAGTGCCACAGAAAACCCTCAGTAGGGAAGTGACTGCGGCAACACGACTCTGTCTATTTGTCTTGGCTGAATGAGCTCAATGTCACAGAGACAGCTCAGCGCTCCTGTGAGGCCGGCGTCGGGCCAGGCGTCGGGCCAGCGTTAAGCCAGCATTGGGCCAGCAGAAGTGATAGATACACTGGACACTCTCTGATTTTCATGTAAGCTCTTAGCATGCTGACCAGGAGGCCAAAGGTTCTTAACTTGGGGGTCAAAACATGCCAGTAGTTTTGAGGGGTCATGGGATGGTCACAGAAGGCCTGTTTTTGTCAATATATACCAACCTACCACACATCTGAACCCTCCACACACACAAACCCACCACACACATCAAACCTGCCCAACCCCAACCCACTGCACACACATGAACCCACCAAACATCAACCCTGACCAACTACAACCCACCACACTTATCAACCCTGCACAACCTCAACCCATCAAACTCACCAAACTCCAACCCACCACTAACCCTGCCCTACCCCAACCCACCACACACACCACACCTGCCCAACTTCAACGCACCCCACACATCAATCCTGCCCAACCCTAACCTTCCACATGCATCATTCCACCTCACATATCAACCAACCACACTTCAACTCACCACATACACCAACCCTGGCCAACCCACCACACACTTCAACTCACCACATACACCAACCCTGGCCAAGCCCGACCCACCACACACAACTTTACTACACATCAACCAATCACACACTTTAACCCACCATACACATCAACCATGCCCAACCCCAACCCGCCACACAAACCAACCGCGCTCGACCCTTAATACACCGCATATCACCACCCCTCACACACCAACTCCAACCCACCACACACATCAAGTCTGCCAAACCCCAACCCACCACACACACCAATTGTGTCTAACTCTAACCAACCAACCACACACACCGAATCTGTCCAACCCCAACCCACTACACACATCAACCCTGACTAACCCACCACACAATTCAACCCACCATCCACAATCTTGCCAAACCCCAACTCACCACACACATCGACCACCACACACACCAACCCTGACTAACCCACCACACACAACAACCTTGCCAAACCCCAACTCACCACATACACCAACCCTGGCCAAGCCCGACCCACCACACACAAGTTTACTACACATCAACCCATCACACATTTTAACCCACCATACACATCAACCATGCCCAACCCCAACCCGCCACACAAACCAACCATGCTCGACCCCAATACACCGCGTATCACCACCCCTCACACACCAACTCCAACCCACCACACACATCAAGTCTGCCAAACCCCAACCCACCACACACACCAAATCTGTCCAACCCCAACCCACTACACACATCAACCCTGACTAACCCACCACACACTTCAACCCACCATACACAACCTTGCCAAACCCCAACTCACCACACACATCGACCACCACACACACCAACCCTAACTAACCCACCACACACAACAACCTTGCCAAACCCCAACTCACCACACACACCAATCCACCCCACACACCAGCCCTGCCTAACTCTAACCCACCACACACATCAAATCTGTCCAACCCCAACCCACCACATACACCAACCCTGACCAACCCACCACACACAACAACCCTGCCAAACCCCGACCCACCACACACACCAGTCCACCATGCACACCAACCCTGCCCAACCCACCACACACATGAACCCACCACATACACATACCCTGCGCAAACCACCACACACTTCAACCCACCAGCCCCAACCCACCACACATATGTCAACCACTCCAACCCACCACGATCACACCCTGCCTCACCCCACCCCCTTCCTTTCCTCTCTGACCCTGCTGAGCGCCTCAGGAAAACAGCAGCACAGGCCTCTGCAGCTATGCAATATTCACAGCCCCTGTGCAAACGCGAGCGAGCGTGCTGCATTTAGAGTGAAATACGGCCTTTGCATGAGCCGGCTGCAGCGTACGGGACAGACATACATCAGAAACGCGAGTGCTTTCATTGTCCTACCAGCGCCGTGAACAGGCAAACAATAGCGAGTTATTATGGACAGGAGCAAGCCTGCTGCCCTCTGTGAAGCACAAATGAAATGCTGCACTCCAGCTGTGTGCGAGTGGACGTGTGTGTGCGCTCTCGCAGAGGGGTGTCTTGTTTCTCCAAGTGAGTGTATGGAGAAAGGAGGGGGGTGGATGGAAGCTGTCCTATAATGATGACCTGGATAACGGCAGAGAGGAAGCAGGAGACAATACAATACAACATACTCTCCAGTACATTCCGAGGGCATCGCTCTTGCTTATTGCTCTTGTTAAGACCTAAATATACCAAGCTTACAAGGCAGCTTAGAAATCTTGTGACAGAAAATGGCAACCAGCTTCATTAGGTATTTCTAAAGAAGGATGATGGCTGTTTTTCTAGACACTGGAAAATAATGGAATCCGGCCAGGTTTCAGACTGATACACAGACGTGCAGAACCCTCAAGATCTTCTAGGCCGTCCGAGAAGGCCTAATGGTTTCTGAACACTGTGAAAATACATGTCACACATTTCTATTCAAATATATTCCATCAACATTCCTGAAGAACACAAATTCCTTGTGGTTCAACTCCAAAACAGGCAGAAATTTAAGGAAGTGTTGTGCAGCCTGGTAATGATGTTGTTGTCCTCTGTTGGGCGAATCAGAAGTGAAGTAAGTCTTGTAAAGTAGAGCAGACCCCCAGCTGTTCCTGTCTCTGCGCAGCCTTCCCCTTTCCCCAGCCTCACCTTTGGGCTCTTTCATGTCATCAAAGAGAACAGAAGTCTAATCACCGTGCGCCTGGTGCTCCTCCGACCTGTCACTCATGCCTCCATGAGTCAGGCGAGATCAGATGACGCTGTCTGAATCGGTTAAGATCCGCCGCGCTGTGCCGTGTCGATTCGCACACTTTTTTAATGAGCAGAGAACCCGAACTTATGTAGAGGACATGTCTTTTATAACAGCAGTTTATATCGTGATTCTGAGATTAGTATGTATAAACAATGATACACGGATGATTCACTGAACTGGCTCAGAGTTCAGACCACATTTCGGACTTTTAACCAACTTGGACTTTAAAATCTTTTGCTCTTTTGAGTGACCCTATACCTCAAATATGTTTATTAATCAGTTTCCTATTGATTTTTTCAGAATCCTGGCACAGAGCTGCTGCTGCTGTTTTCCATTCATACCCACGGACTGAAATATATTAGTGAAGTCCGTGACGTATCTAGAACTTCCATTTTTTCTCAAAAATTGGTCCAACTCATTGTAAAACGTGTCAGTTCTTAATTATGTTATTGGTTAATCTGAGGTGTAAGGCCATCAGTTCAGCTCCTGTTCAAGTCCTAACCAACAGGAGAGCTAGCTTGGCTGTATCTACCTAGAAACCACAGAGAAAAAAATCCTGATTGAATCATTCTCCGTTGGGCATTTCAAGAACTTGAACAATTACGATGATTCTCTCAACCAAAAACAAACAAAACATTACAGATATTTCACAATCTGACCGGACAACAGTACTACTTGTGGAACAGTATGGAGAAACGTAAACTCTCCCCGTCCTCATAGACTCTCTTCTAAATCTGAAGCCAAACAACATTAGCTGGTTAGCGGCTGTCTACTACATAAAACGCTCCACAAAAGCTGCTGCTGTTATTAAGCAGCTAAACACACAGCCAGCCGAGCGCGGGCAATTATCGTCCTCCCAACGCATGATCCCATAAGCGGCCTGTCCCACAAGCCCTGTTACAGCACAAAAGCGCTTAATAAGATTTCCCCTCCTAGATCATACCTAACAAAGGAGCCGGCGGTAAAGAGTAAAGCCGCTCCGGAGAGAGAGGCGGACGTTCGGATACGGCCCTTTGTGCGAGCGGCACGAGGGCTACGGGCGGCCGCTGCGCTGAGTCAGCAGCCAGTCTCCAGGCCTGAGCCGGGTAGACTTTAATTGGCTTGTTAACAAGCAGCTACAGGACGGAGGAAGAGGAGGATTTTAGCATGGCTCAGCATCCGGGAGGTTAATTGACTGAATGGCATTCAGACACTGTTGACCTGGTTAACCCTGCTAGTTCCTGCTAGTGAAACACTCTTCTTACATTGCGCACGATTTCTCACTCGTAACTCACTGAAACAAGCAAAATCGCGTGGACAGTGCAAACGATATCACACTCATGTTTATAAGTGGAAGAGGAGTGTGAATTTGGTCAAAAGTTATTGTTCTTTGCATTTTTCCCAGCATTACTGATGTAAAACCAATGTAAATGTTACTCATGTAACTAAACCATATAACTGAAGAGAAATTTCACTGACTTTTCTAAATTACTGCAAAATTAAAGGGGAACTCCACTGATTTTGCAAAATGAATTAATTGTTTAATAGTTTAGATGTAAACAAACTCATTCAGAGCAGTTTGGTGTAAAATACGCCTTTCTAGGGAAATTTACCGAGTCAGAATTGTTCACCTTTATAGCACTAGGAACCGGACGTCATTATGTCCACACTACGCGTCATCATTTTATCTGCTGTCCAAAATGACCAGTGAACTC
This sequence comes from Colossoma macropomum, assembly GCF_904425465.1. Classification (NCBI taxonomy): domain Eukaryota; kingdom Metazoa; phylum Chordata; class Actinopteri; order Characiformes; family Serrasalmidae; genus Colossoma; species Colossoma macropomum. The sequence continues at coordinate 5,295,438 of NW_023494804.1, forward strand.
ACGTGTGCCTTGTAAGTTTTTATATGTCACGCTAATAATGGTGAAAAATACCATTTATTTGGGTACTTTTTTTTTCTTACAATGCCCTGCATGTACCTCTCCGCCCTGAATGCGTTTTGCAGAGCGGTCTGACTGCAGAGCTGCAGATTTACACACCAGCAGTTTCACTCCAGCACAATTCAGCGTGGGTTGCTCTGTATCTGCGTTTTCACTCTCTCTCTTCCTTTTGGCTCTGTCTTCTTTAAACCGCCACAACTCTTTTGTGTTTTCTGGTTCAAATCGATTTGGCTCTATGACGTTTTGGAAACAGACCTCCTCAAAGTCCTCCACATAGTCGGCCATCTTCCAAAATAGGTAAGAAAACTGTGAAAATAAACTGTAAACAGAAGCTGCTGCTGGCGTTAGCCGTGTTGAATGGCTGTAGCTACAGGCTAATAACAACAACGGCACCTTAGCTTGCGCAGTCAAGAATGCGGTTTTGAGAGGAAACACGGAAATAATCCTGGAGTAAAAGTTTATACTAGAAATACGTTTTAGGCCGAAACTTTATGTCTCAGGTATCAAGCAATGCATTTATAACCATTTTGTGTAATAACAGGATGTAGCTTTTAGAGCCATTAAACACATCAGACGTCTGGTTCCAAGTGCTATAATGGTGAACAATTCACACTCTATACATTTCTCTGGAAAGGTGCATTGGTGGTGATAGGAACCAGACGTCCACCTCTAAAAGCTCCCTCACAGAAAAATATTACATGAAATGGTCAAGTTTTACAGGGCTTAAAACATCCATTCAGGGTGGGGAGGTACATGCAATGTGTTGTGAGGCAAAATAGTTCCCAAAGTAAACTTATTTTTACAGATTTTACCATCATCAACCTCAACATCAACTCAGAAGACACATGTAGGTTCACTAGTAATTCTGGACAGTCAATAAAATGGCTATATTTGTAATGTAGATGCCTGGTTCCTATCACCACCACTGTGAAGAAATCTGAGTCTGTAAATTTTGAATTTGGAGAGAAATTTGTGGCACTTTATGCTGGTAACACGTTATTCTGGACGTCCACTGTAATGTCATACGAATACAATTACATTCACCTGCACTTTCCTCTAATCCTAAACCTAATACCCACTCTAACCCTGTACTAAACCCTAATCCTCAGCAGACTTTCACCAGATTTGACTATCACAGCATAGCTAACTATTTGAGCATACACTTGTTTAATCAGTTGGTCTCAATGTTTAACAACAGATCATGTGACCTCCTGCTTGGTTGGAACAAAAGGGCCACACCGGCCCTAAGACTGGACACCCCTGATGTAAATAAAACGTGATCTTTATGGGGCTAATTATTATAAGCACCTTAATAAAGCTTAATTATATCCACTCAATGGCTTTTTATACACATTTTATAAGTACACAGAGCAACATAACCTTTATCTGACATCGCATTTCACTCAGATGGCTCTTCCTGTGTCCAGCGCTCTAAATGGCACGTCTGTTTCTAAATGCCGCATTTCGACACACACAGAGCCGGCGCGGGCATCTCCCAGAGACCTTAGGCTTTTGTCTTTTTTCCAGCAGTGATGTACACTGCAGTTATGCTGTCAAACCGCATGAGCGGCAAAGGTAAAGGAGCCGGGAATAGACGCAGGGGATCGGACGGCTGAGCGAGCAGAGGTGGAGGAAACGCCACGGCACCTGCATTAACCAGCCCTGCACTGTATTTGACATAATACCAGTCTGTCCCCTAAAATAAAGGCTTTCAGAAAGCAGCCAGCAAGCCCACTGCTAGCTATTCCAGGCAGGGAGCATGCTGCTGAAAGATAGGCCAGCCAAGCTTGTGTTTCTTTTCTAAGAAAAAGGGAATTACATCTTCTCCACTGTCGCTGGAAACCTGCCCCGTGTCTGGCTACAGCAAGGTATGAATGGAATATCTGGTCTCGCTGTTTCTGGAGATTCAGAGGCAGGGATGTCGGAGCAGAGGAAAAAAAAAAAACATGTGCATGTGCGATACAGTGGAAGGGCTCGATTTCATTAAGGAGTTTTGTCTAACGACTTGGAAAAAAACAGAAATAGTGGCACCATCTGTTCACTCGCAAGTGAGCGGAGGGAGAGAAGACAAGAGCAAGAGAGATGGAGAGAGAGAGAGAACCTCCTCAGCAACATTCCCTACATGTCAGCTTTCTCAGCTTAATAAGGAACTTAATATAATAGCAATATCACAAATGAATCTATCACTGATTGCATCTGCATGAAAGGTTTTGGGATGTTTATCTTGAGTGCAGCATAATAATAATCATCATTACTTACATTACAGAAACACGTTGGCAGAGATGATCGCTCTTTGTCACAGAGGCGAAGCAAACATTAGGGCCCACAAGGCCCAGCTACACATTTTATCCCAACAAATATCCATCATTTAGGAATGCATTCATTTGAATCATGCGCCCATTGTATAACTACACTATATGGCCAAAAGTTTGTGGACATAGCCATGCAAAGACAAACAGTGGCAGTAGAACTGGTCTTCCAGAAAAGCTCAGTGACTTTGAATGTGGAAATTTGTGAAATATCTGCTCCACTAGATCTGCCCTAGTCAACTGTAAGTGCTACTGTTGTGAAATGGAAGCGTAAAGAAGCAACAACAGCTGAGCCACAATGCGGTTAGCCATGCAAAGGCAGACAGCATGGCTGCTAAGGATGGACTATCGCCTATCCTCTGTTCCATCACTCACTAGAGTTTCAAACCCACCTCTGGAAGCCACATCAGCACAACAACAGTGCAGGGAGCTTCATGGAATGGGTTTCCATGGCCGAGCAGCTGCACGCAAGCCTAACATCACTATGCGCAATGCCAAGCGTCGGCTGGCGTGGTGTAAAGCACACCACCAGCACACTGCCACTGGACTCTGGAGCAGTGGAAATGTGTACTCTTGAGTGATGAATCATGGTTCACTATCTGGCAATAAAGTTTGGTGGAGGAGGGATAATGGGCTGGGGCTGTTTTTCAGATTTTGGGCCCCTTAGTTCCAGTGAAGGGTGATGTTAATGCTGCAGCATACAAAGATATTTTAGAGAATTATATCCTTAAAACTTTGTGGGAACAGTTTGGGGAAAACCCTTTCCTGTTCCAGCATGACTGTGCTCCTGTACACAAAGCTCCATAAAGACATGAGTTTGGTGTGGAGGAACTCCAGTGACCTTCACAGAGCCTAGACCGCAACCCCCCTGAACACCTTTGGGATGAACTGGAATGCAGATTGTGAGTCAGGCCTTCTTGTCCAACATAAATGCCTGTCCTCACAAATGCTCTTTTGACTGAACAGGCACAACTTCCCACAGACACACTACAAAATCTTGAGGACTGCCTTCCCAAAAGAGTGGAGGAGCTGGGAGGATGGTATAGCTGGAAAAGTGGGCCTAACTCCATATTAAAGCCCATGGTTTTGGAATGGGATGTCCAAGAAGCTCATATAGATGTAATGCTTAGGTGTCTACATACTTTTGGCCATATAGTGCATCTTTAGTTTTGTACTACTTTATTGTTTATGGTCATCTCCAGTGTTCTCACAGTCTCACATTCAGTACTGTTAGCCCCAGGTAAAATGCTAAGGAACTGCTAAATTGCTAACTGCTGCAAAACAGAAGAACCTTCTTTGTCACCAGTCTTTCAGTCCCACTTTGGTCACAAAGAGATTCAAACTGCAAATTTGTAGTCTTACTGCAGCTTAATGCATTCCTTTCCTCACCCTTGAGATCCTGACAATAACAAGGTCCTGATCCAGATTTAATAATGTCCCGCGGCAGGCCGCACATTCTGACCTTGGTCTTTTCTTCCAGAAACACAACACTACCAGAAACCCACTCCAAATCATGCACTGTAGCAGAAGTCAGGGTGGGCAAAAACAAACAGGCCATCACGCACACTTTAATAACTCTCTGGAGTGTTTTCTTTGCAAACAATCCCCTCTCTGACCCGCAGGTAGCCGCCAAAAGCCCTGAGGTAACGCTCTCCCCAGACGCAAGCAGGCCAGCTGAGCCAGCCTATAAATTCCAGAGAGCGACTCCGAAAAAAGACAAATATTTTGTAAAGGAATATTTGCCTTTTCTTACAATGAGCGCATAAAGGTGAACGCAGGTGGTTTGAATTATGGGAAATGGAAACCATTCGAAAGCATCTCGAGCCCTTCCTGTCTTCTCCCCCTGCAGTCTGCTAGTAATTTAGGCGCTCATCTCTCATCGGGCCCTGGGATTTGCAGGTCGCAAAGCAGCCAAAGCTGGTCATGGCCGAGGGTGGACTTCAAAGCGGCAGTGACCAAGTTACTAAAAAGTGCGCCTGCATGTGCGGAGGTGAAGGCGAAGTGGGACTTTGAGCAGCTGGTGCTGAAACGTTCATCATAACAAGCTCCCCCGCTTCCTCCTCCAAACATTCATTTATGCAAATGAAGGTCCAGGAGCAGCTGAGGTACCAAACTTGGTGATCATAGAGCTGCACTATGTACATATAAGAAGTGGTGTTACTGAGTCAGGAGGGGGAAAAGGGCTAGAATATGGTGTAAATAAATACCTGTAAAACCTGCCTCAATGTTTAAGTCTCATACACAAACTCAACATTATACTTATGAAGATATGATGACAACAGTAGATAATTTACTCAAATTCTCAGAAGACATGTCCTTCACCAAGTTTTGACCGAGTTCTCTTTGAATTCTTTTCAACGCTCTCACAATCATCAGATTCATCCACTCGGGGAAGGGGTCCAAAGCACAACCAACGAAAATCCATCCATGCATGCAATTACACATTTCCACCAGAGAGGGCTCCAAATCCCCCAATCTTGCATAGTGTAGCGTTAATGCGTGCCAGAATAAGCCGAATCCAGCACCTCCCAGATTGTGTCCAGCACCTATTTTGACAGATCCTGTATCTTGTTCATATATGACATACCCTGCGATAATCCATAAATACATTTAGTGAAAAATCTGAATATTTTCCATAAACAACTTGCTACATATCCATACAAATGTGTTGCAAATTTGACTAAAAAGCTAGATATTTGGGCTCAGCCTCACACAATCCCCCCACTAAAGTATGGACTGACATACACCACGCACTTAAATAGCCACAACTATCCAGTTTTGGTCAGTTGTATTCTTATAATCCTAAAATCTGACATTACTGGGAAACTTACCATTGAGCTGCTTGTCTAATGCAGCTTTTTTAACGTTGCACACTTTTTTTATGCATCTTATTCATCTACTTACCAATCACCAAATCAGGCTCCTGGATCTGTCACAGGTTCTGGAACCTCAACATTTACTAATTAAGCACTGAAACTAAGGCTTGATTTTTCATTGAATGCTGCTGCCTGATTGCTGAAGTGGTTTTAATGTGAGTTTATCTAGATTACTTTATGTATTATCACTGCCATATCATATGTGTGTGCAATCCGTAAAGATCCTGTCAGGGCAGATTCAGACGGGACTAAAATTACTAACAAATGCTGGTAATTATTACTTTATCCCACCTCCCCATGTCCTGTCCTAACAGTACTTTAGACCACGTATTAGCGTTGTGTGGTATAACGGTCATAAGTTATAACATGATAGAGCAACATTAGCCTGAAAATAGTCGTAGCCCAATGAAAACACATCCAACATAACAATCTGAAAATGAAGCACCCTCTAATTTCACAGGTACTGTCAACCTGCACTGTTGAGCTAAACAGTTCTTATGATCATATTGTGCTGGTTTTGGTGTCATGTGCTGCTAGCATCAGGAAACACCCCAGAAAAACTATGCACAACAGTGGCTCTACAACACCATAGATTGTGGCCAGTCAACATCGTGCTGTCAGGTATGAGGGTAAACTTGTGTAATTTGAACATCAGTTAGCTGGAACTGCACCTGTTCTGTGGTGAGCAGAGCTGTTATCATGCTAGCTTGAGCTTTTTTTATTTTATTTTTTTTATTTGAAATGCAGGATGAGATGGAACAGACGAAACATAAATGGCACTTTTATGCCTTTTTTCTGCACTGATATTACTGTATGCCTCTGTGATATTTGAAGGTATGAAAAATGTAGCACTGATATAACCTAATATAATCTAATGTAAAACATAACATCACATGTTGTTTCTTGTTAAGTTGAGAACCTTTCCTTGCATACAACGCTGGGAGGTTTAAGCAGCTGTCAGAAATCTCTCTCTCTCTCTCTCTCTCTCTCTCTCTCTCTCTCCGTGCTCTGCATCAAAGTGCTCAGCCACGTCTCCTGAGTGTACTGTGTGTGTTCCGCTCAGGTGGAATGAGACATATGATAATGACATACGTGTGTGTGAGTGCTGAGCCCTGTGCTCTGTAACAGGTGAGAGTATGTCAGCCTGTGGGGGAGCCGAGCGGCAGAATGTTTATGGGGAGTGTTGAGGAGTGTTTTTGAGTGTTGAGGAGTGTTGGGGGTTTTGGAGAGTGTTGGGAAGTGTTGAGGAGTGTTGGGGGTTTTGGAGAGTGTTGGGAAGTGTTGAGGAGTGTTGGTGAGTGGTCAGGAGTGTTCAGGGTTTTGGAGAGTGCTGGGGAGTGCTACGGAGTGTTTGAGAGTGTTGGGGAGTGTTTGTGAGTGTTGGAGAACATTGGGGAGTGCTGAGGAGTGTTGGGAGTGTTGGACAGTGTTGGAGAGTGTTAGGGACTGTTAGAGAGCACTGCAGAGTGTTAGGGTTGTTGGGAAATGTTCGTGAGTGTTGGAGAGCATTGGGAAGTGTTGAAGGGTGTTTGTGAGTGTTGGGGAGTATTTGTAAGTGTTGAGGAGTGTTTTTGAGTGTTAGGGAGTGTTGGAGTGCATCTGAGAGTGTTGAGAAACATTAAGGAGCTTTGGGGAGCATTGGGGAGCATTGGGGAGTGGGTCTCTGGTGTGAGTGAGTGTTGAGGATTGTTTTAGAGTGTTGGGGAGTGTTGGGGCGCGTCTCAGAGTGTTGAGGAACATTTAGGAGCTTTGAGGAGCATTGGGGAGCATTGGGGAGTGTTGGGGAGTGGGTCTCTGGTGTGAGTGAGTGTTGAGGAGTGTTTTTGAGTGTTGGGGCGCATCAGAGAATGTTGAGGAACATTTATGGAGCTTTGAGGAGCTTTGAGGAGCGTTGGGGAGTGTTGGGGAGTGGGTCTCTGGTGTGACTGAGTGTTGAGTGTGTCCGTGCTGCGTGTGCTGTGTGTGTAGATGTCACTCTGATTTGGGAGAGAGGGCTGACGCGGCTCTCGGTGAGGGGTGTCCCCTGCTGTGATGTGCTCTGCTAATTAAAGACAGCAGTGTGTCCCTCTGGGGACAGGTCCACACACACACACACACACAGAGTTTGTATTCCTGTCTTATGAGAGTATTTAATGAACTCCATTATCTTTTGTATAACTGGAGCTGAACACTGCTGTATAAACATATCGCTACTGTCGGAATAAAACTTCGTATCTCCATATTTTTTTCTGTTTTTGACATAATTTAAAAATGCCTGTTGTCCTTTTCATTGTGTGTAAATTTCATGATGAATGGACCAAAAGAAACGGCCCAAAATTACTTGGACAAAAAGTCTGGTTCCATTTACTTTAAAAGTAGTGTATGTTTTTTCCTTCTCCTGTAAAGTTACCATTTTGGAGATATGAAGTTTTCTTCCAACAACAGCGAATATATAGAACCAGGTAACTTTAAATGGGAAGGAAAATGGTCTTAATTTTAACTCATTATAGAAGACATTTTGACGTGATATATCTGGTTTGGAGCCGGCTTTACATATAAAAGAAATATACAATGCTATATTAGAGTTGATACCAACTTCATTACAGAAATAAAAATGTGTTTAACATGAAACAATGAAACAAGATCACTTGCTTCAGATCTGAAAACATCCACAGGTGTTTCTGTCCATCCTTCCACTGTGAGAAGATGACTCAGCGCTGTGGGTCTGAAAGGATGTGTAGCTGTCAAGAAGAACCTCACTGAGAAAAGGAGACGGACACATCAAACAAAGAAGCTGAACAATGGACTGACCACCCCAGAGTCCAGACCTCAACACCACTGAATGTGTTTGATTACTTCAGGAAATTATCAACCAGCTTCTAAGACTGAACTTTGGAGGTGTGTCTGTAGATTTCTTAGAGAAACTGAAAGTGAGTCTCCTGAGAAGAATGGAAGCTGTAATAAAGGTAAAGAGTGGACAAACTAAATATTAAAAACTTAAAAAGAATAAAAGAAAAATTAAAAAAATTTAGTTGTTGAGGCTTCTGTGTTGTTGTCAAACATGTTTTCTGCTTTTTTCTGATGCTGACAAATAAAAAACTTGTACTTAATGGCTGTTTAAGCTGGAAATTAAATAACTCTAACTTTTGTTCTGTATATATGCATAACCTCACAGGTGCCAACCAAGGACACAATGCTCGTGCGCTCATCATCTTGGAGACACTATTTGGTCCCGATAAAAAGCTAAATACACGATCGCAGAGACACAAACCCGCGCACACGTTCACAGGCTGCAATGAGAAGTGAGTGGTGTGGACGAGTTGTTTATAAATAGTCCTGAGTGACCTCTTTTATTAGAAATCCTCTCTGCGCCCTGTCTTTGCATGACGCGTGGGATGTGTTACTATAACTGCTACTACGTTCTCCTCTCAGACGCGAAGTTCTCTGCCACTTTTTTGGAAAGTGTTCCGATCTCACACTGAGAAACTTATCTGACTTCAGTCGCTCTTAGCTTCCCGTTTGATGTGCTCAAGCTAATATTGTCCTTGGGGATGATCCTCCGAACTGTGTTCGCATAAACCATCTCCAGCACTCGGAGGCAAATAGCTACTTTGTGGAGGCAGCTGCCTCTCTCAGCGTGCGGTGTTGTATTATTGATTCGGTAAACACGAAATTGACGAGACCGGTTTTTTGAATATGGTTCATTTTGGTGCTGAAGAATGATTTGCACAAAAGGAATGAACGGCAAAGCTTTAACTGAGTCGTAAGAAAATCCACACAAAACAATTTCAAAGAGCTAAAGATGTGAAGCAGAGGTTCAGATCTGCTCGTTGAAGGCCGTGGATCTGAACGAATTCAACATTACAAGACAAAACCAGCTCCATCCAGGCAAAGGAATGAAACTAATTGCTTCCCAAATAAAAAAAAAAAAACTGAAAGACTACTTTATGAGGTCAAATGCCAGGCCGTTCGGCAGGCCAAGTAGGCGGCGAGTCCGCGGTAAATGCTAATTAGCTTCGAAAGGTTGTGCCGTGAACATGTGGGGTCAGATAAGCCAATAGATTCTTCCACTGCTAGCCTGCTGGTCCATGTTGTTGTTATTCAAGTCATCTTGACAGGAGCATTCACAGAGAGAGAGAGAGAGAGAGAGAGAGGAGAGAGTGAGAGAGAGAGAGAGAGAGAGAAGAGAGAGAGAGAGAAAGAGAGAGAGAGAGAGAGAGAGAGAGAGAGAGAAAGAGAGAGCGGGGCTAGTGCACAGCGAGATGTCACTTCCTAACCTCTGGTTCTGGGGGCTTGTGTCATCTCCACACTTGACAGATACTTTGCCTGGCCCTGGAGATCCAGTCTAAATATAGACAGGGCACAGATCTTCGCTTTAACTTACTGTTTACATTTATACAGCGCTTCAAGCAAGGCCACAAATATGTAGACACACTCACATCACGATACCAATTAACAATAAGCAATACAAAATACATAGGCTGCACAATTTAGGGGTCCATTTTCTACATATAGTCATATTTAATTTTTTCCACTGAGGTCCACTTATGACATCTGTGTTGCTTTCTGTCCCAAAACCATAATCATAATCATAACTGACCATTTCCCAACCTTGCTCGATCCCTTATATATATAAAAAATGTCATAATTGATTCTGTTCCCAACCTCTTTTTATACCTTACAGTTTAACAGGCTGTTCTTGTTGATATGTATATATGTACACATGGTATATGTATGTGTATGATAAATGTAAATGGGCTCTGTTCTGATTGGCTGCCCTGTATTGTACCACAGTCCAGGCTGAAACACTCCTTATAACTTCAGCATGAATGGGCGGGGCTAAAGTGCAGTAATGAAATGGTGGATATGTGTGCTGGTATTTACATGTTGCTTTATATGGGATATTTACATTTATGCAGGTTCAAGCTCACAAATATTCACGCATATTCATACGATAATGACTAGCAAGAAAACTAACAAGAAAATACAAATAAAAAATTTGCATCATTAACATATATATATGCCTGCCACCCAATGACAGCTGGGATAGGCTCCAGCACCCCACCGCGACCCAGAAGGATTAGCGGTTTAGATGTTGGATGGATGGATAATATATATATATATATATATATATATATATATATATATATATATATATATATATATATATGTGTGTGTGTGTGTGTGTGTGTGTGTGATGGTGTGTATGTGTGTTTATATATGCATATGAATATATTAAAGACGCAGAATATATCGCAGAATATTTCTTTTCATTTTAAGTCCGCACAATGTTGTTGTCCAGGTTGTACATTTTTCTCATATTTTATTTCTTCCTGAGGTTCACTTATGACATTTATTGGAGTTTATATACCAAAAATATAATTATTGATACTTTTTCCAACCTCTTTATATCCCTTACAATTAAAAAGGCTATATATATACATATATATATATATATATATATACATATATATATATTAATGAGCTGTGTTGTAATCGGCGGTCCTATATTTGGCTAAAACACTCCTTATACCTTCAGCATGAATGGGTGGAGCCAAAGTGCTGTAATTTGGACAGGTGAACTTGGTTTTGTGACATCACAAAAACAATGAATTCCAAATGGGCTGTTTTTGCAGTTGTTTTGCTGTTGTATGTACTGCAGGCACTGGGGAGTGAATATGTTTTGAAACCTTAACATTGTTTACACACTAATAGTAATATCGGCCTCCACAATACTCATATAGACGGCTCCAATGACCAAATACGCCTCAGACTAATCACCGCGTCTTTCAGTGTGTGCTGTGAGGATCCTGACCAATCACAAATGTTTCTGGGACTTTGGATGAATCAGGTATGAATTTGATCCTTCATACATATATTATCTATTTAAAATGTATATTATTTCTCTTTCAGCTTCTGGACAGCTCAGTTTCGAACTGGTTTACAGCGCCATCCAACATCTCTGACAGATCGAAACATCAAAAAAGAACAGAAACATATTTTGATCAGACACTCAGTGACATTCACCAGCACTGTGGCAATCTGGTGCAGAATTTTAAGAACCTCAGCATCAAAGACTGGCAGTGAAAGCACACACCACGCGCCGTTCATCCAAGACATCTGCTCCGATGAGCATCTCGGAGCGCGCGTCTAGTGGGCCGAGATTTATAAGGTTTGCCGTAATGAAAAAATAGAAAACAGGCTAATTATTTCATTAAATATGCACTGAAGACAAACTCAGTCAAACAAGCAGTCCTGTAATTAAAGCAGAGCTAAAAAAGGCAGTCCGGGCTACTCAAGCGAAGCCCCCCTAGTTTTCCGCCCACTTGTTTTGCTTTGTTTATACGGCCGTGGGGGCGGATGATTGCCACGAGGAGCGCGTGCTGTCCGGCCTGCACGGCCTGTCTAGCATACAGCTTTAATGCAACTAATGAAAATGCTCTCCCCGGCATGGACTAGGCAGGCTAGCTGACCTGTCCATGCGGCAACGTGTTTTGGTAGCAACTGTTGCTAGGTAGGACAAGCTTTACTGAGCCATTCAACTAACAGCAGTTTAGTGCTGCTACTACGGATGTCTCTATTCATTTATTTATTTATTTATTTATTTATTTATTTGCCTGCTAATTCGATCCAGGTACTTTAGTACTGAGTATCGGTCGATACCAATCCGATCCAATATTTGTGTTTATTAGATAATACAGCCTTACAGGCAAAGTCTCTGCAATAGTTTTGTTTTTCGCCCACTCGCGAGTGAAAAAGATGGCAGGAAAAATAGCTTCACATTTCAGACATTTAGATCTCTTATCTTCTGAAAACTTGCTTGTATTGTGTCATATTGTTGTGTTGTAACTAGCATGTTAGCTTTGGCTTGTCTATTAGCTTTGGGCTAACACAAGCTTGTAGATAGTGTTAAATCAGGACACTACAAAGCATGACTTTTGTTTAAAATATAGTGTTTTTATCATTTTTAATGTGTTAATAATCTGAAAACAGCTTCATCAAAATTAACGTTCACTACTGAAATTTGTGTAAAATTACAAAAATGACCATTTACATTATTCCTATGACAGTAGGAAAAAAAAAGAAAAGAAACAAAAGATTGGAACTGGCTTAATATAGCATCAAAATAAGCCTGGATCAGCTCCAATTCTGATCTCGTATCATTTCAAATGAATAATTTTCAAAATTTATGAATTTACCAGCATTTTGTAAAGCTTGCAAAAAAAAAAAAAAAAGGCCTTTATGAGCAGAGCACTAATGAATGCCATGCTCTTACACTGCGAAACATGCGTCCAGAACACACAGGGGTTCGTAAAGAGCTGAGCAGATGTCCAGGTGGTGGACTTTCGCATAGGGCAGAACAATTTCGAGCGCTCCAGGGTATATGCTGTGGACGACTGAGTGTTTTCCAGCCTTTACTCCAGACTCAAACGTTGATGCAGTTATTGGTTTAGTCCTAATGGATCCTGGTCCCTGTTGAAATTCCCCAGGCTGCTGACTCTGGGCAACTCCGGGCAGATCATGTTTCAGCGCTGAAGGCTCTTATTGGTCACTAAGACTCTATAAGACAGGGTCTGAACCACTAAATCACTGAAGCACACAATGGAGGGCATTTTTAACACTACATCAGATACAATTAAACAACAGAAACTCCAAGCTCATCAAAAGTGAATCTGAGCTGGTGGACAAGGAAACATCTGCGTCTGCAGCACCTCAGCTGAGCACGACGAAAGAGCTCCAGCTAACTTTCAGAAACGGAGCCCTTACACAGATATCAGACATCTCAGAGAGATAAACATTAACATTAGCTGAATGTAGAAACAGCAGCACATAAGAGCTGATATGAGTGGCAAAGTGATAAATCATTAATCTGAACATCTGCTGGGAAACACTTCTGAACTCCGGCCAGAAAGATGGATGGATGGATAGATAGATAGATAGATAGATAGATAGATAGATAGATAGATAGAAGGACAGATAGACAGATAGATAGAGAGATAGATAGATGGACAGACAGACAGAGATGGACAGACAGACAGATAGACAGACAAATAGGTAGACAGACGGACAGAAAGGAAGGAAAAAGAAAGAAAGAAAGAAAAAGAAAGAAAGAAAGAAATGGCAGCTACTTATGCACAATAGTCATTAAAAGAAAGAAAAAAGGAAAAAAGAAAGAAAGAAACCATGAAAGAAAGAAAGAAAGAAAGAAAAACAGAGAAAGAAAGAAAGAAAGAAAGAAAGAAAGAAAGAAAGGACGTGTAAAGTATGTATGCTATAATATTTGGTAATAACATAATTCATACCCAATAAAGTGATGCTATAATAATGTGACCGCAGCTCTTCCCAGATTATTCCAGCTAATCAGAATTCCTGAACTACACGCTCGTGTCAGGAATTCCGCGCATTAGATCAATCACACTCTGCCATCTCCAGCTCGCGCTGTCACGCACCAGCCTGCTCCCACTGTAAACTCAGCTGCCACCGCTAACTGGACCCTGAGACCACCGCGAGATCCCCCCTCACCTCCCCACGCGCTGTGGACAGAAACTCACCTAGCAGCAGAGAGGCGAAGGTGGCAGACATCGCGCGCGCTGTGTGGAGCGGCGATCCCATCGAACTCGACTCGCGGCGCCTCAGCAGCAGCTCGACTCATTGAAAACTGAGTCTCAGTCCCGCAGACTTGGGGCGCTGAGCGCTGTGTGTGTCCAGCATGGCTCCATCATTCACTGACCCGTCCAGAACACAGCGTTAAACTTCCCCTCCACTTCGCCAGGGATGCGAGATCCAGCCTCCAGCCTGCTTCACCCGTTAAAGAACACACTCGCACACTCACGCTCTCTCACACACACGCACAGCCGGCGTGCTGGAGGTGTGTGTAGAGGAGTGGGGACCTCTGCAGTTTTGCAGGCGCACACTTTCTTCACTGAGCGTAGGACCTGATTGGTCAGCCTAAACCGACAACGGGTGTGTTTTGGTTTTATTTCCCACATCTTTTCCAACAAACCCTGCCTCCTGCGCTGGGATTGGCTGGTAGCGTCCGCTTCGGCCTGAGCTCGGATTGGCCAATAGTTACTACTCGATCCGCCCAAACGTGTCATTAACCAGTCGTAGCGAATGAGGTCGAGTTTGGCTGAAAACGGGTGGAAAATAAAATGCGAAGTTCGAATCTTTTTATTGAATCGTTGTATTCGAACTGCTCGTTTCAGAGAATCGAATGTTCGATTCGTTTCCGCTCAGGATGACGAATGATTAGCATGAGCAGCTTGTGGTAAAGGCTAATGGGTCAGTTGAACCAGTAGGCTTATGGTGATGGCCAGGACATACCTGTAACACACCTTCCCCCAGTCAGGCTGAGACTGTGACTGTGACATTAAAAGAAATGTTCATTAAAAAGGAGAAAGAAAGAAACAAACAAACAAACAATCAAACAAACAAAAAAGTAGGGAAGAAAAAACGAAGGAAAGAAAGAAAGAAACAAACAAACAAACAAACAAAAAAGTAGGGAAGAAAAAACGAAGGAAAGAAAGAAAGAAACAACCAAACAAACAAAAAAGTAGGGAAGAAAAAATGAAGAAAAGAAAGAAAGAAAGAAAGAAAGAAAGAAAGAAAGAAGGAAGGAAGGAAGGAAAGAAAGAAAGAAAGAAAGAAAGAAAGAAAGAAAGAAAGAAGAAAGAAAGAAGGAAGGAAGGAATGAAGGATGGAAAGAAAGAAAGAAAGAAACAAAGAAAGATAGAAAGAAAGAAAGAAAGAAAGAAAGAAGGAAGGAATGAAGGATGGAAAGAAAGAAAGAAAAAGGAAAGAAAGAAGAAAGGAAGTAAGGAAGGAAAGAAAGAAAGAAAGAAAGAAAGAAAGAAAGAAAGAAAGAAAGAAAGAAAGAAAGAAGGAAGGAAGGAAGGAAGGAATGAAGGACAGAAAGAAAGAAAGAAAAAGGAAAGAAAGAAGAAAGGAAGTAAGGAAGGAAAGAAAGAAAGAAAGAAGGAAGGACGTAAGGAAGGAAAGAAAGAAAGAAAGAAAAAGAAAGAAAGCATTAAAAATGTTTCATTAAAAAGAGGAAGGAAGGAAGGAAGGAAGGAAGGAAAGAAAGAAAGAAAAAAGGAAAGCTATACATGCCATAATACAGAGAGTCATGATTACAGTGAGTCAGACTGGTTCGCTGTACATTCGCCTGCTAAATAAAACACTAACAGCACACAAGGAAAACACTACATCTCAGGAGCTTCAGACTCAGAGGACGTGGTTATTATCTGAGAAATGATATCAGATGATGGTCATTTTGGGGAGGTTTAGATGATATACATATCATAAACAGCATGAACTCCATATCATAAAAAGTTCAGTACTTTATCAGGAATTCACTTCATATAGACAAAACATAGGCTTACAGCCAAACAGGCAGAGAAATGTAGATAACAGTGGAAATCCTTCAACATACACAAGGCAGAAGTCCAGAAGCACAAATGCTCTCAGGAGAAAGGATGAACAGGTAGCGACGTAAAGAACACACGGCTATTTTTAATGACACTGACTGAGGAGATGAGAGTGAAATCTTCAGAACAGAACACATGGAAATGATTCATGTAGGAACTCCTTTGGGGGGATGGAGACACGAAGCCTGCATAACTGATGGTGTTTGTTTTTCTTTGCTTTTAAATAAGAAAAAGTAACAGTTTTAGATGAGGTGTAATGTCTATGGTTCAAAATCTGTCACTGTCAAATCCTGCCTGATCATTCAATAATTGGGTCTAAAACACATTACAAATTCACTAAAGTAGACTGTAGAAGAAAAACAAACAATAATAAAAATATGACTAATGATGATGATGATGATGAGAACAATGAGAGCAACACCACCAACACGACTGTTCCTACTAATCATTATCATAGTAGTAGTAAAAATAACACAATTAATTGATAATTACCAAGTATTTTTATTATTATTATTATTCATTTAAAAAAAATAAAATTGATGATGTAATGATAAAAATGACAATAGCAGCAACACCGCCACCACCACCAACAACACCACCACCATAACATAACTACCAACAGCACCAACACCAACAATAACACTGACGACACCAACAACACCACAAACAATAACAATAACATCAACAACAGCACCAACAACAACAACACCACCAACACCACAACATAACCACCAACATAACTTACCAACAACACCACCACCACCAACAACATAACTTACCAACAACACCACCACCACCAAAAATAAAAACGTCAACATCAACACCACCAACGAGAATACCAACAATACAACCACCTCTACCAACAACAACATTGACAACATCAACATCAACAACACCAACAATGCCAACAACAACAGCAACAATAGAGTCAACAGCACCACCACCAACATCAACACCACCAACAATAACACCATCACCACCACCGCCAATAACATTACCACCAACACCAGCACCAACAACAATAACATTGACAACACAATACAAGCATGAACAACAACACCACAAGCAACAACAATAACATTAACAACAATAAAATTACCACCACCAACAATAATAACGTCAACACCAGCAATGCCACCACCAACAACATGTCAACATCAACAACACCAACGAGAACACCAACAATACAACCACCTCTACCAACAACAACATTGACAACACCAACATCAACAACACTAACAACACCAACAATACTGACAACAGCAACAATAGTCAACAGCACCACCACCAACACCACCAACAATGTCAAAAACACCACCACCACCACTACAACAATAATAACACTGAGAATGAGAATCATGATGCCAATGATATCGCCACCAACACCACCACTACCAAAAATAATGTCAACACCTACAATACAACCACCACCACCACCAACGTCAACATCAACAACACCACCAACGAGAACACCAACAATACAACCACCACCACCACCAACAACGTCAACATCAACAACACCACCAACGAGAACACCAACAATACAACCACCACCACCACCAACAACGTCAACATCAACAACACCACCAACGAGAACACCGACCATACAACCACCACTACCAACAACAACGTCAACATCAACAACACCACCAACGAGAACACCAACAATACAACCACCACTACCAACAACAACGTCAACATCAACAACACCACCAACGAGAACACCAACAATACAACCACCACTACCAACAACAACGTCAACATCAACAACACCACCAACGAGAACACCAACAATACAACCACCACTACCAACAACAACACTGACAACATCAACAACACCACCAACGAGAACACCAACGATACAACCACCACTACCAACAACAACGTCAACATCAACAACACCACCAACGAGAACACCAACAATACAACCACCACTACCAACAACAACACTGACAACATCAACAACACCACCAACGAGAACACCAACGATACAACCACCACCACCAACAACAACACTGACAACATCAACAACACCACCAACGAGAACACCAACGATACAACCACCACTACCAACAACAACGTCAACATCAACAACACCACCAACAAGAACACTAACAATACAAGCACCACTACCAACAACAACACTGACAACATCAACACTAACAACATCAACAAAAACAATGATCATAATGAGAATCATAATGCCAATGATATCTTCACCAACAGCGTCATCAAGAACACCAACAATGTCAACAATGTCAACAACACCAACACACCACCACCACCACCACAACAACAACAACAACAACAACAACAACAACAACAACAACAATATGTGTATGAATATTCATTCATTTACATAAAGTATTACAAAACAAAGCTCCTCTGATGGTATCAGTACACAGCCATTCATTCTTTTGCCCCGTGTGATTATTTTTAGTCACGGCACAAGAAACATCAAAAGCTTACACTGGCCTGTTTTTTCTTCCTCCAATTATTCATGAAGGTCTTGAGAAGAAAAGCACTGTGGCAGGATGGAACATATTATTATGATCTGGTTTGAATAAGGCAGATATGACAACTAGCAGAAATTCAATCAATGTCAGACATCACAGCCTGGAGGAACACATCATTATAGTGTAGAGAAACATCTAGGCCAGGTTTCCTTGTGGCTTTTAAAGGGGGCGGCTGGGTTCACTTCAGTGTGCGTTGTCTATTCTGCTGTGCTGACACCGGGGAGCAGATCTGCTTTGTGCTGTGTGTCTCAGTTCGTGAGCTCTTTTTTTATGCATTCAAGGAAATACATCAGGTACAACTTCCTTCCCTCGCAGTCAAATTAGCCGACTGTTCCGGGCAGGACAAAGTTCTCCCTGCCATGATTAATTCAGTGTGGGCTAGGTTAGCTTAGCATCCTGATTTGGGTCAGACACAGAGCGGCGTGTTCGCGAAAACAAAACATCTGCATAACTCTCTGGAGCACATAAAAGCTGACGTTTTAATAGAGATCTTTTACGGTCTATTGATATTATATCAGCATCTTATTAGCCAGGCTCTTTAAAACTTCCAAAGCAATTCCATCTTTCAAGTGGATTTCAATAGTTCAAACACATTGATAGTGCAGTCACGCTGCAGATTTGAACAGAAATAGAGGCTGTTGTGTCAAATTGATTTTTAAGCCTGATGGCAATAGGACTGCTGGTGACACTGCGGGAGTTTGGTGGTGGGGAGAGTTTAGACCACAAGCCCATTTCATCCACAATTAGACACATCTCGCACTGTGCGTGGTGGTCTTCCCCCGTGCGTGTAAACACCGCTGTGCTCCACCTCTTACACTGTGTTGGTGTGTATGTAAATAAAAGTATTTACAGTATTACATAAGCAACAATACACAAACACGTGTGTGCAATAATACACAATTAAATGTAATAATAACATAATATAATATATTATATATCGCTGTTGTGAGAAAAAAACCTCATATCTCCAAAATGGTTACTTTACAGGAGAAGAAAAAAACATACTTTACTTTTAATGTAAGTCAACCGAGCCATTTCTTTTAGTCCATTCATCATGAAATTTACACACAATGTAAAGGGCAACAGACATTTTCAAATTATGGCAAAAGCTGAAAAATGGCAAAAATGATACATGAGATACGAGGTTTTCTTCCAACAGCAGTGATATATGTAAGCATTGATTTGTGGCAATTTTATATAGATATAATTATCAGAATGGGGGAAAAATGTGAGCTCAGTGATTTTGACCGTGGCATGATTGTTGGTGCCAGATGGGCTGGTTTGATTGTTTCTATAACTGCTGACCATCTGGGATTTTCACACAAAACAGTCTCTAGAGTTGACTGGTGAAATTAAGAAAAACACCAAGTGAGCGGCAGTTCTGCGGATGGAAACACCTTGTTGATGAAAGGTCAACAGAGAATGGCCAGACTGGTTCAAGCTGACAGAAAGGCTTTTGCTAACTCAGATGACCACACTGTGCAATTGTGCACAGTGTGGTCATCGGGCAGTATACATATACAATGGATATACAACCCCAATTCCAAAAAAGGTGGAATTTGTTGCATCAGAGATGGAGGCTTTTGAACTGTGCACTGACAACAAGCTGGATGGTCCCTCTCCTCCTGAGTCCGCAGAGCACGGCATCCGTGGTTTCCAAAAAGAATGTCAAATTTTGATTCATCTGACCATAGAACAGTTTTCCATTTCGCCTCAGTCAATTTTAAATGAGCTTTAGCCCAGAGAAGACGGAGGCGTTTCTGGATTGTGCTGACACATAGCTTCTTCCTTGCATGATACAGCTTTAATCTTTGCTTGATACAGCTTTAACAGTTAAGTATTATGGATATAACAATGTATTGTATTGAATTACATAGCAATATTGTATTGTTTTGTATTGTATCATCATTTCATGACCAGCCTATTAGATTGTGCTAGCTAAAGCATTAGATCAGGACACTGTAAAGCACAGATTCTGTTTCCAATATTGTACTTTCATGACACTAGATGCTCTGATAAACTGAAAATGGGAACATTAACATATTAACACAGGACACATTTCCAGCCGCTCCTTATTTTTGTTGTATCAAAAAAATGTATCAAATTGAGTCACCACCATATTGTATTAAATTAAATTCCGAATTTTAATCATTACATCTTCATTAAGTATCTATATGTAATAATAGGCTCTTATGTATAACATATTTCACCATCTATATACAAGAATACTTTTCTCAGCCTAATCCTGATCTACCAGAAAGAAATAATAGCTTTTATTAAAAGCACTTCATACAGTTAGGAGCATTTTGTTGCTCAAATAGGTTGATTTTCCAAAAAAACCTATAATATACAGCGTGAAACAATCACAAACCCTCACATCCTCCCACATATACATGCAGACACACCCACACAGACCTCCACCCACCCACGCACGCTCCGCACACTTGTTTACAGCGTGCTGTGTGTTAAATGAAAGATGTGGAGCGCGTGGCGCAGCTGCAGTGGGGCTGCTGTAAATCTGCAGCTCCTCTCCGTCCCGCCGACGAGGGGGAGCCACAACTCTCCCCTAAGTGTTCATTCATCAAACGGCTCAATTAATAACCCTCCCACAGAGCAATGCCGAGAGATTCCCGAGGATACGCCTCCGATAAATTCTCAAACCCCCTCTCCACCCCTCCCCCCTCCACACTCAGTACAGGACAGCACGAGGCTAAAGTTAAAATGCCTTTTATCTTCGTATTTTGCTGCCTTTAATGGAACTGTTGACCGGTTTTGTGGCCTGCTTTTTCCTGGTAGGATTCATGAGGATAAAAGATCGGAGGGGGTGACCCCTCTCTGGGCCGGAGCGCACAGCCCCCCCGGTGGTGCAGGGGCAGCTTTGTGTTTTCTCTTGATGCGTTCTGAAAGGACAATCAGAAGGCAATCACAGAACGGGGGTCCGGGTGACCACACTGAACCTAAAGCTCTGGCTCAAGCTAACCCACCTTGCATTGGAGGCACGCAGAAAACAGTGTATGAGGACAATATGACCCCAATAGGCTTCTGAATCACCAAATAAATGAAAGAACAGCTGGAAAATCGCTGGCCTTCGCACTGGGTTGGAGTCAGAGAGCCTATTTCCACTGGTCATTTCATGCACGTCATATCCAGATAGTGTCCAAATATGATTTATTACCATTCTACGTACACCCGATCCTTTAAACGTGGGTCTGCTAGAATGACTGAAACTTGATTTGCATCTGTGCTGCACTGAAAATTGCTTTGGATTTACTTGGTTTAAATATGTACGGTCGTGTGCAGAAGTTTAGGCGCCCCTGGTCAAATGACATTGAAAATAAGTGAACACGTCCTCTATAGAGAACACACTTTTGCACATTTTAATGCCCAGTTACTGCGTAGTTGCTGGATTTAATATATTGGGGGGAAAATATTTCACATAAAATGAGGCCTGTGCAATTTTTTTGGTCAAACTTAGCTGAAAAATAGAAGTTGTGCACTAAAATTAGCAGAAAACACCATATTTATATTCCCTGTAGAGGATGTATTACCTTATTTTCACTTTGAAAAACAACAAACTATGTACTTTGACCTGGGGTGTTCACACTTTTGCACATAACTGTACTTAATTTCCTCAAGGATGAAATATATATATATATATATATTTGTCTTTTGATTATATACATTTGGGAGTAATCCTGGTCATATGTTTTGATTATTTGAAAATGACATACATGTTTGAATCAAATTCAGTATATTACATTTTCTGATTGCATCCCTGAGGGATTTCTAATAGCATCATAGCGCCGACACTGGTGCATATTAACATGCTTTCCAGATTAAACACAAACATTTGAAGACATTCCATTTCAATGGTTTCTTTGAGGCTTATAAAAGACAATAGCACATATTTGACCATGTGATTTTTTCCGTAAAAGAGTCCTGGCATAGAGGGACCACCGCTGTTTTCATTCCTAACAATTGCCTTAACCCTCTTTAGACTACGGCTTATATTCACAGTCACTGAGTGTGTTTACATGCACTTAATAATCTGATCATAATCGGATTTCTGCAGTTATCTGATTATTTAAATGGTCACGTAAACAGCTCACTCCGATTTCTTAGATCAGTGTGAGGTCTAGAAATCTGATAAAGAGAGCTGGATTTTAGCTCAGTAATCAGATTTCTCAATGCATGTAAACTCTTACTCTGATTTCTTTCGGATTTCTCAGTTTGTGCATGTATGAAAACAGATGGTGGTACCAGAAATAAGCAAGCAGCGTTGCTGCGAGACGCAGCAAAACACTTTTGGAACCCAACTACATGCTTGACGAAATGAAGGATTTAAATAATCTTCATCTTGTAGATGATGTATCTTCATATTTTCAGGTAAAGTGACTCGATGTTTAAAAAAAAAGCCTAAAGTTTAAGGTTTACACTACGTTTATGTCACGTCTTCTGTTGTGAGTTTATTGGCTGGTTTTAAAGCAGAAATCTGATTACAGTCTGATTCATGTAGACCTGGAGTTTCACATTATCTGATTACATGTAAACACGAACAGATTACCGATAAAATCTGATTTTCTGCACTTATTGGATTATTAGGTGCATGTAAACGCACTTACTGACATATCTAGATCTTCCAGATGGACTAGACTGATGTTTTTCTTACAGAACTGGTCCCACCCATTGTAAATCAGAACATAACTGGCTCGGATTCCAGTCACTTCCTAATCAAGTTAGTAGCTATTCCTGATTGGACAATTGTCTGTTTCAAGATTTTAACCCTACAGTACTTGCCAAGCTTAAACACAGCAAGCAAGATTCTATTAACTAAACATTACCGACACATTTTTAGCTCCCGAAAATCATTAAGCCTCTAAAGGGCTAGAAGGCCCTGAGGGTTCCCCACTGGGTGTTTTATAAGAACAAAAGGGAGAAACTGGCTCCAGGATTATAATGCTTACAGCGTAAAAGGCAAACAAGGAGCTTTTTTCCATTCATGATTAATTTCACTAATGGCACAGCTCCATTTGGGAGGAATAAAGATTACACATGTGGTTTGTAGAAACAGATCCATTTACTCTTGGCTCAGCTGCGTCTCCAGTGCATCTAAAACCGCCTCCTGAAGGGTCTGAGTAACAGAAACCAATCTGTCTCCTGTGTGTTTACACTTTTTCGTGATCAGATCAGCTCTCATATCAGTAAAAGATGCTTGAGGTGGACTTGTACATGCAGCAGGGCAAATGAGAGAGACAGACAGACAGACAGACAGACAGATAGATAGATAGATAGATAGATAGATAGATAGATAGATAGATAGATAGAAGTTTGGACACATCTGGTCAAGTTGTAATTTGTTTATCTGTCTAATTTAACATACTGGGGGAATAAAAAAACATAAAATGTGTTTTTCAGAAGTGTTTCTGAGCCCATGCAGTGATTTCCACTACAGAATCATGTCTGTTTTTAATGCAGTGCTGCCTGAGGGCCCAAAGATCACGGCCTGCTTATGCTGGTTTTTGGCCTTTGCATACAGAGATTTCTCTGGATTCTCTGAATCTTTTAATGTTATTATGTACTGTAGATGATGAAAATCAAAAGTTCTTTGCTATTTTATGTTGAGAAACGTTATTCTTGAATTGTTGCAGTCTTTCACAGAGTGGTGAACCCTCCTCATCTTTACTTCTGAAAGACGTTTTTATACCCATTCATATTACTGACCTGTCGCCAATTAACCTAATTAATTGTGAGATGTTCCATCAGATTTTTTTTTTGCATTACACAACTTTGCTAGTCTTTTGTTGGCCCCGTCTGTTTATATGTCGTCTTTGTACTATTTTCAATTAAATATATGGTTTAAATTATTTGCACATCATTGCCTTCTGTTTTTATTCACAATTTGCACAGCACCCCAATTGTTTTTGGGAAAAAGGTTGTAGATTGATAGACAGACATGATACCCATAAAAATTTTATTTTAATATTTACATACATACAGCGCAAAACCCTTTGTATATATATATATATATATATATATATATATATATATATATATATGTATAATGTTGTTTTTAGGCCTAATATAAAGTTATTTACATGATTTAATATCTGTTTTTTCTTGACATGCATTATTTCTAGATAGACACAGTTTTACAGGAGGCCTAATACATGGACAAATAGACAGTCACAGGCTTGGACTGGACAGTGTAGTTAAGAATAATGCAAAGACTTTCAAATATATACTTGATTTCTTTTATACTTAAGATTTTACATTTTTATATGCAAGAATTAAAATAATCAATACTGACAGTGGGATACAATATACTATATCTATCTTTCTATCTATCTATCTATCTACATATATATATATATATATACACATATATACACACATACACACTGTGTACATACTAGATCAAAAGTAAATTCTGTGATATGGTCTATTCCTAACATCACTCTCTGAAAGACTGATCATGGTGGACAATTTGTTTGACAAGCTCTACAGAAGAGGAATGACTGTGTGTGAGAGACGGAGCACTGATAAACGAAGCCCCCTACACTGTAACTCTCCAGCATCAGGGTGGGTGTCGGCTGTACAAAACACATGACCATTCCAAACACGTAAGCGGACAGTCCATTTAACCCTTTAAGGCGAGACACTGGAAGCAGAAATTACATTTTGGTTCCTGTCAGACGTCTTTCTCACTTTTGGTGAAACTGCCCCCATGGTCTCTTCTATCCCATCAAAAGTCTTAGTTTGTAAATGAGCTGCATTCATTTACTTTCACAAATAACGCTGGTATGAAGGATATTACTGAAGGATTTATTTACAACAAATATGTTTAATAACAAGTGTTTCCTTGCATAAACAATCAAATAAATGAGATTCCAATAAACCGTTCTGTGAAAGCTTTTCTCTGGAGTGTCTTGCACTAAAGCGTCATAATTCAAACATTCAAAGCTCGATTTTTTTTTTAAAAGTATGCAAATGCACGCATATTTAACCCCTTAAACCCTAAGGACCCTCATGCTGGTGCACTTGAATTCCTCACTCTCATTAACTACATTCAAAGTGGTTACTGAAAAATGTATGATAGTTGCTGAATAATAAGCCTAGTGTTCGAGGGGTTAATTAGATGCTGTCTCATTTGCATATTCAAATGTAATTTCTTGGAAAACTTCAAATGCTGAAAAAAATACTGAAGAAGAATATCAGCAATAGCATCAGTTGGCAAGGATTCATCATGATATTCGTGTATAAAAAATAATCATAATGATGTTAACGGCTAGTTTAACCCTTTAAACTGTATTTGCGTTTGTCCACTGAGCATTCCAAAGAAGGAACTGACCGGGGAACAGGGACCTATAACACTTACAGTTCCAATTCTAGTTCATGCTGTTGAGAACCATCATAATAACCCTGATCAATGGTTTTAATGGACTTTTTTGGTCATTTTATGCCACTTTAAAGCATCTAATCTGCCTAATTAGCTACGTTGCTTGCTAATTAGTATTAGCAAAACCTGGAATAAGCCTCCAGCAGTATTGTTGACATTCTGTTAGTGTAATGTGTGTGAGCAGTCAGTGCCAGCTATGGCTTCCAAATCAAGATATCATCAGCTTAATCAATGGTACTGATTCATACCAAATCAATAAGCTATCTTTGGTTCCCGATTATGGGTTATTGCCCACGCAAACATATTCAGACGTCTATAATTACCTTGTAAATACTGCAGCAGTCAATCACAGTGGCTAAAAGACAGATACAAATCAGCATACAAATCAATAGAACTGCATAATTATTTAAACTGTGTTGATCAGCGATCAGGCTATCGTACCATCAACTACACCATGATCACAAAATCAGTAAATGCTACGTATCTATATTTAATGGGGTTATTTAGTGTTAGCTTGACGTTAGCTGAAGTAACATGGGGCATGCTAATATTCTGCCATTAACTGCATTAATTGTCGAGCTAAATCAGGAGATCTCAACGTACATAGTTAGATTGCACGATTCAATCCTCAATCAGTGTCAGTTGTCAGTCGTCAACAATTCTCACTGTCTAAACTGACTAAATGATGAAAGTCAACTTTGTTGGGAGATTAAAAAAGTTCAACTATCTCAGCTCTCCAGCTTCTTTGCCCTCACAATGTTGGGCATTCAGGACGCTATAAAAGCTTAAACCTTATTGTTTCTTGTTGTTTTGTTTTGTTGCATGAACTTCACAGCACACCATGGCCCTATGTTATCTGTCATAACGCTTTATTAACCACCCAGTGTACAAACGGTGGACCCATAAGTGATGCTGTCACTGTCATCACTGTCATGTCAACCAGTGGCATGTCAACAATATGGCAGCGGCGACATCAATCAAGTATTATCTATAGGCCCTTTTCACATTCCTGCATATTTTCTGCCGGAAGTAGACGTTGTAGGGTAAGTCTGCTTCTGCTAAAGCGACAATGATGATGAGCAGAGTGTGCACAGCTCACTCAAGCGTTCAAGCTTGAAGCACAAACCATATTATCTCAGTTTCAGTGGTTTGTCAGCTGACGATGAGCAGAGGAAATCAAATCTGTGCAGTTAACAAAGGAATAAACTTTGTCATACGGAGTAAAAGAACCTCTGTGTCAGCATTTTACAGCTGCTGATTAATGTTAACCTGCGGTACTTTCTTTGGAGTTGCAGCTTCAGCCGCTTTCAGAGACACAGTTTTCATTTTCTCCCTCAATAGCTGTCAGTATCTGAGAGAGCGAGTGCTCAGTGGGAAGTAGATGTTCGGGAAAACGTCTACGGTGGCATTACGGACCATGAACGCCTGTATTTCTGAGGTTAGTAACTGTCCGTAAGGCAATACCGGAACTTGTTTCACCCAGCGTTCATGCACTTCTTGTGAAAAGGGTATTGCCATACTATTGGCAGAAATTAAACAATATACTGCACTGTTCTACACTCACACTCTCAAAACATGTCTAGCTGCACAGAATTGTGTAGATTCAAGCACAGCTTCCTGTCTAAACTTCACACTGTCTACACTTTTTCAAAATAAAAGTGCTAAAAACGGTTCTTCGTACAACGCCACAGAGAGATTCCCTTGTGAACATTTCAATGGATGGTTCTTCAGAGAACTGTTTTTTGCAAATGAGACATGAATGTCAAGAATCTCTTTAAAGTTTAAAGAACCTCCACATAATGTAACTTATGGCTCATTTTATAATTGATATTTATTTTTTCCAATATTCTAAAATAAATAGAAATTTTGTATTAAATTTAGCAGAAAAGTGTTCCCTGTAGAGGACGTGTGCACCTATATTCACCTAGACAACCAACAAAACCTCAGTTGACCAGGGGTGTTCAAACTTTTGCACAGGACTCTATAAGTTCTAGAAAGAACCGTTATATTGGTGGAGAACCTTTACATTATATGAAGGTTCTTCACATGCACAATTCTCTATTTATCAAACATTGTTCTGTGGCCTCAGAGCCTAGCATAAATGCTAATAATGTTAGTACTAGCTCCTAAATTAGCTTATGTCACTTTAGCGAACTCTTAACAAAGTAATAATTCCCAAAAATAGCAATCGACATATCAGCATACGCTCTTTAAAAAAAGGTTCTTTAGTAAAGAAAAAGGTTCTATAGAGAAGCATGAACATGCCAAGAACCCTTTGCATGAATAAAGGGTTCTTCGTCTCATAAACGTTCTTCAGATTAATGGAAAGCGTGTGGTAGATTTATGAAAAGGGTTCTTCTATTGTTACGATGTCAAGCTTGTTACAATAGAAGAACCCTTTTGGGTACTATACAAAACCCTTTTCATAAAGGTTCTATACAGAACCATCTATAGCACATTCTCCATCAATCTGAAGAACGCTGTCATGATGCAAAGAACCCTTTAATCATGCAAAGGGTTCTTGGAGTGTTCATGGTTCTATTTATAGCCATTTTCGTAACTAAAGAGCCCTTGAAGAACCATTATTTTTAAGAGTGAACCACTGTTGTTCTCACCCAGATGAGTAAAGAATTCATTACTTGTTGTTAGATTCACCTGCAAGTGTTGCCAAACACAGAGAAGAACAAAATGGTAGTGTACAATCACTCACTCACTCACTCACTCACTCACTCATGTTTAGCAGACTGAAAATTCTCCACAAGGGGGCTATTACCTTGCAAGGCCCTGTTTGTACTCATCCTTAGAAGGTAGCAAAAACCATAAAACTGGAACCTTCCATACTGGACCGATGGCCGATGCAAAAAACACAGTTCCAGTTTCCTGGCACCGAAGGTCCTGGCACTTTGTGCCCAGTAGGTGGTGAAACACTTCACTTCCTCACTCTCATAACTATATAACTTGCATCTTAGTTTCTTAGTAGTTACTATATAATAATTTATCATAGTTACTGGATGATAATCCTGCAGTTTATGTTAACTGGGAGCTTTCAGTTTCCTGAGCTGCAGCTTTAATTAAAGAGATTGCTGTGTTGAAAATCAGGAACAGCTGAAGTGCATTAAATCAGAATTGTTTACTGGTCGCCCCACGCCGGGGCTAATCAGCCTGAGTGAAGTGAAAAGCTCCGACATGAGAGCAGGCATTAAGAAATCCAATCAATCATTTCAATTCCGGAGTGGCCACCTCAAACAGCTCCCCACTGACCACCATAACGAAACACACAGCAGAGAGAGTTTTAAAAAATACTGTTATGCAAGATATAGGCATGCGATTTCTGCTTGGGGGAGATAAATGTTGGAACTGTTGAACAATAGGAGTATTTGTAGCATAATCAAGGATAATATTTACATACTCTCATTGAGATACTCTCATTCAAACTACGGGTTTCCAGTCCTGACCCTGAAGTCATCCTGCCTGCACATTTTGTGTTTTTCTTTTTTTTTTTTAACACATTTCATTCAGCTTTCAGCTAATTAAAGCGACAAAAAATAAAAATACACATTTTCCCCTTAGCCCAGTTGTAGTCAGCCAAGACATGTTTGGTATCTGAAGTTCACGTCTTTAGTTTTGCATAATCATAATAGTCATTTGACATTGGTTAATCTCCATGTCTAAATCATCACACCTATAAAAGACTTCATTATGTGGTTTCTGACGCTGTATGACATGCTGTTTGTCTGACATGGGCAAAAATACATTACATAGATATCTTGTAGTGTGAATTTTATAAGTACATTTGTCCATTTTTAATGCAACTGGCTGAAACTGCAAACTGTTACTTTTCAAAAGCACTGTATCTTGACTGTCGATGAAAAACCCTACAATGAACTGTTTTTAACCAGTATGGAAAACATACATTACTCAAAGTCAATTAAAATCCTCACAAACATACTCATTTATCCAGCTATAGGTCTTAACATTTCAGCTGTGGAATAATGGACTTAAACGTCCTTTCTAATAACAGCACAAGTACATCTTTTCTTGTGAAAAACTGTGATAGAGCCTACTATCACTGTCTTCTTTGTCAGCGATCATACATCCTGTAAACCACCTTTGACATCATAGCAACCACCTGGCACTACACTGGCAAGCAACACCCTAGCAACTGCATTGATTAACATAGTAGCCACCTAGCAGCACCCAACCAATGGCCTAGAATACTCTAGCAACCACCTGCAACTTCATAGCAATCACCCAGCAACACTCTAGCAATCATCTAGGATACCATTCAACTGCTTAGCAACCCTATAGCAACCACCTGGTATAATTTAGCAACCACCTAGCAACACCCTACTGACCAACTGGACACCATAGCAACCACCTAGGAACACCCTTATAACCACCTGGGATATGACGACAACCACCTGGCAACACCTGTCAAACATCTGGGATACCAAATGAGCCACTTATCAACACCTTAGCAACTAACTGGGATACCAAAGCAATCACCGAGCAACACTCTAGCAATCATCTAGGATACCATAGCAACCACTTTACAACTCCTAGTAACCACCTGTGATACCATAACAACCACCTAACAACACCTTTGTAACCACCTGGAAAACCATTGAAACCACCTGGCAACACTTTGGCAACCACCTAGCAACACATTTGCAACCACCTGGAAAACCACTGCAACCACCTAGCAACACCTTTGGAACCACTAGGGATACCATAACAACCACCAAGCAACACCAGTCAACCATCTGCAATACCATAGAAACCATCTAGCAACACCCTAGTGACCACCTGGAACACCACAGCAACCACCTAGGAACACCCTGGGAACCACCAGGAAAATTAATGCAGCCACCTGGCAACACCCTAGGAACCACCAGGGCCACCATAGCAACCACTTAGCAACACCTTAATAACCACCTGGGATACCGTAACAATCATCCTTGGAATTTTCCTAATGCCCCCCTTCCCCCCACCACTTACAGCACCCGTGATGGCAAATGATGAAGGGGAAACTTTAACGTGTGCAGAGCCAGAGTATTCCAGCCCCTCTCCAGCCACAGAATCAGGAAAGAAGCTGGAAAGGCATCAGCAGAAGCTCCGCTTCGTTACAAGCTCTGCAGTGTGGATGATTTCGCTTTACTGCCCCCATCAGGGGAGCCGTAACCCCCCTCAGCAGGATCCTCCGTCAGGGAGGCACTTTCAGTAAGCATCACCATAAAAACAAGAGCGTGTGAAGACGCTCTCACAGCCTCCTCGGTGGCAGTATTGTCTCTAAATCTGGAAAATGGAACAATCAGGAAAGTTCAGCAACGTAAAAATTGATCAGCAGTTTAAAGCAACACTTTGTTTAAATTAACACCATTCATTCACCTGCTTTTAGAAAAGACTTTGGTGGCATGTATTTACACAGTGGCCTAAATAGGACTTCATGGGCACCAATGCAAAAAAAAAAATAGGCCGCCCATATGAAAATGACCTTTAATTAAAAAAATGACAATGTGATTTACTTGTTTACTCGCTATTATTATCTCTCAAACAAGCTATATGTTCTCACAGCATGCCATTCCACCCATCAGCATTTACAAGTATTCATGTTAGACTATATATTGAAGATTTTAGAGTTGTAAATAAAGAAAATACAGTTGTATACAAAAGTCTGAACACCCTGAGTAAGAATACATTTTGCTTTGAAGTGAAAAATTTACCACATAACTTAAATATGGCATTTCTCTGCAACTTTTTGTGCACAACCTCTATTTATTTGCTGAGTTTAGCTTATGGTAAAAATAAAGCACACAAAATAAAATGTTACCTATTTTTCCCAATATGTTAAATTAGTAATTGTGTATTAAAATGTGCATGTTCATATTCTCTTTGTAGGATGTGTTATTTTCACTTCAGATTTTAGCTCAAATTTGTGCATACAACATCTATAAGGGGCGCAATAATGAAGGGATTTGGTCACTGCGAGCCCCCCTGTGCCACCATGGGCCCCAGTGGAATTGCCTAAACATCCCCCCATCACCACACACACCCACACCTACCCCTCCACCACAGCTGAACCTTATATTGCAGCACTTTTATGGCTCCAGCTGTAATACAAACAAGTGCCACTTTCATGATAGAAGAAATTGCCAATGTTAACCTTTTCACAGTAGCCATAATATGAAATATCCGCCTGTTTCAGGTGAGGCTCCTCAGTTGAACTATCCAGTTTTTTCTTCAATAATGTCAAGAGAGCAGATTTCAGTGGAACTTAATGGAACTCAATCGAATTGTGTATGATGTACAAAACTAGAAGTCTGGATGCAAGCTGGCTTTTCATAGTTGTAGGTGAGCAAGCAACTTAGCATTTGTAGAAAGTCTTTTTTTTAACATGTTTAAATGCTTTTTTGAAGGTTTTATTGTGTCAGTTGTACTGGAGATGGGTGTTTGATATGAGAAAAGCAGTTGTGCTGTCCGCTTGATCTCAGCACGGCTGTCTTTGAGGGGAGCTGTGTGTAGGTTTCACAACAGGGGGTTACTCCCTACCTTTCAACCCTCATTGCTCACTAGCAGCTCAACACAGAGTCACAACTAGACCCGTATCATCCTGTTTTATGGGTGAATGCTCAAGTGTCTTTTAAATGTACTCCAGAAATTCAAAAGATGTGCCTTTAGACGTAGAGCCCATTTCCAAAGTCACATCTAAAATGTCAGTCACCCAAGTTAAAAATTGCATTGTCTTTGTCGCCTGTGATCTGTCATTAGAGGTAAGATATAAATGGGAAAAAAAATTCACAGTATGCTTTAGCTAGAATGTTTGACGGTTTGTGTTTTTGCTGCGTTCTTCTGTCTTCATGCACATCTCAGCTGTCTGATTTAATTTAATCATTGTAACGTAGGGGCTGCCGAGGCAGACGGGGAGATGGGGTACAGGCACGAGCATCCAGAGGACAAACAGGAACATAAATGGTGTGGGAATCCATGAATAATAAAGAAAACATCATGATACAGAGGCCTAAACGGACTACGGAAACCAGTGAACATTAACTCTAGATAAGTACAAAGAAAGCACAAGCAGTGGAAAACAAACACTGTGAACACAAAATCAAACATGAAACTGAACATGAGTATAAACACGGAAATTAACTTAAACACGAACTGGAAACGGAGAACTAGAGACATGTGGTACATATACAAACACTCAAGACAAGAGACAGCTGAGCACACTTAACGAGGGCGGAGCCAGAAACAAGAAACAGGTGAGGGCTGAAGACAGAGCAGGACAGGGGGAGGAGCTACAACAACAACACATGGATAAGAAAGCAATTGCACATGGCAGATGTAAACAAAGGCACATGGCACAGGAACACAAAGACACAAAGGCAGAAGAGTCATTCTATGGACATGTCTATTTTTGTGCCCCTAGCATTTACATGAAAAACATGTTAGGGTTACAATTTATTTATATTTTAAAATAAAACAATATGCCATTTTAAGAATTTTACCTTCTTGAGCCGTCAGTTTAGCAATGTTGGTTTTTGAATCTATTATATAGAATTCCAAGCACCACAGAAGAGCTCATCCCCACAGTCATGTGTGAAGGCTGAGGCCATATTTTGAGGTAAAAAAACATGTTTTCTGCAATTTTAACTGCAATATACATGAAATACATTATTTAAATGACATAAAGAAAACAAATGCAAAATAAATATCATGACATATATAATGAAAGTTGTGGTCCCCAGGAGTCGTGTCACTGGTGTTACCAGGTAACAAAAAATCTCTTATTTTAAAATAAAAGTCACACTGATGACATCACTCGACTTCCTTTTACCTGTTTTCTGAGGATCTATGAAGAAAAGCACATGGTGAGTCCGCTGTGTCTTTCAGTTGTCAGAGATTTTCTCATTTAGCTCATGATTTCATATGAAGCTTTTAACTGAAGTCACTGGTGTGACCGACTTTATTCTGAGGTAATTGTGAAAAAAACAATATAAATGGATTAAATTACATATTTTGGTGGATTTTCCATGATTGACAACATGTGGTTTGATGCTCTGTAGCAGCCATTTTGTAAAATGCATTGTTCATTAAAATGTCTCTGGTGTTTCCTTTCTTATGTGTAACACCGATGACGATCAGTAACACCAGTGACTCCTATGGAGAGATAAAAAAAGTGGACGTTTCTGCAGAATGACCCAGAAACAAAGAAAGACATGGACAAGGCATGACAGGACGTTATGGTCATCTTCACTGGAGTAATGTTTTGCTTGTGAAGAGTGGACGCATGTTTTATAAGGACGTGTTGCATTGGCTGTTGGGTTTATGTTGGTGTGTATGTTGATGTGTTCTCGTTAACGTGTAAGTAATCTTGCTACTGTTTTGTCTCAATTGGAAAAAAATATGCATTTACAGTGCTGACGTGCCCGACATACGGTCACTATGTTGCCATTGTGGTGTTGCGTAGGCCTCACGTAACCTGCTGTAATATCACAAAAAATTCAATGACCACCCAAAAAGAGGTAGCTAGTTAGGGGTCCATAACATTTCCCAAACAGAAAGACA
The DNA here is from genome assembly GCF_904425465.1 of Colossoma macropomum. Classification (NCBI taxonomy): domain Eukaryota; kingdom Metazoa; phylum Chordata; class Actinopteri; order Characiformes; family Serrasalmidae; genus Colossoma; species Colossoma macropomum. Next base: position 5,329,566 of record NW_023494804.1, read on the forward strand.
ACAGTGTTGATCTGATAACAGAGTTATGCATATTAAAGTGCACATATTAAAGTATATACCGAAACAAATGTACCAACAGCTTTGAGAAATCACATGAGAGGAGTAGAAAGAAAAGAAACTGTGTCTTGTTCGCTCAGGATTAGAGTTCTGCTACACTCATGTTTATTTTCGCTGCCTGATGATGATATTTGGCATGTTGTATCACAAATCTGTTCCATAACTGTGCACATAAACACACGTGGGTGTTCACACGGCTCAGTAAACTAATCCACATCTCCACATCAGCATGTTTTAAATGTAGCAGAATATGAGAAGGCAGTGGGTTTGAAAAACGGATAATCAAATTAAGGCTGATGAATATTAATGCATCAGTGTCTGGATGGCACTTGCTTAGGCTAATGAGGATCTTAATGAGCAAACGCTAAATAAAAAGATTTTTATTCCAAAAGTAAGTGTCAAAGTGGGCTGGACGAGCGAGGACTCTGCCCAGTGTTAGCTGTGACTTTGCACTAATTAACTTTGAGAGTCGATTGACCTTAATGGAAATGTGCATATTAGACTTTCCGCTCTTGTAAATGTTTTCTTTTTTCATTATGATAAAGGGGTGATGAAGGAAAGGGTGCTTAAACATCTTCTATCCCACTGTCCCTCCTCTGCCTACAGGCCTGTCCCGCTAGAGCAATCCGAGCCCAGTGGACGATATCGCTATCGGCGGCGGCTGCATCAATCTTTCAGCACATACATGTCATAATTTTAAGTGGGTTATTTAAATTCATTAAACGCCGCCAAGCCAAGAGCAGCAGAGATCATTAGACTTGCAAATAGCGTTTCTGTGGAAGTGTCTAGTCCTAATAGCAGCGTATTTTACATATCCGCAGGCGGAGAGGGAATATCCCACCACACGCAGTTTGTATTTTCTGCCTTAATGAGTGACGACATACCAGCGTGGTGGGGGGGGGGTGTTACTGGAATGTACTACGCATTCATATCAGTGGAGCACTAAACTGCTCATCTCCTGACCAGTTTTAGTTCCTTAAATCCCTCTCAGTGGAGAACCATTTTGAAAATGATATGTGTGAATGGAAAGAGCTTTTAATGTTTTGTATAATATAAGTAAACATAAATATAAATTTGAATATTTCTTGTATTGGACTTTAACCAAAACATTACATATGGATATGGAAAGGGGACATTATCTAATTGAATATACGGAAATATTTATATTTTTAAAAATTACAAATGTAATTTTCAGGTTATGTTAGAATTGACAGTCCCACATCATCAGGAAACCAAATTTTCCCTACTTTTCTAAAAAGAGTTTAGTATACATATATGGAAATTTGCTAACTGCTATGTTAGCTTTTTGGCTAACTGCAGCTGCACACCACTGCCAACAAGCACACCAGTTATCAGTGCTCTACTACCATGAGAAACTGAGACAAGTGAGAAACTTCAAATCGAAATGATGTCACAAAGGACATCTGTCACACTGTCCCTTATAGACATTACATACATAGTCACATACATACTAGCACACATGTCAACAAATATTAGCAACCACCTGGGATACAATAGCAATGTCCTAGCAACACCTTAGCAACCACCTGGGATACCACAGAAATGCCCTATTAACACGTTTATGACAACCTGGCATACCATAGCAAGAGCCTAGCCACAGTTTAGCAACAACCTTGGATAATATAATAAAGGCATAGCAACACCTTGGGATAAGCATGCTACAGCCTAGCAACACCATATAAAAAACCTGGGATACCATTGCAATGGCCACCAATACCTTAGCAACCACCTGGAACACCATATCAACACCTTAGCAGCACCTTAGCAACCACTTAGCATAATATAGCAATGGTCAATCAACACCTTTGCGACCAACCACCTGAGATAACATAGCAACTGCCTAGCAATACTTTAGCAACCACCCGGAATATCATTGCAATGGCCACCAATACCTTAGCAACCACCTGGGACACCATACCAATACCTTAGCAGCACCTTAGCAACCACTTAGGATAATATAGCAATGGTCTATCAACACCTTTGCAACCACGTGAGTTAACATAGCAACTGCCTAGCAATACTTTAGCAACTACCTGGGATACCATAATAATGGCCTACCAACACCATAGCAACCCACTGGGATAGCATAGCCATAACCTAAAGCTGGCTGTATAACATCAATAAATTACTATCCAGAATGGCTCATATTTGAAAAGCAGTGACCAAATCTCACTGATCAAATAGACGTTCATAGTAATTTAATGAAAATGAACTATGAATACAACAAAACTATAAATAGGTCATTACAGTTTATTATTTATTAACCTTTGCTACTTTTTTGCTATGTCAACCGGTTCTCAAAATACTTTTGCAGGCCCAAGGTTTATTACACACTTTCATAACCTAAGAATAGCTCAGTCAGTTTGCACTGAAGTCCCTGTAGTTGCTGAATAATAAGCCTTAGCGTGTAATAAGCCTGGGATTTTAAGGGGTTATGAAAGTTATGAATAAACCATCAGTTTGCACTTTGATGTCTTGTTTATAAAACTTCATAACCAGCCCCTCCTTACCCCCTCCAAAATAAAATTCCATGTATTCCCCAGGGGTGAACTGTAAATGCGAAAAAAAAAAAAATACCTGAAAACAAAACTAACCTGAATTATGCTCATATTAAAGGGCACAGTGATTACTGTATATTGCACATGTACCCTGAATATGAGTCACAGCTTGAAAACAACATATGAAATATGATCTTTAATTATGTACAAAACAAGACCTCTTAAATAGGGCATTTACCGCACGTATATATAGTGGTAAATACGCATGGGGGCACAGATGGGAGGGTAAAATGTCAATGTTTATTTCTATGCAAGGGATGAAAGTACAAAACCAAACTGAATTATGCTCTTAATTGAAGTGTGCAGTAATTATGTTAATGTATATAGTTCTTAATATCACAAGCAGAGCTTGAAAACAATATTTTGATTAATATTGAAATATGTTTTAATTTAAACTAATAACTTTTAACATAACACAACTTTAAACTGAGCACTCAGCACATGCATATGAGGCCTTATTCTGCAAGGTTAGTTTATTAGCTATATTAAAAAGGTGATTGTTTCAGAGCTTGTAACAGTCTGTATTCACTTTATTAGAAACCTCTGCCTTGTACATCCACTTTATGAGCTCAATCTAGCTGGTAGATCACTATATAGGTGAACAATTACAGAATGTAGCCCCCTCTGTTGCTTCACAGTTTAGCAGCCCCTCTCTATACCATTCATCATACGTCATTTTCTGACCACAGGACTACTGTTGTCCTGACATTTTTGGATAATGGACCATTCTCAGCACAGCAATGACATTGACATGGTAGTGGCATGGTTGATATAACCGACTGACCACCTATGCATCATTCCTACCATTCATTACAAAATACAGGATGGGAAACTGGATTCAAGGTCTGTGTTTGAAGACCTTAATGCTGCTGTATATTGTCCTAAATGTAACAGCTTAAGTCACTTCAATATAGCCTTATATAAAGGCAGGGGTTTCTAATAAAGAGGCCAGTGAGTGTGTGTTATTATACAGTACTGGGCAAAATTAAGAGACCACCTTAGTTATTGATTTCCAAACAAAATGGCCCTTAAGCACAAGCACACTTTAGCAACCACTTGGAATACCATAGCAATGGCCTTGCAACGCCTTGGTTTCCTCCCACAGTCCAAAAACATGCAGTCAGGCCAACTGGACATGCTAAATTGCCCCTAGGTGTGAGTGTGTGAATGTCTATGTCTGTCTGTCTGCCCTGCGATGAACTGGAGACCTGTCCAGGGTGTATCCTGCCTTCCGCCCAATGACAGCTGGGATAGGCTCCAGCACACCACCGCAACCCAGAAGGATAAGCGGTTTAGAGGATGGATGGATGGATGGCCGTGCAACACCTTGGCAACCATCTGGTATTCCATAGAAAAAGCCTTGCAACACTTAAGCAACTTCTTGGAATACCATAGCAATGGCCTTGCAACACCTTGGCAACTACCTTGAGCACCACAGCAATGGCCTTGCAATACCTTTGCAACCACTGGAATGCCAAAGTAATGGCCTTGCAACATCTTAGCAACTACCTCAAATACCACAGAAATAGCCTTGCAAACTTTAGCAACCACTTGGAATACCATAGTAATGGCCATGCAACACCTTGGCAACCATCTGGTATTCCATAGCAAAAGCCTTGCAACACTTCAGCAACTTCTTGCAATACCATAGCAATGGCCTTGGAACACTTTAGCAACCACTTGGAATACCATATGGTAATAGTTATGTAAGGTAACATAACCTCGATTGAGTAGGTTAAGATTTCCTAACTTGCTGTAAGAATATTTGCACCTCACACTGCACTGCTGCTGTGAGAATATTACTGTTTACATCTGTTACTTGCAACATGCACTTTATGAACCGCTGCTCTACATACTTGCACATATGCACATGTAACTTTCAACTTTGCACATAAAACTGTACTTTTTACTATTGTTTTTAGTGTTATTCTTATATTTTCTATTATTTTCTTTTTTTTCTAAGATTATATTAAGATTATATTTGGTGAATGGAGGAACAGCAAAGTAAGAATTTCATTGTATAGTTTAACTGCCTGTTTCTGCTGTGCATAAGACAATAAAACTCTCTTGCATCTTGAATAAGATAAAATTACTAAATTAAGATCAGATTTGCTTCTGTAATGCATATTTGTGAATCTTCTCTTGACCTTGACAAATCTTAACTTAGGATAAAAGATTCTGTAATATGGCACCGAAAGTTCTAACCTAGTCAGGGAGCTTAATTTGCTGCATCTACTGAGATACAAGGGAGAAAAAATCCTGAACGGACCATTTTCTGTTGGGCCGTTCAAGATTTTAACCCTTTCTCAACCACAACATACCAATAAAATAAGAGTGTTACTGTAATACCTGCAGAGTTTACAAACGACAAGCAAGATGATTCTATTAAATAAAAATTGGGGCAGTCATGGGTTGGAGGTTAGGGAACCAGCCCTGTGACCGGAAGGTCACTGGTTTGATCCTCTGAGCTGACAGTACATGACTGAGGTGCCCTTGAGCAAGGCACCTAACCCCCAACTGCTCCCCGGGCGCCGTGGATAGGACTGCCTACCACTTCGGGCAAGTGTGCTCACTGCCCCCAAGTGTGTGTGTTCACTAGTGTGTATGTGGTGTTTCACTGCACAGATGGGTTAAACGCGGAGGTGAAATTTCCCTGTTGTGGGACTAATAAGGGTCACTTAATCTCAATCTTAATCTTAGTCTTAATCTAAAATTACAGATATATTTACAAGTTGGATCCCTGGTGATGATCTGTGGTCAAGAGTCCAAGTCCTCACTCTCTGGGTGGTTAGGATGGCCCCCCTTCTCCCACCATCATCCAGCGCAATGCTAGTCAGCGCAGGCGTCTACTAGCTGATGTAACAGAACTGGTGGAACTGGCAGTTGGCACTTTCCTCTGAGGGTGTTCGGCTGTCCAGTGATGCTGTGTGAAAAGATGTGGTGGTGGTTCACAGGTCTCAGAGGAAGCCTGTGTTAGCCTTTGCCCTCCTAGTGCTGGTGACATCGTGTGATCGGGGTAGTCCTAATTAGTAGGTGGAACTGGATACGACTAAATTGGGGAGCCTGTCATTTCCACTTAAATCAGTGATTTATTTTCTTCTTTCTTGGCCTTCATTTTTTCACTCACTCATCATTTAAGCTGCTTATCCTCCTGGGTCACAGATGGGTCGCAATTCTGTTTGTTGCCTGCCTTCTGCCCTGCCTGCTGGGATAGGCTCCAGCACATATTGGGCAGAAGGCAGGCAACAAACAGAATTAAGAATGACTTGCTAATATTCAGTGTATTTCATTTATTACTGTGCTGTAGCAAGTCTGATCTCAGGTCATTTGATCTAAAAAACAACATTTTCTACTTCTTTCAAACCTTCAAACACTTATTAGAGCTACTTATTTTTGGCTGGAACTAAGATTTCCTGTCAAGTAACATTATATTGCTGCATGGATAGATAATTTGACTAGCATTAGGTCATTTTCTCCTCACATTCAGCATTTTATATATATATATATATATATATATATATGTATACACACACATCGATCCAATCACACATCGATCCGATCATCATGTAATATTGACGTGGTGGTGGTGTTTTAGTGTGTGTTGTGCTGGTACGAGTGGATCAGACACGGCAGTGCTGCTGGAGTTTCCCCTCACTGTCCACTCTATGAGACACTCCTATCTTGTCAGTCCACCTTGTAGATGTAAAGTCAGAGACGATAGCTCATCTGCTGCTGCACAGTTTGTGTTGGTCATCCTCTAGTCCTTCATCAGTGGTCACAGGACGCTGCCCACAGGACGCTGTTGGCTGGATATTTTTGGTTGTTGGACTATTCTCAGTCCGGCAGTGACACTGAGGTGTTTAAAAACTCCAGCAGCACTGCTGTGTCTGATCCACTCAGACCAGCACAACACACACTAACACACCACCACCACATCAGTGTTACTGCAGTGCTGAGAATGATCCACCACCCAAATAGTACCTGGTCTGTGAGGGTCCACGGGGGGTCTTGACCACTGAAGAATAGGGTAAAAGGGGTCTACAGTCTGTAACTGTAGAACTACAAAGTGCACCTATATAATAAGTGGAGCTGATAAAATGGACAATGAGAGTAGAAACAAGGAGGTCATAATATTATGCCTGACCGCTGTATGTATATATATATATAATATATATATATATATATATATATATATATACATATGGTTCTTCTATTTAAATCAGTCAGAAAATAGTTTTAAAAAAAAAACAGTGGCTAATGATATTGAGGAAAATGGTATCTGCTTCAAGACGTTTTTTTGTCACACATTCCTACAGAGCACAAACACTGTCCGAAAAGGACAATAACCCATCATGGACGAATGACCCAAATCTACAACAAAAATAACCCAAAATCCACTGCGATGCCACGCATGGGACCCCAGAGCGAATTAGAATTTGAGACGTCCTTATTTCAGCTAAAGTGAGCCTGTTAAGCTTTTAGGATCAGCCTGTTTGAGTGCAGTTCATGTATAATGATTTGCCTTTCTGCCGGGCGATAAATGGAGTGAGGGAGGGAAAAAAAATAGAAAAGGGAAATCTTTAAAGGCCTCAGCGGACTGCTGCTCTTTAGCACTCTGATAGTATTTGCACAACTCGCCGTAAAGGTTACAAATACATATTTGATGATTTGTCCACCCATAGACTGCAGAGAGAAAGGGCATTTAAAGTAGATTTACATGGAAAATCAGCTTGTAGTAAGTCTTTAAAAAAGTCTTTAATTTGATCATTAATTCATTAATAATTCTGTGGTAATACTGGCAGCGTAGCAATTCATAAAAGGAATATCGACAGTTTAGATACTTTACAAAGGAATCAAGAGATATTTATCAACATATAAGGTACAGTATAAATCCTGCACTCTCAGAAATAAAGGTACTAAACTGTCACTGGGGCTGCACCCCTTTTGTCACTGGGCTGGTACCCATAAGGGTACATCTCAGTACCTTTAGTCAGGGAACATAACTGAACCATAATTTATTATATATTTTCTAAGCTGTACTGACTCCACACACCCCGTCTCGTCTCCAGGCTTTTATTTTACTGTTCTGTTTTAAAATCATTCGGTTATGAAAAGGTCCAAATACGAACTTTTCACCTGGAAAAACTTATTTAAGGTTCACAATCGGACCCTAAAACCACTGTTGTACCTTTGAGGGAACATTTACATTGTTTGTACCTTGATGAACAAAAAATGTACCTGCACAGAACCTTTATTTCCAACAGTATGTAGGGAGAAAAGACTGCTTCTCTTTTCTTTTGATTAAATATGAAGAACCCAAGCACAGATCGGTCACGCTCAGAGTCCCTCATGACCCTTTCACCCTCCAGTAACAGGAGACATCAGTGCTAAGCTCCAGCTAACCCCCCTCAAGAAATGTTCCTATTTTCTTCAACATTGCTAGCAACACCTTTCATTTCCACTTCATTGCCACTGATTTGCCTTTCACACCGCTCTCCACGCCAGCTGAGCGACGCCCCGCTCTCAGCAGCAGAACGCACTGTAACACCATCCTCCTCGTCCTCCTGTTCGAGAAACAGCAGAGATTGATTTTTGGGATAAGCACCCTGCATCTCTGTGAACGCTGTCTGTTTCAGGAGCACATGTTTCTAATGGCATGGGGAAAATTGCCAAAGTCCTATAGGAGGAAGAGGAGACTCTTTCTACTGGGCCTTTAACAGCAGCTGTTATGTTTCACCAAAGCTGATCCATGTTATCCAGCAAAGTGTGCTGTTTGAGAGGTGATACAGCTCCCTGTCTGCGGTAATGTTACATAAATGGCCTAAGAATGGAAGAAAAGGTCGGTGTGCGCTTGTTGGCTAGTCCTGTAGTCAGCTAATATATTTGATACTTGGCTTATGTATCCACAAGATGCTTCTTCAAGGGTTCTTTAGAAAAGACAATGGTTGTATATACAACTCACCAATTTCATGCTTTAATGGTTCTTTGCATGGTGAAACAGTGCTTCAGATTGATGTAGGAATATGCTGTATATGGTTCTATCTACAACCTCTTTGAAAATGGTTCTACGTAGCACTAAAAAGGCTTCTGCTGTTGTTGCAATGCCGAGCTTGTAAAAGTAGAAGAACACTGTATATATAGAACCATATACAATACATTGTCCATCAATCTGAAGAACCATTTCACCTTGCAAAAAACATATAAGCATGAAACAGCTCATGGTTCTAAAAAGAACCATTTCCTTTACTAAAGGACCCTCTTTTTTTTTTAAGAGCACACTTCTTGTAGCAGAAATCATGGCATCCTGTGTCTCCTTCCTCACCAAGATGCTACATTTGGTGTCAGAAGTATAGAAGTATAGATTCTATATAGAACCTTTTTGAAAATCGTTCTAGATAGCACTAAAAAGGGTTCTGCTACTGGTGCGAAGTCAAGTTTGTAACAGTACAACACTTTTGTGCTATTGGGGACCATATACAACACATTCACCTTCAATCTGAAGAAACATTTCACCCTGCAAAGAACTGTTTAAGCATGAAATGGTTCTAGAAAGAGCTCATGGTTCCAAATAGAAATAGATCCTTAAAGAACCATCTTTTTTAAGAGTGCACTTCTTGTAGCAGAAATCATGACCTCTCCTGTGTCTCCCCTCCTAGCCAAGATGCTGCACTTGGTGTCAGAAGTTGGATACCACCAAAGCTGATCCGTGTTATACAGCTAAGGGTGCTATTTGAGAGGTGATACAGCTCACTGTCTGCAGTAATATCACATAAATGGCCTACGAATGGAAGAAAGATCAGTGTGTGCTTGTTGGCTCGTCCAATAGTCGGCTAATATATCTGTTAGTTGGATATTATATCCACTACATAGTTAATATATCCAAAATTCTGCTAATTTATCTGTTATTCTGCTACTTAGCTAATATATCCACAATCTTAAAAAAAGATGCTTCTTCATGAGTTCTTTAGCAAAAGTAATGGTTCTATTTAGAGTTCTAAATAGAACCATTTCATGCTTAAATTGTTCTTTGCATGGTGAAATAGTTCTTCAGATTGATGGAGAACGTGTTGTATGTGGTTCTATATAGAACCTTTTTGAAAATGGCTCTGTATGGCACTGATTTTACAACGGCTTCGAACACAGCTCAGCCAATCAGATTTTAGGACCGGAACTATACGCTTTGAAAATATCCTTTAGAAGCACTTTGTTTGAACGGTCACTTCAGCTGATTATCATGTAAACTCTTGTCCACTTTTCCAAAATCTTCAAATAGTTAATGTGTATGAAATGAACCAAAATCAAATATGCAAGTTTATTTTCTCTTTTACACACAATCTTCTTCCTGACTGCTTTGAAAACTTTTTCAAAGTTTTCACAACTTTAAAGTTCATCATCACTCCACAAGATCTTCTAATGACCTTCATACAGCTTTCTTTAGGAGGTCATGAGGTCGGTTTACACTTTCTCATAGAGGGCCTTTCTTTTGGAACTGACTACCACCTCATCTAAAACACTGGACCCTCTGATCAGCTTCAAAAGACAGATTAAAACTCATCTACTCACTCTAACCATGTGTTTGTGTTCTTTGTGCTTTAATCTATTTGTTTTTTATTTAATTAAATTTAATAATCTTTTGTAAGCTCATACTTTGTACAAGGCCTTTCTGGGACTTTTTTTACTTTCCCTGCACATTGTCTTTTTGTTGTTGTTTTTGTTTGTATTTATTACTTCTTCAGTAAATAATAAATGTAAAAAATAATAATGTATAAGTCATGGAAGCTCTTGTGTAGACTTTGCTAAGATGACACTGTGTGTGTGTGTGTTTATGGTTGTGTGTGTTCCTCGGCGAGACAGTGGGCACCACTCCTACTGAAACTGATCCGTCTCCAAGACATGCAGAGGCTCAGCTGGAGGCGGCCTGGGACGGGTCACCTTGAAGCGGCGTCACTTCACAACCGTGAAACCTGGGGGAGAAACGAGAGAACCACTGTTCATCCATCTGCACTGAATGAGAACACTATCGCTCGCTCACATGCCCCCATTACCCCCCTTTACAGTGGAGCTCTGAATGGGGACGCAGATTTGAAGGAAGCTCCTTACAGTGATAATGCGGATTGTGTGCGACTTTATGTCCACTAAGCAAAAATACCCTACTGTATAACACAAAAGCACAATAATAGTTACAACAGCTGCAATTCGAGCCCAAATAATAGCATGAATATTGTTATATTTTAGCATTCAGTGCTTAAATACTGAATAAACATTAAGCTAGATATATAGATCACTTTATTAATCCCAGAGGGAAAGTCATCTATTACAGCAGCACAAAGGTACAGTAAAGAGCAAAATAAGAGCAGAAGTATTGCCATACGCTGTTATTCAGATGCATAAATAGAAGAAGTAAAGATATATAATGAAATATACTACAACAACCATAAAATATAATGTGCAGTATGACAATAAGTAAATAAAATCACATAAATATTATGGAGGTGACAATGCAGTGGTGCATGTCACGTCCAGTGAATGAACCAAATGACTAAACACTGTAAACAATAACATATGTTAATAGTTGTGTAATATATATGGATGTATAACCAAAGTGGCAGTGCAATATGCAATATGTATGGACGTATAACCAAAGTGGCAGTGCAATATGCAATATGTTTAAACGTATAACCAAAGTGGCAGTGCAATATGCGATATGTATGGACGTATAACCAAAGTGGCAGCGCAGTGTGCAATATGTGTGGACGTATAACCAAAGTGGCAGCGCAATATGCAATATGTATGGACGTATAAACAAAGTGGCAGCACAATATGTAATATGTATGGATGTATAAACAAAGTGGCAGTGCAATATGTATGCAATATATCGTTGCTGTCCAAAAAAAAACATGTCCAAAATAGTAACTTTACAGGAGAATGCAAAATGCTCTTAACTCTTAATGTAAGTTTATGTAAAGAGGTTTTCATTCCAAGTAATTTTGAAGCATTTCCATTGGTCCATTCATCATGAAATCTTCACACAATTCAAAGCAGAGCTGCCAAAGAAAAATCAACAAAAATGGAGATACATGTTGGACAGCAACGAAATGTTTTTTCCTGATAGTGAAACATGAATAATTTGTATGTAGTGGCTATTCTGACTGGACATTAAAAAATAAACTAAAAAACTAAATGTAAGGTGGTCTTTGATTTTGATTTGGTACCATTAGCTAGACCAAATACTGTATTTATAGAGTTGTAAAATATGAACAGCAAGAGCAAATAATTATACCTGATATGATCTACAATAACAGTATCAGCAGTGTCATACTATTTGTGCGCAATGCTGCATTTATAAATGTAAATGCTGAAAGAAAATACAGGAGGATACAGTAAAGATGCTGCAGCGAGAGGAGATTTGTTGGCAGGAACAGACTCCGGCTTAAATCTGTACCCGAAGGACACACTCAGTAAAACAGATGGTCAGCAAAAACACACACACACACACACAGACACACATACACACACATACAAACAGGCTACTGGTGAAGCCAATGCAGCACACACACCTGCACAAACACATAGACCAGTCACAGCTGGACAGAAAGACAGAGAGAGAGAGAGAGAGAGAGAGAGAGAGAGAGAGAGACAGAGAGAACAAGAAAGGGGAGGGAGAGAAAGAAAGAAAGAAAGAAAGAAAGAAAGAAAGAAAGAAAGAAAGAAAGAGGAGAAGAAGAAAAAAGAGAGAGAATGGAAAGAGAAAGAGAAAAGAAGAGAGAGAACAAGTGAAAGAGTAGGAAAAAGGGAGGGAGAAAGAGAGCAAGAAAGAAGGGAAGAGGAAAGAAAAGAAAGAAAGAATGCAAAAAGAAATTGAAAGAAAGAAAGAAAAAGACAGAAACAGAGGGAAAGGAAAAAGAGGGAGAGACAGTGTGTGTGAGAGAGAGAGACAGAGAGAGAAAGAGACAAAGAGAGAGAGAGAGAGAGAGAGAGAGAGAGAGAGAGAGGGAGAGAGAAAGAGGGAGAAAGAGTGAGAGAGTGTGTGTGTGTGAGAGAGAGAGAGGGAGAGAGAGAGAGAGAGAGAGAAAGAGGGAGAGAGAGAGAGAGAGAGAGAGAGTGAGAGAGTGTGAGAGAGAGAAAGAGAGAGAGAGAGAGAGAGAGAGGTCTGTATGTGCTGTAACTCGTTTACTGAAGCTGATATGTTGTATGATGAGAATAACTCTCTCTCTCTCTCAGATCTCATGTTAATAAACTGCGCATTGATCCTTTCAGAACTGGAAGTAAAGCTGCAGTAACAGTGATGTAGAGAGTCGAGTGGAGGTGCAGTTCACAAATCCAATATTGATAGGTGTTTACTGCAGCCCAGGGCGATCCTCCACCCCCGAGCCCCGGCACAGAGCAGCCAGCTCAGCCGCATCCTCACCAGCACCACCAACGCACAGACCTCTATAAATAACCAACCCTTCATTCATTCAGGGGGAAACTAAGTTAAAGCAGTAGTTTGGTTACAAATCAAACTTTCACTGTTCTCCCCTTTAGCCCAACCGCAGTGGATCAGCCAAGACGTGTTTGGTGTCTGAAGTTTGCTTCTGTAGTTTTATAGTGGCTAACAAACAATGAGAGCTTACAGCTCACCAATTAGCATTGTGCTAACTACACCTCACACTTACCTCCAACCATGTAGAGATGATCAGTGAGCTCTAATAGACCTGCTTATACAGTTTCTGCCACACTGTTATCTATAAACATGAACAAAAGGACAGACAAACACTGTTTTTGTTCATATTTTGCCATATTTTATTGATAAAAGTGTGTCAGAATCACTATCAGGAGATCAGCTTTGGTCCGTGGTGATGCTACAGCCATCCGTGACTGGGAGTCCAAGACAGCACAACTGGCCTCACTCCCTCTGGGTGGGCAGAATGGCCCCCATCTCCTCCCATCACCCAGCACGATGCTAGCCAGTGCAGGCGTCTGTTGGCTGACGTAACACAACTGGAGGTTAGGGTTCTCCTCCAAGCGTGTTCAGCTGTCACGGTTAGCATTATGAGCTAGCCCATTCATTTTTAAACTCCTTTATTGTAAAGTCGCTGTAAATACTTATTAGCTATTTAAGCCTCTAGTGCACAACTAAAGAAACAAATATCAAACCTCTCGGCTGATTGACCACATTTAGACTAAGGCTGAATTAGTGTTATAATTGGTTATTGATTATTCAAATAAATTACTTAGCATACACTTTAAAAAAAGATGGTTCTTTAGTAAACACAGTGGTTCTATATAGAATCAGACCTACGAGGCTAATGTAGCTAACATGTAATGAAAACTTATTGCTAGCCATGCACAAATAGACTGGATAAAGTATGGCATGCTGTTACCTACAACTATGAAAATATAAAACTCCGGCTTGTTTTAGCTTCTTTAGAAAAGGCAGTGGTTCTATAAAGGAGCTTGAACACTCAAAGAACCGTTTGCATGCTTAAATGGTTCTTTGCATGGTGAAATGGTCCTTCAGATTGATGGAGAATGTGTTTGGTTCTATATAGCAACAAAAAAGGGTGGTTCTTCTACTGTTACAAGCTTGACATCACAACAACAGCAGAACCCTTTTTGGTGCTATATAGAACGTTTTTAAAAGTTCTGTATAGAATCATGCACAACACATTCTTTATCAGTTTGAATAACAATTTGACCATTCAAAGGACCATTTTAGCACGGAAATGGTTCTTTGAGTGTTCAAGGTCCTATATAGAACCATTGTCTTTCCTAAAGAACCCTTGAAGAACCATCTTTTTTTGAATGTAGCTAAATCTAATACTACTTGTGCTACTTGCTATTAGCACAATGTGCATGGCTAGCAATACTACATTAGCCTCATAGGTCCAATATAACACTGTAGACGCCAATTTTAGTCACCAAACATGCCTTGGCTGATCAGCTATGTTTGGTGATGGGGTACAGTTGTGTAAATTTAATTTTTTTGGCCAAACTACCACTGAGTAAATGCGATAAAATGACCGCAGCCCTCTTTGCTGGTGCAGAGTAATCTCTGGCTGGTGACTTATCGATCAGTAATGGCCCGAGGCCAGCATGAGCCGGCTGCACTTGGACATTTTAACTATTTACGAGGGACTTTCCTCTGGCTCTCTCTGCTGAGAGGCCTCTCTTCGCCATGAGCACGAACGAAGCCTGATGCGATCATGCAATCGGCACAGAGGTAAACATGATAAACACGTATTCTGCTGATTTATTCTGCATCAGGCAGGAAAGAGCCCGTAAGCGCTTTGAATTGAAATGCGAGATGTGAATAAGGGGCAGGAGCGCTTTCAGACAGTGGCGGCTCTCTTTGGGGAGAGGACGGAGGCCGAAAATAGAAGTAATGATTGCACCGGAATAATAAAGACCAGTGGGAACAGAGGGGAAAAAGGAGTGCGGGCGAGCTGAGTCTGTTCATCAAAGCTTCAGAGCAGCCTGGCTGAACAACAGCACAGGACTGAAGGTTTAAAAGTTCAGCCAACACCTCAGCGCTCAGGTTCCCTCAGATGATTACAGAACGGCCCCCGAGTCCCAGCATTAGGCAACAGTGAAGCTGTGGCTTACTGTGCCAGGAGGATACCCAACCAAAGAGGGTCTCAGTCAGAGGTATGAAGGGTCACTAAATGGACAAAAAGAGCTTGGTCTACTCAACTGGGTCAATCTGAGGCAGGCCAGTCTTGCTTCTTTTTTTTTTTTGATGCCGTATTTGCCATTTAGCTGCACAGTGTGTTGGTATTGTTTGGAGGTGTGGTGCATGCTGACGTAAACATCCATGCAATGATGTTTCTTTCCAGGCTATTTGGGGTAATTTGATAAAATTACACAGATTCTTTATCCCATGTAAATCTGCAAGTCAAATTACCCACAAATTACACGACACGACTAATCCAGCTCCAATAGGGCTTATAATTTGCCAAACTCTGAGCTCCCTCAGTAATATTAGTCTTGTTTAAATCAACATCACATTAACGTAATAAAAAAATGAGTAATAGAAAACGACGCTTCCATTGTTTTGCAACATGAAGATCCTCAAGTTCATGACAAAACTGAAATCCACATTTTTGGTGATGGCTGAATTACAAGGAGAAGGAAACTGAAATATTTAGAAAGTACTTCTCCAGGACAGTGCATTCTGTCCTGTTGGGCAGTATTTGGTAAGTTGAATGAACCCACTTTAGTAGCCCTTTGCTAATCTATATGCCATTTAGATGCACAACTTGTGGTTTATATCCCTAAGGGTGGCACCTGTGGCATAAAGCTGATGTGAATATTCATGCAATGCTTCTCTCTGGGATATGTGGGGTATTTGGGGGAAATTACACAGATCCTTTGTCCTGTACTAATCAGTACACTACTGGACCTCGACTGGTAAAACTAATCCACTTCAAATAGTCTCTGCATCCAGAAATGCAAGACTGTACTGTGCACAGTGGAAGCTATATATCAACAACGTCTAGAAACGCTGCCGACTTCTCTGGGCTTAAACTCATCGGAAATGGACTGATGCACAGTGGAAACGTGTGTTGTGGTCTGACAAGTCAGTGTTTCACATTGTTCATGGAATCGACCGATGTCAAAAGGCCAAAGTAGAAAGTGGCCATCCAGATTGTTACTAGCGTAGAGTTGAAAAGCCAGCATCCATCGTAGTGTGGGGGTGTGTTAAAGTGCAAATGGCAAGGAGAACTAGCACATTTCCCTGCTGAAAAAACTAAGCTGATCTATGCGGCTTTATGCTGGTCTGGGGCTGGTTTAGTGGGTCGGCCAGCATGCCAGTGCTGGGTGACCTGCACACCAGCATCCAAAACACAACATATGATGGTTTTGCAGGTGACCAGCCATGCTGTTCTAAGCAGTTTTTCTAGCAGGGTTGTAAAAGCACCATTAATGCTTAATGAAGCACAAAATATGACAACGAAGGCCTCGAATGGTTGGGCAGTGAAGACTTGTGTAACAGAAGTACGACAAAAAATACCAGTTTAATACAGGCCAAACAGAATTTATGTATCCCTGCTTTCTGTGTTAGCGTTACACATACTGCTGCAACATTTTTTGGAATTGAGGATTGTATATAAAGACAAGTGATTATTAATTTTAAAAATACATCTTTAAGTGGACACAAAGCAAACTTCTGAATGAAGTAAGTTCATCATATATTATATTATTTGTCATTTAATAAATCCTCCTTGCTGTTCCCAAAAGTCTTGAAATATTACTTGCAATCTAACAACCACATTTAACTTGGTTTGAAGCTCATTTTGCTTTCGCAGATTGTTTCAGTCGACACTGCGATCATTATAGTTGAGCAAAAGCATTTCCTTTATCCCCATACGGAAAAAATGTATGTGGACATATATTTTTATATATTTGAAATACATGTCAAATACATTGCAGTCCATGTCAAAATACACCAATCAGACATAACATTATGACCACTTCCTTGTTTCTACGCTCATTGTCCATTTTATCAGCTCCACTTACTATATAGGTGCACTTTGTAGTTCTACAGTTACAGACTGTAGTCCATCTGTTTCTCTGATACTTTGTTAGCCCCCTTTTACCCTGTTCTTCAGTGGTCAGGACCCTCACAGAGCAGGTACTATTTGGGTAGTGGATCATTCTCAGCACTGCAGTAACACTGACGTGGTGGTGAGGTGTTAAGGTGCGTTGCACTGGTACGAGTGGATCAGACACAGCAGTGCTGCTGGAGTTTTTAAACACCTCAGTGTCACTGCTGGACTGAGAATAGTCCACCAACCAAAAATATCCAGCCAACAGCGTCCTGTGGGCAGCGTCCTGTGACCACTGATGAAGGACTAGAGGATGACCAACACAAACTGTGCAGCAGCAGATGAGCTATCGTCTCTGACTTTACATCTACAAGGTGGATTGACAAGGTAGGAGTGTCTAATAGAGTGGACAGTGAGTGGACACAGTGTTTAAAAACTCCAGCAGCACTGCTGTGTCTGATCCACTCGTACCAGCACAACACACACTAACACACCACCACCACGTCAGTGTTACTGCAGTGCTGAGAATGACCCACCACCCAAACAGTACCTGCTCTGTGAGGGTCCATGGGGGTCCTGACCACTGAAGAACAGGGTGAAAGGGAGCTAACAAAGTATCAGAGAAACAGATGGACTACAGTCTGTAACTGTAGAACTACAAAGTGCACCTATATAGTAAGTGGAGCTGATAAAATAGACAATGAGCGTAGAAACAAGGTCATAATGTTATGCCTGATCGATGTATATTCCAAACACTAATATGTATTTCAGAATATATTGCTATATTAACCAAATATATTTTAAAATACATTTATTTTAAAACGTATGGGAAAATATTACACATAGAAATTACAAAAATAAATGGATGTAAATGTATTTATCAAATACATTAGAAAATATATATGAAAGTAGCCAAAATGCTGTCTAAGGCACTTTACTGTTAGGATACCTTCTGAAACAAATCTGTATTCCAGTATTTTAATTTTTTGCATTAGCAAATGAAACTTTAATATGACAAGAGTAAGTGTCGGACATATTGATTCACTGTGAAAATGCAGTTATGATTTAATATCTTGTTTATTTGAAATGCATTTTGTAAAAATACAAAGGCTTATTTTTAACATTACATCGTTCTTCCATATAATATTTCCAAACGCTTCACAAAACATGTTGTGACATTTATTTGCAATACCACTTTTCCAGAGAGAGTTGGGTCTCTTCCCTTAACCAGTGCTCTTGAAGTGATTACCCAAAGGTCTCCTCCAATTAATTCTGTCGTAAGTTGAAAGTAATGTGTTCTAACCAGAAACGGCATGCAATTAGCGTCTCGCTATCTTAAAGCTGCGAATAGGTCTGATATGTAACGTGCACCAGCATATGCTGGCTTTAATTAGAATTCCAATTAATCTGCTGCTTTCTCTAAAGTAAACAGCTCAAATTAAGCTGCCTGTGTAAGATTACTGAGCACTCAAGCTGTTGTGTAAACGGCAACAAGCAAACTAGCCGTACCAGCAGTGCTAGCTGAGGTAGAGGGCTGAGCTGAGAGAGCTTATTTTTGACAGCTGACTCGGTTTTTAGGTGGCACTGGGTGTCAAAGTTGCTGGAAGAAACGACCCCTCCCTCCACCCCACGGCCGCCAAAGCCAAGAGTGTTCCGACGTTCCATCTCACGGAAAGAAAATCCGCGGAGTGACAACCTGCCTCTGTCTGGCCGCCGCTCCATTATTTAGAGCCTCCCACTGTCCCCGGTGAGGGTCACTGCAGACATGGCAGGGCCTTTTTTGTCCCAGCCCCCCCAGCTGAGACCTGAAATGCACTATCGTAAGATGCATGTACAAAATGATTCTATTATGACTTCATTAAGTCCACCTCCTTGTTTTACACTCATTGTCCATTTTTTTAGCTCTACTGACCATATAGGAGCACTTTGTAGTTCTACAGTTACAGACTGTAGTCCATCTGTTTCTCTGCATACTTTGTTACCCTGTTCTTCAATGGTCAGGACCCCCACAGGACCACCAGTCTGTAACTGTAGAACTACAAAATGCTCCTATATAGTAAGTGGAGCTGATAAAATGGACAATGAGTGTAGATACAAGGAGGTGGACTGAATGAAGCAGCTGGTCCATGTATTTCCAAATGAGATGTTATCTAATCAAATATGCATAAATCTGCTAATTTATTTCATTGTAAAGATTGGCTTCAGACAGCGGATAGATGGAAAATCATTATTTTATTGTTTAATCAAGACATCACTCTGCACTAGCATTCAATGCTATAGATGATTCCATGACTGAGAAAGCTGCAGAACGCTGAGAATGAAGTTCTAATGAAAATCTCAGGTAGAAAACATATTAAGGAATTACTGTAAACAGATAATAACAGTACATTATTTGGTGATTGGGGCGGCACGGTGGCGTGGTGGGTAGCGCTGTCACCTCACAGCAAGAAGGGCCTGGGTTTGATTCCCGGCTGGGTGACCAGGGTCGTTTCTGTGTGGAGTTTGCGTGTTCTCCCCGTGTCTGTGTGGGTTTCCTCCGGGTACTCCGGTTTCCTCCCACGGTCCAAAGAGATGCAGTCAGGCTGATTGGACATGCTGAATTGCCCCTAGGTGTGAATGTGTGTGTGATTGTATATGTATGTCTGTCTGTCTGCCCTGTGAAGGACTGGCGACCTGTCCAGGGTGTATCCTGCCTTCCTCCCAATGACAGCTGGGATAGGCTCCAGCACCCCACTGCGACCCAGAAGGATAAGCGGTTTAGATGATGTATGTATGTATGTATTTGTTGATTGATAAACCCTCCTTGCTGTTCCCAAAAAAACTTGAAATATTACTTGTGATTTTCACAGTATAAAGTGTTACTGAATCAAATAAGACCAATTATTAATATGACTAGCGATTCTCAGTTCTCAACTGTAGAGCATCTTCGTTCTTCAAAAATATTAACCCTAATAAGGACCAAAGTCTTTTTG
Source organism: Colossoma macropomum (assembly GCF_904425465.1). Taxonomy (NCBI): domain Eukaryota; kingdom Metazoa; phylum Chordata; class Actinopteri; order Characiformes; family Serrasalmidae; genus Colossoma; species Colossoma macropomum. The sequence goes on from NW_023494804.1 coordinate 5,349,702, forward strand.
GTATGACGGTATTTTAGGGCTACTGTTAAAAAAACAAAAACAGTAGAGTTTGAGAATAAAGTAATAATACTTTGAGAATAATGTCGTAATTATGTGACTTTAAGTGGGATATTACCGGGAAAAGTCGCAACGTTCTGGACAAAGCGTTTGCAAAATGAAGGTAGCAACCTCCTTGTATTAAAACGAGGGGTGTTGAGGAGTTGGCAGAGTTTTATTTCCTATCAGTTTCACCAATAAAGAAATACTCAGTCTCCTCAGTTATTAGTATAAGAAACAGCTGAAACAGCTGTGCAAGAAACCATGTTTATTTAGAATAAAGAACCAGACGGACTCGGAGGAAACTGTTTCGTTGAAGGGGAACTCGCAGGCAGCGGCCGCCATGCCATTCGAAGAGGGCATGTAGTATCACAGCAGACAATGAGAATGATAATGAAAATTATCGATCCCAAAGGATCGTCATCATTATGGCAACCGAGACCCCTACACGTTATGGCAGACCCCCCCTACAATTAGGCTACTTTATCCTCCAAATATCGCAAGTTTATTCTTGTAACTTTCCGACTTTTTTCTCAAAATATTATGACTTTATTCTTACAATGTCATACCGTATGACTTTTTATCTCAAAATATTACAGCTTTATTCTCAAAGTCTATTATTTTGATTTTGTTTTTTTTTACCGTGGCCCTAAAACAAGATCATATTTTGGCTTTGTTGGCATTTTCCTGACTGAAATTTGAAAACTGCCTTTCAAAAAAAAATTACTTTTATTTTGCACTTAATCTAAGCTAAAATTTACAAGACTAGCTCTTTTTCACTCTTTATTACACTTTTGAACCATCTTTAAAATGAAATGAAACATGCATTTTGGTTCCCATTGGTTAGTAAATCATACCAAAAAGTCTTTTTTTTGCTGTGATTCTGCTGTGAAAAGAAATGTTCATGCTATTTTAATACTAAAGATATAACGCCATAATGTTTTGATCAGTGAAGTCACTCACTCTTACCACCCAAACCAGCACAAGCTAACAGTAATGTTTTGATTCCCCTTCTGATTATGTGGAGTGCCAGTTTGACAAGAGTAAACTTATTTTGTTGAGATCTAAAAAATAAAAAAGAGAAATGCTCTAAACACAGTAGAAGCACATCAGCGGTCACTTTTTGCACTGAAACATATAAAGTTTTGCAGAACATTCACAGTCGAGCCCTTTCTGAGTTAAAGTGTAGGTATATTAGAGAAGGAAAACACTAAAATGTGCAGAACAGGACGTTCTCCAACAACAGGGATGGGTACCTGTGGTGTAAATATTCAGATTAGAGGTGTTTCGCAGTCAGCACCAGATCCATCTGTCCCACTTTACCACCTGCATTCTTCAAAGACAATTGTCACGTTTTGCCCTTGCCATCATTTTACTGGCCAAACGTGGGAGTCAATATTAGTACTGTATGACCAAACACGTCTTGGCTGATTGACCAGATCTGGGGTAAGTGGAAAACTGTAAATTGCTGCAGTTGAGGCCTGAACCACCTTGGTGCCTCAAAACATGAAGGCAGGGGCTTCCAAGTGGTACAACCGTCTGTGTTGGCGCTACTGTCAGACTGGGAGTGCAAGGCTGCACAATTGGCCTAACTCTCTGGGTGGGTTGGATGTTTCTCCCTTTCCCCCACATCACTCAGCACAATGCTAGTAATAAAACAGAGCTGAATGGCAGTTAGCGTGGTGTTCCAATAGTTGTCTAATTGCAGTGTGTCTGGAGGAAGCATGTGCTAGCCTTCACCCTCCTAGCACTGGTAGTACTGTGTGACATAGGGGACACCCTGGAATTGGATGCTACTATTTAGGGGAGATAATTTGGGGAAAAATGCCAAAAAATAAATGTAGCTAACCCAAGGCATGATGTGATTTCAAATTCTGTCACTTTTTGCCCTTGCTGGCATTTTGCTGGCCATGAGGGCATGCCAAAAACTTCTGTCCATTCCGACCACACATGTCTTGCCTGACTGATTTCATTTGGGGTAAGGGGAAAATTGTGTAAGTCCCTAGCTGACCCCTGCAGCCCAGATTGTCCTTAAAACTGTGGCAAACCCAAAGCAAGGCGACTTCAAATTCTGTCACTTTTTGCCCTTGCCATCTTGTTTCACCGGCCGAAAGCGTGTCAATATCCAATCCATAACGTTGCTTACAAGATGAGACAATCCCATATAACGGAAAAAGGCATCAGCACTTTCTCCCTGCAGCTGGCTCGTTGGTATGCAGCCCACCGAGAGCCTGTGCCCATTACTCAGTCCCGAACTTCCCTCTGCAAGAGCTTGCGTGCAAAATCAATGGGATGTAATTTTTCTGATGCTCCGGAGAGAGAGAGAGAGAGGGAGAGTGAGTAAGGCACCTCCTGCTCACGTTCCAATGAGCGACTGCTAACAGAAAGGAATCCCAGGCTTAAAAAAGAAACAGACTTGGTCCAGGTCTGTTTGTTTGAATCGTGAGGGGAAGGCGTGCAGTATATCTGCCGGAAAGCAGCCGCTTCTCCTCTTCTAATTGAAAAGGTAGTGATAAACTATGCATTGGGTCAATGCCCTTCAAAGCCCATTACCTCACTCACAACGGAGCGCTCAATTGATTACAGCCAGGAACTGCTGAATCTCTCCTCTCGTGCACTTGCACATCCTCTCTCCCAGATTCCCTCAGATCCAACGGCACGTGAGCTTTAAGTGTGCAAAAGAAAAATCAAGAGACGTCTGAAGCTCCTGTCTTGTACCATCAATGATATCAACAAATGCTTGTCTGACTCATCAAAGCAAACCTTCAAACGTTCCTGCTTCTCTCAGATAGTTTTTTGAAAGGTGTCATGTAACTGAGAGACAAGTTTCTGCTAGTTGTGCCGAGTTTTGCCAAAATCCAGCTAATTATTCCCAGACGCTTGATCGTTTTTTGCGGCTAGTGAGTAAAGAGCTGTCTTCACGGAGTAAAATGTTCAGGTAGATACAAAAGTAACAACTGTATCCATCACTAAAAAAGAATTCTAAGAAGAGATTAAAAAGACTTCAGATTGATTGCTGCTCAGTGGTTGACAGGGAACTGATTCCACAGGCATAAAGCAGCAAAGGCAAAACTTCCCACAGAACAAAGCCTGGCCTTGGGTACAACTAGCAGTCCAGAGATAGGTAGTGAGGTGGACAGGAAGGAGGTGACATTGCTAATATGTAATCATGAGCAATGTCAGACAGGGCCTTGTAAGCAGAAAGTAATACCTTGTAAGTACGAAGTAGAACCTAGTAAGTAATCTCATGAGACCCAGTAACTGGTGCAAACATTTAAAGAAAGATGCAATATGGTGCTGTGTAGATGTTCATGGAAATATCTGAGTAGTAGCACAAGTTGAGGTTTATTTAGGATGTGAGATGGAAGACCAACAAGGAGAGTACTACAGTAATTAAAACGTAAAGAGAGATATTGTGGCATCCGCAGAGAATAGGAAGCAGGAAACATTGTGCTTTAAAAGTGAATGCTCTTTTACTGAACAGGAGGCAAGGGAGCCAAGACTTTCACCTGAGTGTAGAAGTAGGCACTAAGACTGCAACAACTACCTCACAGTCCAGCACAGAGTGACAAAACAACTCAAATGCACAGCTTTAGGCTAGTAACAACTTATTTACAATAAATGTCTCTTCTATAGTGAACGCAGCACCTCCCAAGAGCCCTCAACACGAGCCAGTAGCAGGACACTACCTATAGGTGAGCCCTCAACACAAGCCAGTAGCAGGACACCCCATCTAGGTGGCCCGTCCAGGTGACCTAAGCCATCCACACCCCCAGTCCTCTCTCAGGACTGTGTCCTCTCTCTCGGGGCACTGCAGCAGAGAGACTGAACCCTTGATCCTCCTCCCCATGTGCAGTTCACAGCATTAAGTCCTGCATTACTGGGGGTGGTGACAACAGCAACTCTCTCTGCCACTCTTTGCTTTCTCTGCCATCGATGCTGGCGAAGGTGCTGCTGATGTGTGCTGGAGACCTGACTCTCAGCCTCGTTAACATCAGCAGGCCACCACACTGCTCTACTGGCAGTTCTCCGCTGCTCAGCCTCCTCACACTGCTTCCTCTTCTGCAGTGTTCGCTGCCCATCCTCACCATGCTGCCTCTTCCTCCACAGTCCTGAGCCAGGCTCAGTCTTCTCCATTGTCCGCCTTGAGTTTGTGGAAGCACTGTTTCTCTCCAGTCCTCTGGGGGTGCTATCCCACTTCTGACGCCAGTGTGGCATCAGCATAGAATAAGAAACATTGCTCTTTAAAGGCAAATACTTTTTTATTGGACAAGCAGCAAGGGAGAACAGCTGTCCCTGCTAGCTGATACATCCGGGAAGCAGGCAGGTCACTTCTAACCATACACTTTCACCTGGCTGTAGGCACTAATGCTGTACCAACTACCCCATAGCCAAGCACAATTACAATTAATGTCTCTCCTACCATGAACACAGCACTACCCAAGAGCCTCCTTGCATGGCCACTCTCTGAAGTTCACCTGGCCAATAATGTTAAAAAAAAAACTCACGTGTTGTGGTGTAAGCTCATGTTAGCCTTCACCCACCTGGGTTGGTAGCATCAAAAGTTGATGAGGGGGAGGATCAAGCTAGTGGGTGGGGAAAAAGTAAAGCCCTCCGAGCAGGGCTGGTGGAACGATGGGAGCAAGTGAGCACACTCACTATTTGACCCACTATTTTTCAAAGTACTAGGGCAAGACCCACCACTTTCTGACCTCTGACCCACAGATACAAAAAGAAAGAGAGTCAAACTCATTAGCAGAACCAATCAAAATCTCCATTTCAGAGGTGGGACATTTCCAAACTGTAAAGCCATCATGAGTTTGTGTTCAGTGAGTGGAGCTGCAGCTCACTAGTCTGGTAAAAATGTTTTTACTGCGATACATGAACTAATGAACTTGGCCACAGTTTGAATTTACTAAATGTCAGTTTTAATATTTCTTCCTGCTACTTTGCTATAAAGTCGCTGCTTGTTGATGCGGACCTACAAAACCTTCTTTATTTCAGTCCGTTTTGACGTGTGAAAACACCCATATGCAGGTCCACAATTAAACAACTGAACCGTGGACCAGTGACCCTGCTTCAGTTCTCTGCTGGTGCGAACACATTTTTACAGTGGTGCACACCAAACAAGAGAATTCAGCACTAAAGGCTACTTTTCTTAGTGCACAACAGCGCTGGGCTGTCCACATAATCTGCCTTTAACATGTTTACTATTTGCAGACTGTCTTATTGTCCCTGCAGCATGAGTTGCTGCTAATAACAGCAGAAAATAATAATAATATCAAAAATGCACTTTTAATTTTGGCACATGGATCACATCCACTGTACAGACAAAAGTATTGGGACACCTACACATTACACCCACAGGAGCTTTTATGACATCCATTCTAAATCCATAGGCATTAATATGGAGTTGGTCCTTCATTGCAGCTATAACAGCTTCCACTCTTTTGGGAAGCTTTCTACAAGATTTTGGAGTGTCTGTGGGAATTTTTCATTGAGAAGAGCATTTGTGAGGTCAGACACTGATGTTGGATGAGAAGGCCTGGCTCGCAATCTCTATTCTAGTTCATCCCAAAGGTGTTTGATGGGGTTGAGGTCAGGGCTCTGTGAGGGTCAGTCAAGTTCTTCCACACCAAATTCACCCAGTCAGGCCTTTATGGAGCTGCTTTGTGCACTGGGGCTCAGTCATGCTGGAACAGGAAAGGTTCTTCCCCAAACTGTTCAAAGTTGGAAGCGTACAATTGTCCAAAATGTCTTGTTCTGCTGAAGCATTAAGATTTCCCTTCACTGGAACTAAGGGTTCTAGACCAACCCCTGAAAAACAACCCCATATCATCATCCCTCCTCCACCAAACTTTACAGCTGGCACAGTGCAGTCAGGCAGGTAACGTTCTCCTGGCATTCGCCAAACCCAGACTCGTCCATCAGACTGACAGATAGAGAAGTGTTATTCGTCACTCCACAGAATACGTTTCCACTGCTTCAGAGGTCAGTGGCGGCGTGCTTTTATTAAGAAGTGTGTCCCAATACTTCTATCTATATAGTGTATTTTTGGCCAAGAGTCAGCGACATGATGTATTAGAAATGTATTATTACTGTCTTGTTTTGTGATACACACAGATGTTAAGCACATAGGCATGATTGCCTCCCTGCAAAATTTCAGACCAATAAATGAACAACCCCACGTGTAATTTGGTCCACTTTAGCCGCTGCCATGTGAAACCAACCGAAGCTAATGAAAAAGAAAAAAAAAATCTCAAGTAGGTTTAGAGGCACGTGTTATTAGCCTGACATGAAAGGTAGTTTTAGTTACTCAGTCAATGTTTTTGCCCACCACTTTTGGAGATGTGCCGCCACCCCTGCCTCCAAGGGACTTACACGGACAAGACCGCAGTACATCATAGACACTCAGATTTGAATTCTGCACAGCAAAGCACGGAGAAACTGTGCTTTCAGCTGTTAAAAATGACCTTCAAAAGCCGCACTCTCGTTAAATGGACTTCTTTCAGGTGTTCCTGACACAGCACTGCCCCGGCATTAAAACTGAATCATCCTCAGAATTTTTACGCCTGATCCAGAATGGCACTTGTCTCTGCTAATTGTAATGCCATTACGCTAAGCCTTTTCAACTGTGACTTAATGGTTTTCCACATGAGCGTGCCGTCCCTCTTAATTCATTCTTTTGCGACGTCCGAGGGCCTGGACAGTCCTCTATTCATAGCTGGCACAGATTCATACACTGTAAGGACAATATGTACTGCATACACCAATAAACGACATAATGGACAGAAGTAAGACCCCAGGTCTGTCCGAAAGACGGTGCAGAATGTCAGATGTGTCCTTCGTTCTTTTGTCTCTTTGAACGGCTTGGTCAGATTCTTTCAGGACACGGCTTTACAAGCAGTACGGCCATCTAACTAAATGCGTGACCCGCTCTCTTCAGGTTCATCTGCTCCCCATACAACTAATCCCCCTCTCTCTTAGTAACTTGGCCTATTTTCACGTTCATTAAAGGAAAGTCCCTCAAGGCCTCCAGGATTTAGATTTTTCCCGTTCTTGCCTTTTTTTCCCTGTGCCTATTTTTACCTAGGTCTTTTGAGACACCTTAAATCAACTAGAACTCAAGATGAAGCTAAAACGGTTCTTACAACTGATGGGCTTTATTAGAAACAGAAAAGTAGGAACTGATTCAGGCTTTCGTTGTAGAAAACATGAACCCCTGAAATGAAGCAGACGTGGGTGGGAGTTGTACGTGATCTGGGCATAATATAGCCAAGAAAAAACACACCACACTTTCTGAATGCGCTAAATGAAGCAAGCTTCTGATGTTAAATCACCATTAGCGTCAATTAACTCACCCGAGGCTGTTGAGAACAGCCGTACGCTATTTTGAAAAGAATAAACACGCAATTACAATCAAGGGTGGTCTTACGCACGCGCTTAGCAATCACTGGGATCAAAATTTCCACACGGTTCGAAACGCCAAGTATAGAACGTCGCTGTCAGCCAACGATATGAAGGGTCCTGGAAGAGGTTGAGCTCCGCTGACATCCTGAACGACCTCGGACAGGTGAGTGACGGGTGTCGCTCTGCCCTCCTCAGCCATCGTGACTGATACAATCTCTTCTGAAGTGAGCATGACAAGGGCTTCGCTTCAACACGTACTGACAGCACAGCGAGGCTTAACGCGCCCCTGCTTTGCCTGGATACAGTACAGCAGATTTAGGGTCTTTACAGTAATAAGTAGAACTTAAAAACAACCCTCTACCCTCATCCTATCTGCCGTGAGCCAGAAGCGTTATCCAAACACATGTTTAACCCCAGGCATTGTCTCCTACATGCCTCAAATGCCTCCTGGGGGAACTTTATATTCCCCCTTTGATCCATTATGCTCTGGCTTCAAATCATATGAAAGGAATTCAGGCGAGTGTTATTTTCCACTGTATAAACAGTGCGTAAAGAACAATGTGACAGGTGTCCTGCTGAACATAATGAAAAGCGATGAATGCTAAACATACACTATGTTCCATCGTATATTTATAGATGCAGCAGTTTCTCACTAGGCGTCAGCTTTGAACTTATCTGGCGTAGAATAATTATAGCGCCATAGCTCACTTCAACTCTTCTCTCTTCAAAAACAAACTCTTTTCAAACAAGTATTTAGCTTCATACTGACCTTGGATTCGCTTGGATCTCTTCAGGTTTCTATAAAACAGAACAGCAATATAATATATACTTGTAATGAGCATATAAGCAGCAGGCGACCCATAGGACTGGAGTTTATTAGGTTACTACACTAAGGCCCAATCCCATTTCTTATTTTCACCCCTATCCCTTGTTTTCGAGGGTCACTTTGCCCCTTGGAACCGAGTTATAACCGCCAGCTTCTTATTCGAATTTTCCCGTTCCACCTTAAATGGTGCGGAAGTTCTGATACTGCTAGTGTTTTAATGTCGAGCTTGTAACAATGTAACAATTTCAAAATAGGTTCTATATAGAACCATCTACAACACATTCTCATCAGTCTAAAGAACGCTTTAATCATGCAAAGGGTTCTCTGCTCATGGTTCTAAATAGAACCATTGTCTTTACTAAAGAACCCTTGAAAAACCATCTTTTGTGTGTATATAGCACCAACATGGGTTCTTTAGTAAAGAAAATGGTTCTCTGCCTGAAGTCATTCTTCAGATTAATGAAGAATGTGCTGTGTATGGTTCTATATAAAACCTTTTTGAAGAAACCTTTTACCATGCAGAGAACCCTTTAATTATGCAAAGGTTCTCTGACTGTTCATGGTTCTATATAGAATCATTATTTTTACAAAAGAACCCTTAAAGAACCATCTTTTTAAGTGTGTATATAGCACCAAAAAGCGTTCTGCTAGTGTTTCAATGTCAAGCTTGTAATAATAGAAGATCGTTTTTTGGTGCTACACAGAACCCTTTTCAAAAAGGTTCTATATAGAGTTCTTTAGTAAAGAAAAGGGTTTTCTGCATGGTGCAGTGGTTCTTCAGACTGATGAAGAATGTGCTGTGTATGGTTCTGTATAGCACCATAAAGCGATCTTCTATTGTTACAAGCTTGACATCAAAACACTAGCAGAACTCTTTTTGGTGCTATACAAAAAGCACCATCTACAGCACATTCCCAAACAATCTGAAGAACCTTTCACCATGCAAAGAACCACTGAGGCATGCAAAGGGTTCTTTGAGAGTTCATGGCTCTATATAGAGCCATTGTCTTTACTAAAGAACCCTTAAAGAACCATTTTTTAAGAGTGTATACTCAGAATGGAGTATTATGACATTTAATTATTATAATAATGGTATCAAAACATCATCTCTCCCACCCCTCACACTGTATGATCTGAACCATTAATAGAACCCTTTACAACAAGAACATTTGAGATTCATTCTTTATTCAGACGTTATACAGAACCATTTTCAAAAAGGTTCTGTATGGAACCATCTACAGCACATTCTCAATCAATCTGAAGAACGCTTCACGATGCAAAGAACCATTTAAGCATGCAAAGGGTTCTTTTGGTGTTCATGGTTCTATATAGAACCATTTTCTTTACAAAAGAAGCCTTGAAGAACCATCTTTTTTAAGTGTGCATATAGCACCAAAACGGGTTCTTCAAGGGTTCTTCTTTAGTGAAGAAATGGATTCTCTGCATCGTAAAGTGGTTCTTCAGACTATTAAGAATGTGCTGTGCATTGTTCTATATAGAACCTTTTTGAAGAACTTCACCATGCAGAAAACCCTTTAATCATGCAAAGGGTTCTTTGAGTGCTCATGGTTCTGTACAGAACCACTGTCTTTACTAAAGAACCCTTGAAGAACCATGGTTTTTAAGAGTATAGACCAGATCTGTAATATAGTGTTTCTAGAAAGAACCCTTCAATTTTGCATTGAAACTCTGCATTAATGGTGTATTAAAGGTTCTTTAAACCTGAAAAAGGCTCCACACTCAGAATTCTATTTTTAAACATGGTTCTTCAGGTAACCAGAAGCGGTTCTTCTATTCTCTCTTTTAAATATATTATGTATTAAGAGGTTTAATATAATAATAGCAACAAACACATCATATCTCCCCCCCCACACTGTATGATTTGAAACATTAATAGAACCCTTTACAACAAGAACATCTGAGATGAATTCTTTATTCAGACGCTTCTACAGTAATTGTTCGATAATTAGATGAGATGTCAGCAATTTTTCAAAGCAGCCATTTAATTAAGCCGTGATGAGTTTAAGGATCCTGACAATAAAAATGATGAACTGCAGCTCAAGCCTTGTCACTTATTATCTCCACCGCTATTTGTTGAGCCTACAGATTTATGATGGAGCGATCCAGCCGTCATCAGCAGGTTCCTCGGCTTCATTTCTCAACAGAAGCGGCAGCAGAAAGAACGCGGACCCATTCCCGAGTCGTTATGTTAGCGTTTAAAACGAGCGCGGAGAAAATATAGGTGAAGTCAATGGGCCATTTATGTGAGCGGCAATGAATAAAACAGCAACAACAAAAGCCGCAAAGCTAACACGCTATGAGGGAAAGGCAATTCCGCTCCCATAAACCCAGCACGGGGTCCCGCAGTATGGACGGTTCCTCTCTCAGCAGGACCGTGCTGCTCTGTGAGCAAGGCTTCGCTGAGCATGGAAAATGTGCTGATGCTTCCCTCCTCGGGCCCCGCATATGGGACGCTGATTCATTGTGTTGCTCCATAAGCTCCTTTCCATGGCCTTAATTATCTCGCTTAATTTGAGCGATCCAACACCTTCGGGGAACGTCCCTTCACAGTAAACCAATCAGGTACCATTCCAATGCACCATTTCACTGTATTCCGGTAAGCATTTGTGAATAATTCATTAGGAAAACTGCAGCCTGTATGGGCTCTTTGGAACTAGTTATATGAGAATTCCACTTATTTTACATCATAAAGTCATTCAGAGTGGTTTGGCATGAAACGCTTCGTTCTAAAGTAACGTCAGAAATGTTCACGTAGGTGATAGGAACCAGAAGCTGGATTCACGAAGACTTTAAAAAAACTTGTGAAGGTTCTTAAGACAAACACTAGATTTTCATAAGAATGGGCCTCATTCTCCAATATTTTCCAAGTTTTTTCCAAGTTCTCCAAGTTTTTTCCTAAATTTGTTCTCGAGGAAGGTTCTAAGAAAAAGTCTACGACCAGATTCATGATGTGTCCTTAAACTGCAAAACTGTTCTCACCTTTGTGGTCGTGAGTGTAGATTCTTACCTAAGAACAAATCCCAAATAGGAAAATACTGCTGAATGTCAGAATCTTCGAAAACTGCGCAAGTGGGTTTTAAGAAGAAATTTCTTTGTAAGAACCGTTGGTGAATGAGGCCTAATGTTCTTAAATGAAGACGGTCTCGTGGCATGCACCCGTACCCCAGGCCCCGATGACGAGCGCGGGAGCCGGCAGGAAGGCTGGGCCCGAATCCCAAACACTGCAGAGGGACGCAAGTGATGGTGGAAGCAGGACATCAGCTGCCGGAGAGGAGATGACGGCGACGACGGCCGCGAGAGGCACCAAGGTGGGAAGCAAATCCGGTTCCCTCACCTCCCCGTCGCCCCACTCCGTATCTGTCGCCGGGGTCAAACATGAGGCAAATTAAAGTGGCCTTGCAGTGGGACTGGAGCTGGTACCCAAGAAGCGGGGCTTGGGACTTGCATGCCGTCCCCCACTTCCCCACTTTGTGGATTTCATCCCTCCCCTGCTGTCGTCGCGGGGTTTCGTCTGGGCTTGGCATTCCAGCCCCGCCTTCCTGCCAGCTCTCATCAGGGCTCAGGGGATAGGCGCGTGCCACAGTTCTCAAATATTCTCTTATTTCCGTTATTTAGTTAAACCCACTCAGAGGAGCAAAATGGGTGAAAAACAGCAAACCAATTTTTAGCAAATAAGACCAACTCATTCAGCCTAAGACAACCTAAGAAAACATTTAAGAACATATTAAGAATTTTACCACTTGTTCTTAGAACTATTCTTAAGAAAATAGTTAAAAGAAGAAAAGCTAATTATTATGAGGTTATTTAAAGAAAAATGTTCTGCAACTTTAAGATTGAAGTTAAGAAAAAACACATTTTGCAAGAGTTGCAGCATGTTAGGTGCAACTCTGCAGAACGTAGATCTCAATGACGAGGGCTCTAGCCCTTCAGCAATGGTCAGTTGACCTCAGAGCCACTCTTGCCTGGATATTTTTGGGTGGTGAAGTTCCCCTTAAACCAGCAGTGACACTGCTGTGTCTGATACACTTATACCAGCATCACACTTACAACAGACCACCATATAACTTTGTCTTGGGTAGTCCCTTTTCATTGATGGACAGGTTGGGGGCGGATAAATTGTACAGTAACTGTAAACCTCCAGTACCGCGCAAGAGTCATTTATTAACTAACCAGTCAAACAGGCCATCAAATAGGTTGTCCAGTTTTCAGTATTCAGTTTGTCCATTCTTTTCAGGAGACTCACTTTCAGTTTCTCAACGAAATATGCAGCCACACCTCCAAAGTTCAGTCGTAGAAGTTGGTTGTATTTTCAATTTCTCATGATCCGTCCATTCATCATCTACGCCGCTTATCCTCCTGGGTTGCTGAGTGCTGGAGCCTATCCCTGTGCTCAGTGCTCATTGGGAAGAATGCAGGAAACACTCTCATAAGCCAATTCAACCCAAAGACTTGCAGTGAAGTTGAGGTCTGGACTCTGGGGTGGGCAGGCTTGGGGGTTTTAAGGGCTTCTTGACAGCTACACATCCTTTCAGACCCATAGTGCCGAGTTGTCTTCTCACAGTGGAAGGATGGCTGTGGTTTAGATCTGAATCTAGAGCGGAGCTTGATTTTCTCCTCTCTCAAAGATGAAAGCTTTAAGTGCTGTATTAATGTTTAAGTGCTTTCATATGAGACGCTGAGTTAATCTGCCAAGAATTTTATCCCATCTTTCACATCGACACAGACGACTGGCAAAGCTCTATTACAGTATCTGACCGAGCCTTTTCAAAACGTACATTGAAAAGAAGACCATCAACAAATGAAAAACAAACAGATTTCATCTCTGCCTGGAAACTAATTCCAGTTTCTTTCTTTTTGTCTCTCTCTCTCGTTTAGAAATCATACAAAATCAGACAAAGCCAGAGTAATGGACGTATAGAATGTCCTGCAGGCTAGGAGCTGTCCGGTGCTGATGGGTGATTGCATTAAGGGCCCACGCTCTTTTTCTCCTGGGAAAGAGAATGTGGTGGAGGCCAGGCTGGCAGAGGAGGAGGTGAGAGGATGAATCACTGCGTCTCCTTCACTGAGGTTTTCTTCTCCTCTCTCTCCTCTAAAGGAGCCCCAGGGCTCAAAAGCTCTTTGTACCAAAGCATCCTTCACAGGGGAAACAAGTGACTGCTCAATTTCAGCTGGAACTGGCAGACAGCATCAGAGCTGCTGACTCCTTGGTGAAATTGAATGGTTTAGGCAAAATTTTAGATTGAAATTTAATAGATTCAATTTCAGTTTCACATTTTGTCTAAAGATTAAAAAAAAGGTAAAATATAAATTTCAAGTTTGTAAGTAAAATTAAGGTATAGACATTAAAGGTTTAGAAAAAAATTAAGGATGGTATTTGAGGGCTTTGAGGGCTTATGTAACATTCGAGGATTACATTTCAGGGTTTAGACAAAATCTGAAAATAAAAATTGAGGATTCAGACCAAATTTGAGATTGAAATTTAAGGGTTTAGACAAAATTAAGGGATGAAATTTGAGGGTCCAGACAAGTATTTAGCATGAAATCTGAGTGTTTATGAAAAAATAAGGATGGTATTTGAGGGTTTATACAAAATTTGAGGATGAAATTTAAGAGTTTAGACAAAATTTGAGATTGAAATTTAAAGCTGTAGATAAAATTAAGGGATAGAATTTGAGGGTTCAGACAAATTTTGAGACTGAAATTTAAAAGTTTGGACAAAATTCAGCAATGAAGTTTTGAGGATTCAGACAAGAATTATGGAGGAAATCTGAGCATTTAGACAAAATCAGAAGATGAAATTTGAGGGTTTAGGCAGGATTTGAGGAGGAAATTAGAAGTTTGACAAAATTTCAGTGCTTTAGAATGTCAATGCCTATTCAGACTCGTGCAAAAAGTCAGCTGACATAGCAAAAGAAAGCAAAATCAGTATTAAAAAAGCCAAATTCATTATTTTAACAAGATTCCAGTAGATCTGTTAAGTGTAGATTTGCTGATCAGATTCTAAAATTAATAAATAAAAGTAATTAAAAAAACCTTTATTAAAGAGTTTTAAAAAATGGAGTGGGGGAGGCAGTAAGTCTTGATTATTTATGAAGCATTTTGGGGGGGGGGAAACTCTGGTAAGAGCACTTCAATTTCGCACCTGAACCAAAGTGAGCAAACATTCATCACACCAAGAAAGATCCATAAAAAGAATGTAAGGATCAGCTAATTATCAAGTCCTTCCTGAGCTTAAGTGGGTGCTCCAGCAGGAAGATACATAAATGTGCCAGATAGTGGGTACTCCGAAAACAGGCCTTGGAACCTGTACACTAGTGCATCCTCGCGGCTGTATCTGACCGCTTATGAGGTCACACACTGCCATCTGCTGGCAGAAATGAAACATTCCAAAAGCACAAGTAATCTTAACAGCAGCCAAAACAATGTTTTCCTAAATGAGGAATGATTTATTGGGAAACAGGAGAATAATGAATGGTCCTTCATTATGAGTGAACATTGAAGTACCATTTGCGTTTTAGCTGAACAAGGACAGAAACACGTCAACCAACTGTACTTTAACAACAAATGTAATGAAATCATGAAATTTTGCTCTTAACTTTCCTCTTTTTTTAACTGAGCTGATTTTTATCTCTGATAACTATTTGATAAGATGAGAACTAAAAGAAAAGAGGGAACCGGAAGCAGACAGTAGAACAACAAACAGACACACAGAAGGGGATTCAAGCACACACACTGTGCAAACTGCATTTAAAGCTCAGAACACACTGACCCAACGTTCTACCAACACTTAATAATCTCCCCATTTACACTCTTCCAGAATGTTCTTCGCATCTGCGCTGATCTAGAACGTCCCCGTCCATTCACACTGTTCTAGAATATCTGCCCTCAATTCACACTTTTCAGGAACCCCCTCCTCCACTCAAACTGCTCTACAACGTTCTCTACTCACACTGTGCTAGAACGTCCTCTTAACAACATTCCCCCCCCCCACTAGAACGCTGTTTATTCACACTATTCTAGCATGTTCCACCATTCTCACGGTTCAGGAATGTTCTCCCCAATCACAGTCTTCTAGAACAGTGTGAATGGAGAACATTTCAGAAATGTTTTCCCCTCCATTCACACTAATCTAGAAAACTCTCCTCCATTCACTATAGTCTAGAACACGTTCCATCCATTTACAGTGTTCTACAACACTAACCTCCATTCACTGTAGTCTAGGACATTTTCCCTCTATTCATGCTGCGCTACAACGTCCTCTTCCAGTCACAATGATCTAGAAGGTTCTCCTATCACACTGTTGAAGGTAGAACATTCTCTCCATTCACACTATTTCAAACCACCCTCCTCCATTCACAATGTTCTAGAACATTTACCTCCGTTCACACTGTTCCTGAACGTTCTCCCTATTTGCTCTGTTCTAAAACATTCTCCCCCTTCATGCTGCTCTAGAATGTCTTCCCTATTCACACTGTTCTAGAACACCTCATTCAAACTATACTAGCACTCTTCAAGAACATCCTCCCCAATCATACTATTATAGAACGTTTTCCTTTCATTCACACAGTTTTACAACGTTCTCCCCATCACAGTGTTCTGAAACGTTCTGCGGTCACACTGCTCTACGATGCTGCACCTCTTGCACTGTTCGAGAACGTTCTCTCCTCTTCATATTGTTTGATTTGGCCTGTCAGTTCACATTCTGTAACAGCATAAAGCAGAGTGTATGTTGGGTCAGTTATGGGTCAGTGTGCTCTGGGCTAAAGAACATCCCTCCTTCATGAAGAACCAAACTCGAGCACCTCAGGCAGCGAGCAGGTTAGGTCGCACACTTGTTATCTCCATTTTCAATGATCTTCCTCTTCTTCTCTTCTGCCTCCACTTTGAAAACATTTGCTCTGTAGAATCTCAGTTCTTTAATGCTCTCCTGAATGTCGTCCAGCGCCCTGCAAAGACAAACAAACATCGGTCACACATAAAAACACAACATACATGCTAAACTGAGCAGACTCCATTTTATCAGCTCCACTGACGATATAGGAGCTCTTGTAGTTCTACAGTTACAGACTGTAGTCCATCTGTTTCTCTGATACTTTGTTAGCCCCCATTTTACCCTGTTCTTCAGTGGTCAGGACCCCCATGGACCCTCACAGAGCAGGTACTATTTGGATGGTGGGTCATTCTCAACACTGCATTGACACTGATGTGGTGATGGCGGCGTGTTAGTGTGTGTTGTGCTGGTACAAGTGGATCAGACACAGCAGTGCTGCTGGGGTTTTTAAACACTGTATCCACTCACTGTCCACTCTATTAGACACACTTTCCTTGTTGGTCCACCTTGTAGATGTAAAGTCAACACAGTTTGTGTTGGTCATCCTCTAGTCCTTCATCAGTGGTCACAGGACGCTGCCCACAGGACGCTGTTGGCTGGATATTTGTGGTTGGTGGACTATTCTCAGTCCAGCAGTGACACTGAGGTGTTTAAAAACTCCAGCAGCACTGCTGTGTCTGATCCACTCAGACCAGCGCAACACACACTAACACACCACCACCACCACGTCAGTGTTACTGCAGTGCTGAGAATGATCCACCACCCAAATAGTACCTGCTCTGTGAGGGTCCATGGGGGTCCTGACCACTGAAGAACAGGGTAAAAGGGGGCTAACAAAGTATCAGAGAAACAGAACTGTAGAACTACAAAGTGCTCCCACAAGTCTAAACGTCAAAGACATTTGGCGTATGCCTACTATAGTTTGGGAACCACTGATCTAGAATATTTTCCCCTCCATTCACAATGTCCAGCACATTCTGCCCATTCAGAATGTTCTAGAATGTTCTCCCCATTCACAATGTTCTAAAACATACTTCTCCCCATTAATACCTTTTAGAACATCCTCCACCATTCACAACGTTCTAGACTGTTCGTCCCATTTAGAATGTTCTAGAACACTGCCCCCATTCACAACGTTCTAGAACGCTCTCACCATTCACAATGTTCTAGAACATTCTCCCCAAATTCACACCATTCTAGAGCATTCTGCCCATTCACACAGTTCTAGAACATCCTTTCCATTGACAATGTTCTAGAACAGTCTCCATAATCACCATGTTCTAGGCCATTGTCCCCTCATTCAATGTTCTAGAACACCATCCCTCATTCATAATGTTCTAGGCCACTGTCCCCCGTTCACAATGTTCTAGAACATTGTCCCTCATTCACAATTACCAAGGCCACTGCAATTCATTCACAATGTTCTAGAACATCTGCCCCAATTCACACCATTCTAGAACATTTCCCCTATTCACTGTCCTAGAAATAGTGGAGAACAATTGTGTGAATGGGGGATGACATGTTATAACAGTGTAAATGGGGAGGACTGTGATCAAGTTAAATATTGTTATAGCACAATCTCCATTCACACTGTTCTAGAATGTTCTCCATTTCTTAAATTGTGAATGGGGAAGAACATTCTAGAACAATGTGAATGGGGAAGTTTGTAAACAAGTTCAACATTGTTGCCCGACTTGACCTGAATTGGGGAAAACACTAGAGAGTACAGCGCCCACCTGCATTTATAGTTCTAGAATGTTCTCCTCTATTCACAGTGGATTATTAATGAGCTCTACTGCTACGCTGGTGTATTTGGTGGGTTTACAGAAGCTTGCAAAACAGAGAAAGATTAAACATTGTGATAAATATTGTTTATCGTGAAAAACGTTTAAGGATTGTGATGTTTTATTGCTGCCATCTCGTCCACCGTATCGCTGCCCCACTGACCTGTGCGATGCTTTCTTCTGTGGTGCCAGTTTATAGTCCTCTGGAAACCAGCGTCTAGGTAAAGGCGAGAGAAAAGCAACACAATCGCTCAAAGCTCTTTCCAGACTGACCACTGCAGCACACTTTGGAGGCCCGACTGGAAAGAAAAACAGTGCTGATGCGGTCAGACGTATGCCTAAGCACATCTCGCTCGTAACAAAAGGTCAGTAAGGTCATCCGATCAGCGTCATGGCGAATACTGTGACATGCGCCGCTGAGCACAGAGACTCGGTTTAGTCACACTCACCTGCAGAGCTCCTTGACCGTGCTCACGTCGATGATGCGATAGTGCAGGTGCCGCATGAACTGGGGCATGTACTTGTCCAGGAACTTCTTATCCGCATGCACAGAGTTTCCTGAGGAAAGGAAAATGAATAAGTAAACATGCCAGCGGCAAATCAGTCTGATACAGAGCGGCGAGGCAAATGGAGAGGGTCTTTCGGGTCTTGCCTGCGAGTGGACACTGGCCGGGCGGAGTGTGCTGCCTGATGAAGGACAGGAACTCGTACTCAGCCTGCTGGAGCGAGATTTTGCTGTCCCGCACCGCCTGCGTCAACCCTGACTGGCACAGCAAAGAGCAGCACAAACTTAGAACACATCCTCAAAAAGCATTTATGTATTTATTTATTTATTTATTTTTACTTCTTTATTTATTTTAGGGCCGTCATGCTTATCTAATTAAAATCAATTTGAACCAAAAGTACTGATTAAAACTTACCATCAATTAAACAACAGGGATTAGTTTGGTAGTTTGGTAATTACAGCCATGTGCAAAAGTTTTGGCACTCCTGGCCAAACTTTGGTGAACTATAATGTACTTTAAAGTTGGGAAGTTTAAAGTTTAAAGTTGTCATGTTTTGTTGAAGTGAAAATAAGTTCCCACATCCTCTACAGGGAGAAAATTTAAATAAGAGCATTTTATTTATTTGCTGAGTTTAACATACCTGGGAAAAGAAGAAGGGGGAAAAAAAAACAAAAAAAAAAACACGCAAAACATAAAACGTGTCATTAAATATGGCCAGTGCAAAAGTTTTCATTTTTCTTTCCAGTATGTTAAATTCAGAAATAGTCTTTCAAAATCAATTTTACTGGAGAAGCTTGTATACTGAGATCCAAAATTCTGTTACAAACTACTCTATACATAAAATCTCTTTATAATCATAAACTCTTTCCCCTTCTTTATCTCACACACACACACACACACACACACACACACACACACACACACACACACACACACAGCGGATTTCTCCGTACAACAATCAGTGCGTTTACATTTAGATTAAGGTCTAGAAATCCGATAAAGAGGCTGGATTTTAGCTCAGTAATCAGATTTTTCAGTGCTGTAAACTCTTACTTTGATTTCTTTCAGATTTCTCAGTCTGAGCATGTGCGAAACAGACGGCAGTAGCGGAAATAAGCGAGCAGCGTCACCACGAGACACAGCAAAACACTTTTGGAGCGTCGCTGAAACCAAATACATGCTTGACGAAATAAAGGATTTAAATATTCTTCATCTTCTAAATGATGCAAGTTTGAGTTTTACATTACGTTTACGTCACGTCTTCTTCTGTGAGTTTACTGGCTGGTTGCAAAGCAGAAATCTGATTACTGTCTGACCCAGAGTTTCCCCATTATCAGATTACTCAAGTGCATGTAAATGCACTGATAGGTTTACTGACAAAATCTGATTTTCTGCAGCTATCGGATTAAGTACAAGTAAACACTTTCAGTGATAATTATCATATCACAGACATCATTACTGTTAACGTTTGAGGGGAGGTGGTGACGAGCAAAAAAAAAAAAGATTACAGGTGTCCTAATTAACATTTATTCTGGGTATTTGTGGTGGTAGTTTGGTTTTTACTGGTTATGAGTTGCACAGAGTTCAATTCTCTAATATGGTGAAAAACTCCTTGGAAAACTTTCGGAACGTCCTTTATACTATTTCTATTCTTTGTTCAAGTCTAAAGTCCAGAATTATTATTATTATTAAGAACTAATTTAAATGTATTAAGAATGTTCAAATACAAGACTTGGAGCCTGCAATGCCACCATCAGCATTTGGATGCGTAATACGCATAATATAATGTGTTTGCTATTCTCTCAAAAAAATAATTGCATAAAAAATAAAAAAAGCCATTAAAATGTTCTTAAATGAGTTCTCTGTGGAATTTATTTTCACTTGGAAATCAACAAAACATGGACCGGGGCGCCCAAACTTTTGCACACTACCATATGCATATTATAAACTCTAACTCTGCTCTTAGTGTAAGAAACAGAGCTTGATACACTTATTTACATACATTTTTGCCACAGTGTTTGTAAAAGCCCTCCTCGTTTACAGTGGACCCAAAAGTTCTTTAGGTTCCATTATAAACTGTTTAACAACATGATTTGTTTGGTCCCACTTTAAATTGTCTAATAACTGCGTAGTTACATATTAATAAAACATGCAACAATACTTAGTAAGTAACTGCTGGTGATGCATTCACTGTTACACATGGATTACAGCAGTAGAGCTTGTGTAAATACACACACATCAACTTAAGTATTTACTCATTACAACAGCATCCTCCTCTGTTATTACATGTGTAATAGGTATGAACCGTTTTTCCAACAAGACTTTCCTGATTCTAACACCTACACTATTAGTAAAGGGAATGGTTCTATTTAGAACCATGAGTTGTATATAGAACCATTTCATGTTTAAAATGTTTTTCATAGGGAAATGAAATTTTTGAAAATCATTCTATATAAAGCACCAAAAAGAGTTCTGCTGCTGTTATGATGTCAAGCTTGTAACAATATAATAACCCTTTTCGGTGCTGTATAGAACCATAAAACACATTCTCCATCAATCTGTAGAACTATTTCACCATTTAGAACCATGAGCTGATAAAATTTACAGAGTGCAAAAACAAGGAGGTGGTTTTAATGTTTTGACTGATCAGTGTATAAACATAATATGAATTACAGTAGATACACACCGATCAGGCATAACATTCTGACCACCTCCTTGTTTCTATGCTCATTGTCCATTTTATCAGCTCCACTTACTATATAGGTGCACTTTGTAGTTCTACAGTTACAGACTGTAGTCCATCTGTTTCTCTGATACTTTGTTAGCCCCCTTTCACCCTGTTCTTCAGTGGCCAGGACCCCCATGGACCCTCACAGAGCAGGCACTGTTTGGGTGGTGGATCATTCTCAGCACTGCAGTAACACTGATGTGGTGGTGAGGTGTTAGTGTGTGTTGCGCTGGTATGAGTGGATCAGACATAGCAGTGCTGCTGGAGTTTTTAAACACCTCAGTGTCACTGCTGGACTGAGAATAGTCCACCAACCAAAAACATCCAGCCAACAGCGTCCTGTGGGCAGCGTCCTGTGACCACTGATGAAGGACTAGAGGATGACCAACACAAACTGTGCAGCAGCAGATGAGCTATCGTCTCTGACTTTACATCTACAAGGTAGGCTGACAAGGTAGGAGTGTCTAATAGAGTGGACAGTGTTTAAAAACTCCAGCAGCACTGCTGTGTCTGATCCTCTCAGACCAGCACAACACACACTAACACACCACCACCACATCAGTGTTACTGCAGTGCTGAGAATGATCCACCACCCAAACAGTACCTGCTCTGTGAGGGTCCATGGGGGTCCTGACCACTGAAGAACAGGGTAAAAGGGGGCTAACAAAGTATCAGAGAAACAGATGGACTACAGTCTGTAACTGTAGAACTACAAAGTGCACCCTATATAGTAAGTGGAGCTGATAAAATGGACAATGAGCGTAGAAACAAGGAGGTGGTCATAATGTTATGCCTGATTGGTGTACATACCACTAATAATGTTACCAATCAACAGCAACAACCATGATTCATGTATTATTGTGAATTTGAAATAATGTCCTGATTGTACAGTAAATATGTACTTACTTTTCCATGATGTTCTTTGCACCAATCTGACATGCTGTCCAGTAGCTCATCTGGCTGATTAATGATCAGATTTGGACCCTAAAAATAAACAAAGAAGTAAAGTAATGTAAAAAATATCTGTGGTTGAATAAATCAAACTCAATGAAATTGTCATAAATCTGTAACTGAAGCAAACATAGTCCTCCCAAGCAATGGCAATGCCTCTTATACGTACCTTTGTTTATACTCATGAATATATTTTGCTCACATTCATTACAAAGTGGAGAAACATTAATGTATGTAAATGTGAAGCAGAAGAATATTAAAAAACAAAAACATACTATGTGAATACTTGTTTCCCCTCACAGCAGCTCACCAGCTCTGACCGGTTTCACTGCACACCTGCCTGAATATCACCATCACCCTCAGCTTCACATCACACAACCAGTAAAATTACTTCTCTAGCCACTAGTCCAGAGGTCAACAACCCAAACGTTAAGAAGAGCCATTTTGTCCTTTTAAAAAAAAATTAAACCTCCTTGGGAGTCACAACATTTTATGTCTATTTTCCCATCTTGGCTGTAAGGATGTCTCAGTATGTGCTGATGTACTGGTATAAACGAAAATGCTAACTATGCTCTGCTTTAAGCTTCAGCTCAGCTATAGCCACTTTTCTCGCATCTCCAGCAGGAAACTTTTCCACAAAAGTAGAACAGTTTCTTTAAAATGTCTCTCAACATCCAACTTCTTATGAGGCTGAAGTCGCTTCTCATTCATCAGCTTCTTGTTCCTTAAATGGTGCCAGAATGTAACTTCGGCCCATTTAAGGTGGAACAGGAAAATGTGAACAAAAAGCTGCCGAATGAGAAACTGACTTCAGCTTCACGACTTTAGTGTTTGTCAGTTTCTTACTGCAGATTAAACGTATCAGGAAACCAGCAGGAGTGATTATAATCGCAAATAAGTCCAAATTATCGACGTTCGTCTTAAATCTCTCTCTTTGCCTTTTCATTAGCTACTAGCTAGGCGAGACTTATTATCTGTATTGCTATGTGACCAGCAGTCTGCACACCAACCTTCAGGGTTAATCCAATTCTGCTGTGGAGCCACAACAGGGCAGTAAAAGAGCCGCATGTTGCCGACCCCTGACCTAGAGAGACTAACTTTCTCACTTAGGAATGTTTTAACTGTACTTTCCAAAAACCTGTGAGAGATTCAAGGCAGTGGGCGGCTCAAAAACAATGCAATTAACTGTAAAAACAAAGAGGACTATGCAAACTGCCAAGTTAAAAATGTGCTTGTCTAACAAGCTGAAGAAGCAAAGCCACCAAGATGGTGTTCATCTAAACTCTTACAGCGAGTTCCCGTGATTTACCTCTGCGAGGACGTTCAGACCCGAGTCTGTGATGATGCACGCCATTTCAATAATCTGGTCCTTTTCGATGTCGAGCCCCGTCATCTGAAACACAAACATCGATCTGTGCTGTGAAACTCCTCAGCAAACAAGTGTTACAAGCTGGTAACAGTGACTATCTGTGAATAAACATGAGAGCGTGACAGATATTTACTGTCAGTCTGTGTTTAGCGCCGTTTATTGCACATTGACATGAATGTGTTAAAGGGGAACTCCACCCGTTTTTCAATTTTCAAAATTTCAACAGAATCAGATGGTTGAGATGTAAACAGTCATTCAGAGTTGTTTGGTGTGAAACGCTCCGTTCTAGAGAAACTGAGTCAGAATTGTCCACAGTGGTGGTGATAGGAACCAGACGTCCACCTCTGAAAGCTCCCTCACAGAAAGTCATTACACGAAATGGATGTGAATTCACTGCCTGATGTCTGAGACACTGTTTTACGATATAGTTATGGCCTAAAACAACTTTATTTATTTATTTATAGACGTGTAGGTTCACTGGTGGTCTTGGATAGTAAATAAAATGTCTATATTTGTGTTGTAGTCATGGCGACCCCTGGTTCCTATCACCACCACTGTAAAGAAATCAGAGTCTCTACAAGCAAACCACCCTGACTGACTTTGCTTACATCTCAACAGTGAAATTACACAAAATAAGAAATAATAAAATGGGTGGAATTCCCCTTTAAATGGTTCTCTAGGTGTAGAATCTAATCAGCTGCTGGCAATATTACTCAGAGGAGTCCTACTGAATAGAATCACTGACATATGAAGTATTCATAAATCGTATTAAATCTCCACCCAAGAAAGAAGAGACAAGAAGAGCGAAGGATAAAAAAAACATCTTCAGTTATTTGAAGTATATTTCATCCAGTGGTGGTTGCTGTCATTACCAATACAAGAAAGTGCCGGGGGGCAAATAGCCCCCTAACCAGCATCAACGCACACGCCAAAAGCTGATATACAGCAGCAATTTTTCACTTTATACAGACAAAAAAATAAAAAAATAAAAGTACACTGCGCCACGTAGAGCTGATTTTTAATCCTGGCCCATAAGCCTTCACTGATAGGCACGTACCAGGTAATAAAGGAGTAATGACCAACACAGTACTGACAAATTAGGGAAAAATTAACATTCAAAACATTGTATGGGAAATGAATACTGTATTGGTCCTTAGGATTTCATTTAAGCTACGTTCACATCACAAGCCTCACTGCCCGAATCTGATTTTTCCTCAAATCCGATCTGTCTGACGTGATGGTTCACACTCGTTTAGGTTAGTGATTCAAATCTGTCATTAATGTGACGAACCGGCATCCTGAAATGACCTCTTGAGCACATCCTACTCAGTAACGTCAGGTGAGTGAATCACGTGAATCATCAGCACAAACTAACGAGCAGAACGAGCTTCGCTGAGAAGAGCATTAACTCTGATCAGCTCTCAGCTTCATTATTAGAGCGAGACGAAGGAGGAAAAGGTGAGATGAGTTGTTTCTCCATCTGAGCGTCACATTAAGGTCGCATGGCCCCAAATCGGACACGTATCCGATCTAGGACCACATATGAAAGTGGCTCAGGTCGGATTTGAAAAGATCAGATTTGTGTCCACACAGCTCTGAAAACATCAGATCTGAGTCACATTAGGGCTAAAAATCGGATTTGTGCCACTTCAACCTGGTAATGTGAACGAAGCCAAAGTCTTTCATGCAAATGTAGAAAAGCTGACGCTGATTATAGTTAACGTAAATAATTGCTTTAATTTATTCAAACTAGACACGTTTAGTTTTCAGATCGATATTTGATGATGTGTCTGTTGGACTCTGGAAGAGCAGAACGTTTAGGTGACGCTGGATTACCCAACTACAATATCTGTATTTTATTCATTTCAGTCCACACGCTTAAAAAAGACGGTTCTTCAAGGGTTCTTTAGTAAAGAAATTTGTTCTATATAGAACCATTAACACTCAAAGAACCCCTTGCATGATTAAAGGGTTCTTTGCATCATGAAAGGGTTCTTCAGATTGATGATGATGTGCTGAAGATGGTTCAATAAAGAACCACTTTGAAAAGGGTTCTAAATAGCACCCAAGATGGGTTCCGCTATTGCATCGTGGAAGCGTTCTTCAGACTGATGGAGAATGTGCTGAACATGGTAATATATAGAACCTTTCTGAACAGGGTTCTAAATAGCACCCAAAATGGTTCTGCCATCGCATCATAAAAGGGTTCTTCAGACTCATGGAGAATGTGCTGAAGCTGGTTCTATAGAATCTTTTGAAAATGGGTTCTGTATAGCACCCAAAAGGGTTCTGCTACTGCATTGTGAAAGGGTTCTTCAGATTATTGAGAATGTGCTGAACATGGTTATATATAGAACCTTTTGAAAGGGTTCTATATAGCACCCTAAAGGGTTCTGCTACTGCATTGTGAAAGGGTTCTCCAGATTGATGGAGAATGCGCTGAACATGGTTATATACAGAACCTTTTTGAACAGGGTTCTAAATAGCACCAAAAGGGTTCTGCTATTGTTACAAACTTGACATCATAAGAATAGAAGAACCTTTTTGGTACAAAATAGAAACTTTTTTTTTAGTAAAGAACACTTGAAGAACCATCTTTTTTTCTCCGTTTTTATTCTGCAATGCTAATCCAGGCAGATGTTCAATTATAATCATAATTACAGGTAAATATATACATGAAAAATATACTTCCCATATCTGTGCATCCCTACTCTGAGGTGTAACTTGAGGCGGTTCAAGGTTCTTGCATCGTTTGTAACTCAGTCGCTCTGTTTTATGATTTGTTTTAATTTAAATGTTTAATTTATTGTAAAATATATTTATAAATATGTGTATCATACATCATAACTCTGAGGAATAAAGACATTTAGATGTAAAATAAAGTATCTACTCTCAAATAGCCTGAAAATGTGGACTATTTCACCTCTAACACACACAAAGAAGGTTCTGCAAGGGTTCTTTAGTAAATGCAAAGGTTCCATTTAGAACCCTGAGCTCCATTTAGAACACTTTGCATAGTGAAATGTTTCTTAAGATTGATGAAGAATGTGTTGTATACTGTTCTAGATAGACCATTAGTAAAAAAGGCTCTATTTAGCACCAAAAGGGTTCTCCTTTTGCTACTGTTATGATTTCAAGCTTGTAACAATAGTAGAACACTTTTAGAGCCATAAGAAAGGTTCTGTATAAAACCTTTTTGAAAATGGTTCTATATAGCACCAAAAAGGGTTACTGTTACAATGTCAAGCTTGCAACACTGTGGTCTTAGAAAATTTTTTTTTTTTAAAACAGGTTCCATCTAGAACCATATACAACACACTCTCCATCAATCTGAAGAACCAATTTATCATGCAAAGAACCAGTTAAGCATGCAAATGGCTCTATATAGAACTAATGGTCCTAAAAAGAACCAGTACCTTTACTAAAGAACCCCTGAAGAACCATCCTGTAGGTATAAATCGATACTGATATCCATAAAGCTGTAATGGCACGTCATCATGAATGTATAAGCTGTTATGAAGCAGTAATATGAGCCTCCTATTGCATCATGACACACTCCTGCATTTACAGTCAGCCAAGGTTACATAATCTAGAACTTATCAGAAAACTTTGACGAGCAAACACAAGTAACATTATCTAGAACACAAACAGCATGAAGAGAAGACAAGCCTACATAACTGAAATACATAGCATATGAGGTTAGTAACGGGCCCTGTACGAGGCTGACGTTGGCTTTCTACTGGAATTTTCCGTTCCACCTTAAATGATGCAGCAGTTATTATCTGGCGTCCGAGGGGTTCTTTAGTAAAGGTAATGGTTCTATTTAGGACCATTAGTTCTATATAGAGCCATTTGCATGATTAACTGGTTCTCTGCATGATAAATTGGTTCTTCGGATTGATGGAGAACGTGTTGTATATGGTTCTAGACAGAACGTGTTTTAAAGAAAATGTTCTAAGACCACAAATGAGGTTAGTAATAGGCTCTGTACGAGGCTGACGTTGGCTTCCGATTGGAATTTTCCGTTCCACCTTAAATGGTGCAGCAGTTACAGCTGGAACGGAAAATCCCAATAAGAAGCTGCGTCAACAGCTTTCTTCAAGCCAAATCAGAATAATTCTGCTCAGTTCCACTCCTATCTAGAACACAGGAGCTACATGGGAGTGCGTACCTCCAGATCCACCCACACCATCCTCTGGCTGAGGCTGTCTGAGGAAGCTGATGATGATGATGAAGCGGACATTGTTCTCCCCTCCGTTCGCCGCCACATCGCTGCTTCAGAGCCGCATGTGTGGATGAGCAGCGCGGTCTGGGAGTGAAGCCCCGCTGTGCCGGAGCCTAAGCCGGATTTGGCGCTGCTGTGTGGGAGTGCGCGTCCGCACAGTCCCGCGGTTAATCTCCACGCTGCTGCTCTTATAGGCGCCGCCATCATGCCCACTTCCGACAGCAGCTGTCGCAAAACCGGGCCGCTGGGCTGTGGCCGATGAATACATAAAGTAATTTAAAAAATAAAAGTCGTCTTTCTTTCTTATTTATTTATTTATTTATTTATTTATTTGCCTTTCACAATTATGTTGTTTCGTTCATTGTTTTTTTTTATTCCCACTGATAAAAATAGTAAAAAGTACTTATATTAAAAATATATATTTATTCATTTACTTGTTTTTTTACGACTACAGACTCAGGCAGTCGATTTTTAGATTACACATTTTTAACATGAAGCACTGAAAATATTTTATTAGTGTCAAAACACTGTGATGAAGCACGTTTTGGGGACCCAAAATACCACTTTTATTCACGTTCAAATGAAAAAAAAAGTCATTAAATTGCAAAATCCTTTCAGTTGAAACTGCAATATATAAATGGTACAATATGTTTAAATTATAAATACTGTACTTGATCAGCCAGTTATATTATTTTTCATATAAATGTATATATATTGTTCCTCAACATGACACCGTAACTAAATTCTCTGGAGTAAAGGAGCTCCTTTGGGATGAGTTGGAGTGTTTCAGAACTGGTCATCCAACATCGAGTACTTGACCCCACTAATGCTCTAATGCAATCAAATCCTCACAGCAATATTCCAACATCTAGTGTAAAGCCTTCCTAGAAGATTAGAGGCTGTTACTGCAGCACAGGGGGACAAACTCCACATTAGCACCCTTCATTTCAGAAGAGACATTTATTTATTTATTCATTTGTTTGTGTTTGTTTGGATCTGTACTCATATCAGCACTTCACAGTTACGTTGTTTCATCCATTGTTTTTAATTTTTTTTCTTGCAAAAAAAAACTCGTTTTATATTACGAGCTGCAGTTCACAGATAAAAATAGCAAAACGTAATTTAAAAAATGTTTATTTATTTATTCATTTATTTTTTACAACTACAGATGCAGGCAGTCGATTTTCAAATTTCACATTTTTAACATGAAGCACAGAAAAAAATTTTGTCACTGTCAAAGCACTTTTTCACCCACATTTACTTGTCCCCAAATGTAATGAAGCACATTTTGGGGACCCAAAATACCACTTTTATTCATCTCCCACACGTTCAAATGAAAAAAGTCAATAAATTGCAAAATCCTTTCAGTTGAAACTGCAATATATAGATGGTACAACAGATTTAACTGATAAATACTGTACTTGATCAGCTACTTATATTATTTTTAAAATAAATATATATGTCCTTAACACGACACCAACCAAATGATGTAAGAATATAGCTTTTAACGTCCCTGCTGAAAAAAACAGTACGCATTCATTTTTCAATTCATTTTCGTTGAAGTCTAATCTTTAATAAACTTGGGCAGCCAAAAGTCCCCATGCTTGCAGAAACACCCATAAACATACACTGTCTGTCCAAAAGTACCCGGACAGTCCTTCTAATGAGTGAATTCAGCCTGTTTTAGGCGCACCCATTGCAGACACAGGCGTTCGGTTGTTTAATCTCCATAGAAAAGCAATATCAATGCAAAGCGTGAGTTAGAGGGGTAGAAAGACCCCCAGGGTTGGGCTGTGGAGCAGTGGAACTGAGTTCTCTGGAGTAAAGGGGCTACTTTGGGATGAGTTGGAGTGATCCAGAACAGATCATCCAATATCAGTACCTGACCTCACTAATGCTCTAATGCAATCAAATCCTCACAGCAACGTTCCAACATCTAGTGTAAAGCCTTCCCAGAAGAGTAGAGGGGCAAACTCACTATTAATACCCTTCATTTCAGAAGAGATGATGATTCTTGTTTTGATGGGTGAACTACAGTCCACTTTGGGCTGCACTTCCACTTTCAGACAGACGATGGCGCCAACGCTCTGCTCATGATCTGCTTGATGCTCTTTGGGATTCAGTCCATTCAGCAGGTCAAATCCTAAATGTAGCTGTAACACCAGGGTGAAGAGAAGTTTCCTCAAAACTGTCCTGAGGTAAATATGATCATGAATGAAGCTGAATTCAGGTGGTGTGAGTTTCCCTCACAGTGGACGGTCAGAGGGTATCAGAACATCACCGCTGACTGAAGAGGCCTGTAGGAGCTCTAGAGCTCAGTGTGGGGCAGCCGCAGAGTGAGAACCTCAAATTAAGCACTTTACAGAGGCACATTTGGAGAAAATGAACACCACTTATTACAGATGAAGGAGGGGTGATGGGTAATCTAGACGTCCTATAGCAGCAGCCAAACCTGAGTGGTGTTTAAATGCATTTATTTGTTTGTTTGTTTATCAATGATTATCAATCAAAATTTATTCATTTATTTATATCTTGAATCATTTTATTGCATTTATTCATTTATTTACAACTTTACTGTCAATTCTGATTTATTTAGCTTATTGTGTATGTTGATTATTTTGTTTTTTTACACTTATTTATTTATTTATTTATTTATTTATTTGTTTTATTAACTTGTGAACT